>NC_064575.1:47683312-47986343 GCF_937001465.1 Orcinus orca
CAATGACCCCCAGGAATCCAGTCTGTAGCAAGTAGGAAATCTGAAATTTCATTTAATCTTAAAAATAAATGTGAATTGTGGGTTTTACTCCATATACACTGGTTTTGTAACCAAGTAGGACTCTATGGGGTCTTCCCAGAACAGGACTCCCCCCATGTTCTCCATAAAATTGTTACCGAACAAAACTGGGGTCCGCTTGTCCTCACGCAATAAAGCAAATCTACTGACACTGGAGTCCAGGGCAGCTAGTTCTTAAAAGACGCAAACTCCTTGCTTGGCGCCCTGCAATGGACGCTACATTCTCCTTCACCACAACCGGTGTCAGTAGGTTTGCTTTATTGCGTGAGAGCAAGCGGACCCCAGTTTGGTTCGGTAACAGTTTCATTTCTGCCATGGAGTAAACCTGTTGTTACAGGAAGATACAGCATGTTGGTTAATCCTGTGGTCTGCAACCCCTAGCCCACATCTGTTTCTCTCTGAGATGGGATGCTCCAGATCCGGAGGCAGACACCTGGGAGTTCAGAGGTGGGACTTATTTGTCAACCCCATCCAGGTCATGAAAGGACTGGGAGGCTACCCAGTTTATTACAGCCAGAGAAACCAAGCAAATAAAATAAAGTTCGACTAGTCCAGAAATGTTTGTCTCCAGAAAATTGGTATGAGAAGTTTACTGGGACAGTCCTGCCTCCCAGGCACTCTGTGCCAGAAGAAGCTGTCTCTGTTTATGACAGTGAGACACATTAATACTCTGTTCGTAGCATTATCAGCAACTTGTTAAGGCAGGTTTGGGGGTGTTTATTTTCAAAAGCAGTAGAAGTCGAGGCAAAAGTCCCAGGTAATAGAGAGCACATGCTTGGGAGTTAAGCAGGAGGGCCCAGCCTGAGAGAAAATCTTAGCTGCCAGCAGAAGGGGGACCAGCTGGGACTTAGCCATGGACCTAGCAGAGTAGGGAGTCTACCCCATGTCAGAGTCCAAGAAGGTCAGCCAGGGCCAAGTTCAGAGGCAAAGGAGCTATGATGAATACAGCAAAGCCCCATCAGTGATCCGTAGAGCTGCTGTATAAAATGAGCTAGTGCATGCCTGACACATAATAAGTACAAATGTTTGCTATTATTATTATTATTATTCAGGAGTGAGGTCACCTGTCTTGGTGGCGAAATCGACCATCAGGAGAGGAATCCAAAACCATTCAGTGGACAGGAGACAGGAAAAGTCAGAACAGACCCAGCAGCCAACAAGCCTTATTGCAGCCACTGGAAAAAGACTGGAGGGGACTTTTTCTCTTGACCTAATAGAAGTTAAGACTTGAAGAATTCCAAGAGAGGCTGGATACAAAGGGACTGAACATCACAACACTGTAACTGACAAGAGGAGCAAGTAACGGGGAAGGGACGTGTGACACAGGCCTTAGACACTCAGGCTTAGGTCTGAATCTTGACTACACATCTGGTGTGTGGTTTTGGGAAGCCATGGAAGTTGTCTGAGACTCAATTCATCCTCTTTAAGATGAGGGTGTTTAGAACACCTCTCCCACAGGATTTGAGGAGATTCGAGTGAGATAATTCATGGAACTGAATAAATGCTCGGTAATGTTAGTTTTTCTGACTAATAGCTGTTATGTAGCAGTTGCAAAGTAAGTAAATGATGTTTTGTCTGTATTAAGATTCCAAGACTGGGTAGGGAAAAAAATTTTGCTAGGAAAAAAAAATGCTTCTTCAGTGTCCCTAGATTTTATTTTGGAATAGTCAAGCATTAAGAAAAAAAGGAGGAGGAGAGGGAGGGGAGGGGAGGTTGGGGGAATGGGAGAGGAGGAGGAAAAGGAAGAAGAGGAAATGGGAAAAGAAAAAGTGGTGGTGGAGGAGGAGATGAAAGGGAGGGTAGGAAGAGAAAGGAAAAAGGAAAGGAAGCATAGTCCTGGTAATTATCAACAAGAAAATTTAACATGAGAATATCTCAAAACAGATCATCAATTGGCCCCTTGTTCTCCACTTCCCTCACTCTTCAGCTCATTCCTTAAATGGTAAAGTTCTCCAGAGTCCTGTCTTTGGTCCTATTCTCCTCTCTCCTTCCAAGGTCTTCTTAGGCAATGTCATCCATTCTCACACCTTCATTTACTACCCATTCTTTAATTCTGAAACTTTTATTTCCAGCCCAGATATCTCTCTTGACCTTCAAATGCTTATTTGCAATCACCAACTGAACATCTTAACCCAGACAGGTCCACTTCAACACATACAAGCACATCTTGCATCTCCCCATAACAAATTCCCTGCCCTTCCTCCTTTATTCCTTGTTGAGGTTGAGGGCATTCCCATCACCTCAAATCAGAAACGTGGGACTCATGCAAGACTTCTCCCTCATCCTAGCCCGCTGACACTTCTCCCACACTAATTTTACTTGAAATCTGTTTCAACATTCCAGGTTCATATTTACTGCCTCGATTCACACCCTCAGCCCTCAACAGTCTCCCAAGTAGTTTTCCTGCTGCCAGGCCACCCATGCCCATCTAATCCATCCTCTATAATCGGACAAATGTTATGCAATCCATGACATTCTCTGGCGAGTATTTCAAAATAAAGATATACATTCCTTAGCCCAACATGCAAAGCCCTTTGCCTGACATCTGCCTATTTTTCTAGCTTCATAAGTCTTCCTCTTTTCTACTCCCCAATCCACATGCACTCACACCCACATTCCATCCTGAACTACTTGTTTGAAGATGTTCTTCACTCTTCCAGAAAAATTTCTGATTATCCCATCTGCCTGGCAAACTCCTGGCCAACCTTTGCAACTCTGTACAAATGTTACCTCCTAGGGAAAGCCTTCTCTGACTTTGCTATGTGCACAAATTAAGCAATCTTATACCTTTTTTTCTATAACTTTGTTTCAGGACTTAACATATTATGATTATTTAAAATATGTGTTTTTCCAACTGGAGTGAAAGCTTCTAGGGATGGTGTTGTATGCATCATTGTATCCCCAGTATCTAATAAAATGCCGAACAGAGGGGTCATCAATAATGATTTGTTACACAGATAATTGAAGGAATGGATAAAGAACATTTAGAACATGAATACAGTTATACTTATGAACTGAATCCCAACTAACCATAATTTCAACGGACTTAAAACAAACTAATGTTTAACTCTTTTACATTTAAGGAGAAGGAGATAAAGAGTTCGTCTACAGAGCCCAGTAGCCACTCAGGTCCTGTCACCCTCGAACCAGAGTCTAATGAGGTCACTATCCACCATCCAGGATCTGTCTGCAATCCTAGAAATTCCACTTGGTCTATGTGCCCTATGATGCTCAGGCTTGGGAGAATGCCAATTTATTAATTAACCATAAAAGTGTAACTGCCAAGACCTTAATTGCCAGCTTTCTATAGTCAACACTTTCTCAGTAGGCAAATCTACAGGGAAAACAAGATTGTAATCAGGAGGTTGGCTTGATAAGCATGGAATAAGCAAGGAGTCAGTCCAATTTACTCATCCATGCAGTCACTCAGCACAAGCTTTCTATCTTCGATGACCAAAGACCAAACAGAGCTCCATCTTCTCCAAACAGTGATGGGGACGCTCTGGAAGAGTCTACCTCTTTAGCTTCTCATTTTCTAGACTTTATGTAGCCGATTCCCTTGGGTTGACTGGGCAGACGCAACCAACCAGGTCTCAATTTCGACAGACTAGTAAAATCACATGCACTTCTAAGGTTATACTCAGATTAATTAAACATTGCAGACACTGACGTTCAAATTATTCCTTAGGGAAAGTTGATGTTCTCAGAAGACAGATCTCACACAAAGTAAGTTTTCCTAAGTTTTGAGGTGGAGGGCCTTTTTGTTATGGCTTTGTGCTGAATTTACTATTTTGGGAGGTAAAACATTCTGGGTTATTAAAGCTTTACTCTAGTGGGAAACGTTTAACACAGACTGGGAGGCTAAATAGGAAAAAAGATACTGGGTAATAGTAATAATATAAATTTAGCTGATTCCTTCCTCTATTATTTAACAGGGGCTCAGTATAGAATGAGAAGATTTCAAAGCTTCTAAAAAGAGGAACTCACCACAATAGACCAGGATTTGTCAATCTCTCAACGTGGAGGTATCTATCTTTTCTGAGCATCGCATGGACTTGGTTCAGGGACTGAATTGGAGGAGACAAGCTGGCTTGGACTAGATAACAGCAGGCAACCTCCTTCAAGAGGATGCGGATAGCTAGATGGTGAAGTGGGACCACTGAAAAGGGGAAAGTCCCTTGGCTGTGACACACCTGTAAGTCTGAAATATACACAGGTGGAAACCCCAGGGTTGCTCATGGTTTGGACATGGATTTGGAGGTCATGTTCAAAAAGTAATTCCTAAGCACCCCCAAAGGAAACAAACTGTGGGTTAAAGCATCCTCCCAAGGAACTCAAAGCAATTTCCTGTCATTGAGAGATAAGATAAGTGAGGAACTTTCTTTCCCTTGGGTTTTTGTCTTTTTTCCTACTTCTAGTTTTTCCAGATGCTTATAGTTACAGGATCTACTCTAAGTGAATTCTGACTGAGGTATAATGGGTGGATCCAGGTTTTGTGGGGCCTGAATACAACTGGGAATCCCACTTCACTAAAAAAATACAATTGTTTTTATCATTTTATATAATATTAAATGTTAAATATTAAATAATATTGTTTTTATTTAAGAAATATTTTGTAGTTATTTGTAAAATAATACATTTATAGAACAGTGAATATTTAGAATGAGAAAAGTAATTTTAACAAATCACAATTTTTAAAGGTGGCAAATACCACAAAATCCAGAAAAATAACATAATGATATTGTTATATCATTATTACATAAAATATTATTAAATTTCATTATAATATTAGTGTTAATTAACTTCTGATGTTAACTTTGGGCAATGAGGAGGCAGGACAAGGTTTTAAGCAGAGGAACTTCCTAACCAAATGTACATTTTAGACGTACCTGGAGTCACAAAGCAGATATTCTTCTTGAAACTAAGTCTTCTGCTCATGGTTCTTTTGTTGAGAATGTTTTGTGGCAAAACTTACTGAAATGATTGCATTATGTTGTCACTTGAAAATGAAGGAAACTGTCTTTTCTAGTTAGACATATTTAAAAATTCAAAACATGTCTTAATTTTCAGGGTCTTATTTGAGAAAACGTCTTTAAAACCAGAACAGCATGCATGGTGCAAAGCACTGACCCTCTGACCAAGAACTGGTGAAAGGGTCAAACTGGATTAAGACCCAAGGTGGTTCCAGACACAAGCATGTGGGACGACTGGTCTTCAGACCCAGGAGAGACATCTGCTGGTGGGACTCGAGAGACAGGCCCGAGTTCTCTGAAGGGCTTCTGCAGAAGTGAAAAATGAGGGATGCCGTGTATGTGTGTGTGTGTGTGTGTGTGTGTGTGTTCTGGGTCTTCATGTGCCATGAGAACTGAATCCTGAAAGGAAAATTTGCCTAGCAGGGAATGCGGATGGCCAGGCCATGCTGAGTCAACAGAGTCCTTGCACATTCAGCCCTCAGGTAGCAGCTGCCCCAAGGGGAGCCTTCCACCCCCAAGGAAAGCTTCTATCACCCTGATGCCCCTGAGCATGAGAAGCCTGGTATTCCAAGGGCACTACAGGAAGAAGATTCCATCTATGTCATCCAGGATCCAGACCTTCTTGGAAGATCTATGCTCTCTTTCTCTCCTAGACTTTCTTCCATCAGCTCAGAACATCTCTAAAGAAAGAGAATGGAATTGACTGCAGACTTCTATTTCCTAAAGTTAATCATTCTTTTCCATCTGGTGGGTACATATCATTTCTAAGCACTATGCCCTTCAAGGCCCTTTTCAGTTCACTTGTGACCCACTGTTTACCCATGTTGAATACCCCCTTGCAATTGCTGGGCATTTTCACATGAAACTAATTATAAAAGAGAGTTCCAGTTCTTTCCTTGTTTCTGTTAGAAACAGAACAGCAAGGAGAAATGTATACTTCTTTTTACTTGAATGTTGTTCATTTCTATACTTCACAACAATGGGATTCTTTATGACAGTTATTGTCCCCAAAATGAGCCCCCCCAATACTCCCATAACTGCATTCAAATTGGGACCTTGGGTTCTCACTGCATCATTATATGCACAGAATAATACATTTTACAAACTTGGATATACAACTGAGGATTTTGATTTCAATTGTAAGTCCTATTATAAAACTAATCTTTTCTTTGAGAAAAGGATTCATATTATAGTCCATGTAGAGAAAAATGCTCAAGAAATCATGCTATAATAGAGGATAAAATTGATTTTTAAAGTATAGACATTTACATATTTTTTAATGAAACTTCTCTATGCCACCTCGAGGAGATGGTCTCATAAGAAATGGCATCATCACTTATTCACACCAGCCATACATTTCACAAATTTTACAAATCTATCCCAGGTTTATATCTACTTCCAAGGCAGTATCATTCTGTGGTATCAACAGAACAAACTTAAGCTGAAGGGAAAATCTATTCTTCACAGAATCCACTGGGATCCTGGCCAAAACACTTTGAAGTTAACATAAGAAAGGATTTGGCAGACTACCCTGGTGGCGCAGTGGTTAAGAATCCGCATGCCAATGCAGGGGACATGGGTTCGAGCCCTGGTTAGGGAAGATCCCACATGCCGCGGAGGAACTAAACCCATGCACCACAAATACTAAGCCTGCACTCTAGATCCCGCAATCCCACAACTACTGAACCTGTGTGCTACAACTACTGAAGCCCATGCGCCTAGAGCCCGTGCACCGCAACGAAGAGTAGCCCCCGCTCACCACAACTAGAGAAAGCCCAGGTGCAGCAACGAAGTCCCAATGCAGCCTAAAATAAATTAAAAAAAAAAAAGAATGGATGTGGGGAAGTGAAGAGAGAAATGTGGTTTCATTTTAAGCTAATCAGTCTGCTTGGATGAATTCATGATGAGTTTAAGATTAAGGTAAATAATCTCTATGTTCTTATTTCTGGAGAACAAGAGGCTCGTTTCCCACCTTCCCTACATTGTCTTCTTCTTTCTTTCCCTCTTCTCTCCCTACAAAGCATGATACACCACTCAGTTTTAATTGACTTGTAAAATGTCTACTTCCTGCCCAGCTCTTTCACTGTTGCGCAGAGGACTCTCATACTCGTGACATAGAGTGGATCATGTAAAGCAACCCATTAATTTGCCCAAAACCCACCATCTCAGTCTGTTCAAGCTACTACAACAAAAATGCCAAAGACTGAGTAACTTAAACAACAAATATTTATTCCTCACAGTCCTGGAAGGTGGAAAGTCCTAGATCAAGACACTGGCAAATTTAATACCTGGTTCTTAGACACTGTCTTCTGGCTGTGTCCTCACATGACTGAAGGGGTGAGAGAGCTCTCTGGGGCCTCTTCTATCAAAGCAGAATCCCACTCATGAGGGCTCCACCCTCATGTCCTAATCACTTCCCAACACCATCACTTGGAGGTTAGGATTTCAACATATGAATTCTGGGGGGACACAGATATTCAGTCCAGGACACCGACCAAAGTCTTAGCTGGCTGACAGGGAACCTCAATACTAAAGTCTCTAGAACTCTGGCTATGAGCTCTTGAGATCTTAAAATATGACAGTACCGTTCTGTAGCATGCTGGCTGGTTCAACAGCCTATTTGAGGTTACACAGCATTCTCTACTTGGGAAGAAGGCTGACAGTGCTAACCACCAGAGTCCTCTGTCTCCTTTGAAGCCAAGGCATTAAGCAGCCTGATTTATCCCAAGATCACAAACACCTGCCTCAAAGCAAAAGTAACACTCAATGTTCAGTAAGAGAAATTAGAAAAAAGACAGTAAATCCTGCATAGATCACTCTGAGAAATAGACACTTTAATAAGAGGGCAACAATATATTTTACTAAATTTTGAAACTATAAATGTGCCATTTTCATTGTAGAAATTTTGAAAAATACAGAGGAACACAAAGAAAAACGTTTAAAATGAACCATAATCCCATATCTCAGATATAACCACTATTAAAGTTTTGATGAAGTGTATATCTCTCAAATTTTTTCTGAATATACAATAAATATATACTATTTTAAAGAATGGACTGTTACAGTACAGTGGGTCTTATAACCTACTTTTTTCACTCAATAATATATTGTGACAATTTCCACCATACTGTTATCAAGTAACATTTTACCATGTATACTTTAACAGCTGCAGAGTATTTAACATATGATTATAGAGTATTTATAAATCAATCCCCTCCTGTTGGACTAAGAGGTTTTTTCCATTGTGGAACTAACATGATACTACAAGGAACATTCCTCTAGCACCCCCTTGTCTTCTTCTCTAAAGTCCCAGAAGTAGAATTCCTGAGTAGAAGAATATTAATATGTTTAAGGTTTTGCTACTCATTCATTTGTTCAACAAATATTTATTGAGGGAAAACAGAATCCCAGACACCTCCAGGCTCTGAGGATATAGCTGTGAACCGGTCAGACAAAGTCTAGGCCCACATGCAGCTTACATCCAGGGGGGAAGCAGACAATTACCAATGAAAAATTAAATTCATGATGTGGTTTCAGAGAGCAATGAGCACTTTGAAGAAAAATAAAGAAGGCAAGAGTACATTGACAGGCTGGTATTTTAGAGAGGGTGGTCAGGAGGTATCTCAGAGGATATAGCATTTGTGGAGTCCAGCCCTGGGGGAACTTGCTCCAGGTGGAGACAACAAATAGGGAGACTTGCAGGGTGAACTGAGCTTGGTAGGTTTGAGGACTTGTAAGGCTGAAGTGGTTGGAGTGGAATGGGTAAGAGGAGGAATATGGGGGAGGCAGGCAGAGCTCAGATCACGAAGGCTCTACCCGTGACAGGAAGCCTTTTGCACAACAGAGGGATGTGATCGTAGTTACCGGCTAATAACAGCACTGGCTGCTGGGTGGAGACTGGATGATGGGGAGCAGGGGTACAGTTAGATGTGTGTTGTAATAGTCCAGACAAGAAATGAGGGTGGCTTGCACTGGGGGAGGGAGGTAACAAGTGGTTTCAGAATGTGTATTTCAAAGTAGAGATGGCAGGAGTTCCAGATGGAATAGGTGTGAAGCATGAGGGAAATAGAGGCAATTGAGGATACCCTCTAAAAAAGTCATGGGGCTTCCCTGGTGGCGCAGTGGTTGAGAGTCCGCCTGCCGATGCAGGGGATGCAGGTTCATGCCCCGGTCCGGGAAGATCCCACATGCCGCGGAGAGGCTGGGCCCGTGAGCCATGGCCGCTGGGCCTGCGCGTCCGGAGCCTGTGCTCCGCAACGGGAGAGGCCACAACGGTGAGAGGCCCGCGTACCGCAAAAAAATAAAAAAGTCATGGCACTCAACAGTGTGCCATAAACCCTTTTTCCCCACCCCTTTACCAGTGTTATTTTTTCCCTCTTTGCCAAACTGATAAGCAAAAAATGTTAAATTGTTTTACATTTCTTCATTACTACTGAGGTTGGTGTGTTTTGTGTTTATGTGCCATGTGTGTTTCTGCAATCGTAAAAATAATATATTTAGCTAAAACTGCTTTTTTTTTGATAAACAATAAGGGTGGGTGTCTGTCCTCCCCAATAGAATGTGAGTTTCACAAAAGCAAAAGACAAAAGGACTTCATTTGTTTTAGTCACTATTCGGTTGATGGTACCTAGAATAGTGCCTACCATATAGTGATGATAAAAATTGCTAACCCTTGGATGCTTCAGTACGTGCCAGGCACTGTCCTAAGTCCTTTTTATACAATGACTCATTTATAACAACCCCCTTACAGATGAAGAAACTAAGCTAAAGAGAGGTTAAGTAACATGTCCAAAGTCACACGGCTGGTACGTGGCAGAGCTGGGATTGGAATCCAAGCAGTCTGGCTCCAGAGTCCAGCTCTGGACTCACTCACTGTGTTCTAATGCTTTTTGATAGTAAGTGCCAATATAGATTTGAGTATTAATTAGTTAATCTTCCAATCTGTAAAGAGGTGAATAGTAATACATGTTTAATCTTAAGTGTTTGGAAGAGAAAAGTGAAAGCAATTCAATAAATAAAACTAAGCTAAATTAAACAAACTGAATATAGAAATAGAGGATATATTTACTAGTCAAGGAAAATCATTTAAAATCCAATTTGTGAGTAATTTAAGAAGAGGGTTAATATAGTATTGCAATCTAGGATTACGCTTCAAATTCTCAACAAGGAAATCCGTCCGTGGTTAATGACCCAGAGGTGTTAAGTGAGGCCCTAGAATGAACATTAGTCTCCCAGCTGTCTCCTGCCTTTGACAATGCTCAAATCTCCCTGCTAATTAATCTTCCTGAAACATGCTGAACACTCGTCCCATTTTCTTGTTGAAAGAAGTGTGGTATGTAGGGGAAATGACTCCTATGTTGGCTTTTGGGAGTGCTGAGTGTGAATCTCAACTCCTCTGGTGACTAGCAGAGTGACTGTGGGAGAATTATTTAATTTCTATCACCCTCCATATCTCAGCTATAAATTAGGAAGCATAGGCAGTGGTGAGGACTGAGTAAGGCAAGGTGTGCTTAATGGTTAATGTGATGTGTCAACTTGACTGCGCCATGAAGTGCTCAGATATTTGATCAAATATTGTTCTCGGTGTGTCTGTAAAGGTGTTTTTGGATGAGATTGACATCTGAATCCATAGACTGAGTAAAGCTGGTTGACCTCCCTAAAGTGGGTGAGCCTCATCTAATCAGTTGAAGGTCTAAATAAAACAAGAAGACTGATCTCCCCTAAGTAAGAAAAAAATTATTCGTGCCTGATAGCCTTTGACTAGTAGAGTGGCCTTTTTTCCTGCCTTCAGACTCAAACTGAAACAACTGCTCTGCCTTGGTCTCAGCCTGACAACCTTCAGACTGAAACCATACCATTAGCTCTCCTAGGTCTCCAGTTTGCTGACAAACTCTGCAGATCTTGGGATTTGCCAACCTCTGTATCACCTGAACCCACCCCTTATAATAAAAATAAACGTTGGTTCTGTTTTTCTGGAAACCCCTAACTAATACAGTGTGCTATCCATCCCTGAATGCATGCAGTAGCTGCTTAGCAGATGTGTTTTGTGGCCAGATGTTTCTGGACTTCATTCCTGCCCTGACATTTTTAGCTGTGTAATTAGGGCAAGTTAAGGTCATTTGTCTATGCCTCAGTTTCCTTAGTTTTAAAACAGAAGCAATGCATAGTGTTTAAGTCTGTTAAGAAGATTAAATAAGTTACATAAAGCACCCATAAGCTCTCAGTAAATGGCACACACTATTATTATTCCTCTTCATAGGAGTCTGAAACAGGAATGCCTCAAGGGGCCAGAGAAATAATATAAATGAGTGAAGGAGCCTGGGCAAGGTTTTTTCCTCAAATACAAAGCCTGCATTTTACAGCAGCATTTCTTGGTTCATTCCTATTCAGGAACAATTGTTGAAATATTGGCCTTTTTCAGTTCAATAAGCTTTTTATCCCATGTATTTTTCATGTACATAACAGTCATAGAACTTATCATGGTTTGCTTCATAATGGGATGCTCAATTACATTCTTTAAGACAGACACATTTTGGTTGCATATTGACTATATTGGTGTTATATCTCCATCTCATGTTCACCACCTCATTTCCTCTTGGCTTCACCTATATTTGGGATCTGTGACCATTTGTTTCACCCCAGATTCTTCATCAGTGATCATCTCTGCAGGGATCCCATTCATTTGCCACCACAGCAATGAATTTCACCAGAGCACAAATCCAACAGCACCTTTACTCATCCCCATGTCACCTGCCTCTCACCTCCAGCCTTAGGACGTCCTTGTTGCTGCAGAGGCAGGAGATGACACAGGACCCATTTGGTATCTGTATATGCCCCATGCACGCCCAAACCAAAGGATGGGGAAGTTGGTGCCCATGGAGACAAGAATTTGACCAAAACGAGATACACTTCACACTCACTAGAACAACTATAATCAAAAAGACAGACAATAACAGGTGTTTCAATAAGAGTTATGGAGAAACTGAAACCCTCATACACCACCAGTGAGATGCAAAATGGTGCTGCCAGTTTGGAAAACAGTCTGATGGTCCCTCTAACTCTTAGAGGAACATAGAGTTACCATAAGATCCAACAATGCCACTCCTAGGTAAAGAGCCAAGAGAAATGCAAACATATGCAAACACTTGTACATAAATGTTCATAGCATCATTATTCATAACAGCCACACGTGGAAACATCCCAAATGTCCATCAACTGAAGAATGAATAAATAAAATGTGGTATATTTCTACAAAGGAATATTACTCAGAAACGAAGTACTGATACATTCTACAACATGAATGAACCTTGGAAACATTATGCTAAGTAAAAGAAGTCAGTTACAAAGAACCACATATTATGATATTCCATTTGTACAAAGTGTACAGAACATGCAAATCTATAAAAACAGAAAATTAGTGATCACCTAGGGCTAGGGGTATTGAGAGGATTAGGGGGTAATGGCTAAAGGATGCAGATTTTTCTTGGGGGGGGCGATGAAAATGTTCTAAAATTGATCAAGGTAATAGATTCAGGTTAATACACTATGTTAATATACTAAAAGCCATTGAATTGTATACTTTGTTGGTGAATTGTATCTTAGTAAAGCTGTAAAAAAAAAAAAAAGAATGCATCAACTATGCTAACATTACATAATTTACCTGGTAACTCTCTATGTGACAGTGTTGCTAGCAGGGCTCAGAGAATACTCAGTTCACTAGAGCAATAGTGAACTTGCAAATATATTGGTAAGAAGGGCATTGACATAATTGAGAAACTAGTGGCAGGATGTTCTCTGTAAGCCAGTATTAATTGTAGGCGATCAATGGTGCTGAATATCAGTGAGAATGATGGGATTCTAGAATAGCAGAGATCAGGTAGAAGCACTGACATGTTGGAGGTAAGGTGGGTGTAATTATCACAATGACTTAACCTACAGGTATCCAGCAATAGAAAATAGATCATCGTGTTTCTGGAAGCAAGATAAATGGAGAACTACTAAGGTATGGCTCAGGGATGAGAGGTAGAAGGCTAACAGCAGCCACCATAGTGAAAAACAGTTTTTACATCTCAGTCAGCTCACAGGCCCAGAGCCTATTGATTAAAGAGGGGTGGCAGGCTGGGTTCCCTTGAAAAAGGGCAATTCAGTGCCACCACAAATATGACTGGTCAATAGTCCTCCAATCCTTCCACATGAGTTGTCTGTGGCCATTTGCCAGGTTATTGCACTGGGGAAAAGGGAATGCCCAGACTTTGCATGAGGACTTTTAGATGTCCTGAGATGATACTAAGACCAGAAGACCTGAACTGCCATCATGGTCGTCCAGGAGAGTGGGAGCTCATGGAGATCATACCAGAAACAGAATTTTGGCTCTGGTCCTTGCTCGCATATTTAAGATAGATATAATCCTCAGCTGATAAAATCCCCACATTTGTTCACTGGTTTTGTAGGCCAATAAACAGTTCTGGGTTCCTTTGCCTCTGCTCCCCTGGATTTGTACTTATTAATGAAATAGGCTATTGCCTCAGGCTCTGATTTCTATGGAAACCAAGTTAAGATAGGTATACTCTTCATGCCAAGGAAGAAATCTGCTATTTCCCATTTTTTCTTGAAACATGCTATTCTCTAAATCTTTTACTTTACCATTTTTGATCATTTTGAGTATAAGAAATATTACATTCCTTCTTAATTCCACTATAAGAAAAAGCCAACCCCAAAACAATGATCGATGGCAACGGGCACTTGGGAAACAACAGGAAATGGTACATTTGGGCAAACTTGAAAGCAAGTGCCCATATTGGTAGGAAACAGCCAGGACTGCGTTCCCACTGGCTGTGCTCAGCAAAGGGCATGTATCAGCACCCTAGAGCTTTTCGCTTTTCTAAAGAGGCCAGAATTCCAGTTTCTAAAGTGGAAACTCTTAAGTGAAACATTTTGATCAGTAGTTTTTTTTTTTAAAGACACTACAGGTCAAATATATCATATCTCCTGGGTGAATTTGGCCCAATGGTCCACCAATATGAAACTTTGGACTACCTAATAAAGCCCTACTTCTTTAGCCTGGGGAGGGGGAGTTCGGGGTACTTACTGGTTCATTGTCAAGTGCCTGGTATAGTGTCCAGCTCACAGCTCTTTTTCAAAAGATAGCTGTTGAATGACAAAATATCATTTAAAACATCTATAAGAATCAATCCACGAGCTATAATGCCTTAAAAAAAAATAAAGCCCACATTTTTTGGCCACAATAATATAGTTGTAGAGTTCTGAAATGGATAAAATTCAGCCTAATTTTTCAGTTAACCTCATGTCTCCATACATTAGGATCTAGTGGTTCTCGAGCTGAAGCTTTCATCAGAATCGCCTGGAGGGTTTGTTAAACTAAAAATGGTTAGATTCCACCCTCATGGAGTTTCAGATTCCGCAGGTCTGGGGTGGGGCCTGGGAACTTGCATATCTAACAATTTCTGAGGGAAGGTTGATACTGCAGGTCTAGGGCCCACACTTTGAAAAGCATTGCTGGAAAATCCTCTTATAAAATCTCTTTATATTATAATAGAGCCTTGGCCCTTGCAAAGGGTCCTTGCTGACTTTTGTTACCTCAGAAGACTTCAGCCTTCTCCAGAGCCTCACCAAGTGGCAAGAAACGTTGGTCTTCCAGGGACAGCAGAAGGCCCAAATGAATCCAAGTCAAGAAATGCCATGCTCTGAGACTTCCCTTTCTGGAGACCTCTTAAAAGCAGCCTATTTCACTCTGCAGCTCTAAGGGTTGAAGCTTTTAGTTGATGTGCCAAGCCCGTCTACCTTCCAGGAGCTTACCCGTAATAGTGATCAAAGCTCCCGGAGTGGAGCACAGCCCGCCTGCTGAAGCAGGACTGGGCCTGTGGTGACTGCTGCAGAAGCCCCCGCCCTGCGCATCTCAATTGTGGTCCTGTGTCCACAACAGATAGGAAGCACACACCTGTTTCCATCCAGAATGTCTACTATACTCACTCTTCTAAATAAGCCAGGCTCTGCCCATAGGCAAACTCCTTTCTTTCCAAGTTCCTTGACAAGCATCAAAAACTTGCAAATCCAGTCTTCATGGTAGGTGAAGGTATGGAGAGCATGAAGGTACAATACTGCATCTGTTATGTTGCTGGCAGAAGGAATGCAGATGTGGGCCTGGATGCTGGGAAATGTACCACAGGAAGATTGCTGAGAGGGAGTAACTGGATTTTAGAATGTCATATTTCCACAGGTCACTTACAGGTCCTATGCATTTAAACTCTCTGCAGCCTCAGAAACAAAAAAATAAATAAACAAAAGGAAGGGAAAGAGTATTAAACAACTTTCTTAAAGAAATTTTTATAACTCAGAGTAAAAGAACAAAAAAAAATAGCAAGATAAACATCTGTTCTGATATAAATCCCCCAGGAGTAATACTTAAGATTTTGCAAATATACATTCTTAGGGGCCCAATAAATATAATGAGTACTAAGTCCAGAAGAATACCAGAAAACATGAAAGACATGTAAAATAAGAACATAAATTCAACATGGAAACTATAAAAGTAAAAGAAGCCTAGCATTAATAATCAAGGTATGATTTTTCAAAATCTAGAATTTTTGAAAGAATGGAGGCTATGAATTAAAATAGCTATCACTGTCTCAAGTTAAACAAACATAAAGTAACTGACAAGTAATTACTAAAACACTTAAATTTTAGAAATGCTTAAATTTTAAGAATAAAGATTGCACAATTTTAAATGAGTCACAATTAAAATTTCTTCAGGTTTCTTTATGGCTAACCCAAGATAAAGGAGTCAGAGCTTTAGAATTCTTAAAGAAAAAGACCAGTCTAAGAATGCAGTACACAGCCAACCTCTGAATCATAGGTAAAGACAAAATTTTCAAATGTTCAATCTACAAAACCTCCTGAGCGCCCTCTCAGAGGTCACATGGGCTGTTAACCATCTCACCAAACTCTGGAGTAGGGGTACAAGAAGGAAGCCTTGAATGAGAAAGTTGATACAGAAAATGATGTTCAGTATCCAGTAAAGCCCACTCTCCCCTTTTTTCTTTTTAAAAATAAGCAATGTTATAGGAAAAGGGAGTGAGTCAATACTGATAAGAGTAAATATGTAAGGAAAAAAGTAGAGGAGCGTGATATTGCTGAGACACCTAACTAATTGGAGTGATTGTTTAAACAAAAGTAGAACAAAATAAATCAAAAATAATGAAGGCGGGCTTCCCAGGTGGCGCAGTGGTTGAGAGTCCGCCTGCCGATGCAGACGACACGGGTTCGTGCCCCGGTCCGGGAGGATTCCACATGCCGCAGAGCGGCTGGGCCCGTGAGCCATGGCCGCTGAGATCTGCGCGTCCGGAGCCTGTGCTCCACAACGGGAGAGGCCACAGTGAGAGGACCGCGTACTGCAAAAAAAAAAAAAAAGATAATAATAATGAAGGCATAAGAACCTCAGATTAAGCGAATGATAAATAGAAGAAAGGGGGGGTCAGAAAGCACAAAAATGTGTCATCCTCCACAAAGGAGTGACCAAAGTAATTATGTTTAAATGGACAGATCTAAATTAATGATTAGAATACTAAACATTTGCTAAAAATAATTGTGACCAATTTTACAGTAATAAATTAATGACTACTGCAACTGAGAATGTTTATGACCTGTTTTAAAGTAATCATAAGTAATGGTAAGTATAGGATGATTAACTTTTAAATTATGCTAACATGAAAAAGAATATATTACAGTCCATTTATCCAAATTTATAATATAAAGAAAAAATGGAAGTTCCACCTTTAAAAACTTAAAATAGAAAGACAGAGGACAGAACAACTAAAATAAAGAACATAAAGAAAATAAAATTACTTAGTTCACTCATCAAAAGACATACTACTTGATTATTTAAATCTATGTATGAATTTAGAGAAACACAAAAAGCACAAAGGTACTGAAGGATTTAAACTATAATATGGGCAAATATTATTAATAATCTTTTGCAATACAAAAGAAGATCATCATGTTATGATAGCAGATATGTTAATTACAAAGACGTATTTTTTTTAAAAAGGTTTGTATGTATCTAATAATTTAAATCCAAAAAATACGTAGAGACAGAAGAAAAAATGTTAAAAAGAGGAGAATTAACAAAAATCATATTGTACTTAGACATTTCCATTTTTATAAATATATGAAATCTAAATTTTAATTAATATTTTAACTGTCAAATGTAATGCAACAAAACTTTAAAAGACAAACATCAAAAACAACTACTCGGGCTTCCCTGGTGGCGCAGTGGTTGAGAGTCCGCCTGCCGATGCAGGGGACACGGGTTCGTGTCCCGGTCCGGGAAGATCCCACCTCCTGCAGGAGCGGCTGGGCCCGTGAGCCATGGCCGCTGGCGTCCGGAGCCTGTGCTCCACAACGGGAGGGGCCACAGCAATGAGAGGCCCGCGTACAGCAAAAAAAAAAAAAAAAAAAAACTACTTATTCCCTCAGAAATGCAACTATGAGTCAATATTTTTAAACCTTACAAAATAACCACATCAAAAATCTTTCAAACAAAACTCATTTGTTCAGCAGGTGCTGAAATATGCCAATTTTATTCTCGACGGTGTACTCAAAACAAAGAACAAAGCAGAGTCCACCGCTACCATTTTTATTTTAATATCACATTGGAGATTTTAACTAATGCAAAATGTTAGGACAAATAAGATGAATATGTATTAGAAAGGAAGAGACAAATTAATAGTTGAAGATGACATGATTTAAACACGTATTAGTCAGAGTTCTCTAGAGAAACAGAACCAATAGGTGTGTATAGATACGTATAAGAGGAGATTTATCACAGGAATTGGCTCATGCAGTTATGGAGCCAAAAAATCATGAGCAAACCCACTATAAGTCATTTAAAAATTTAGGTAAAGGGCTTCCCTGGTGGCGCAGTGGTTGAGAGTCCGCCTGCCCATGCAGGGGACACGGGTTCGTGCCCCGGTCTGGAAGGATCCCACATGCCGCGGAGCGGCTGGGCCCCTGAGCCATGGCCGCTGAGCCTGCGCATCCAGAGCCTGTGCTCCGCAACCGGAGAGGCCACAACAGTGAGAGGCCCGCGTACCAGAAAAAAAAAAAAAAATTTAGGTAAAAGAGAGAAGTTCAAAATAAATTCTGAAAGCGCAATATCACTCCTTTGTTACTGGCAATAACTATTTAAATAATACATCATTTTTAGAGAAAGATAGATCCAGATCCTATTAACTATATACACTACCAAATGTGAGGTAGATAGCTAGTGGGAAGCAGCCGCATAGCACAGGGAGATCAGCTCGGTGCTTTGTGACCGCCTGGAGGGGTGGGATAGGGAGGGTGGGAGGGAGGGAGACGCAAGAAGGAAGAGATATGGGAACATATGTATATGTATAACTGATTCCCTTTGTTATAAAGCAGAAACTAACACACCATTGTAAAGCAATTATACCCCAATAAAGATGTTAAAAAAAAAAAAAGAATAAACTTGAAGGAAATTTGGGGAGTTTATTTTAAAATCTAAATATTACTGTATTTTTAAATTTTAAATATATAAAGAGATTTATCATCCAAGTATACAGTATTAAAAAATTACAAAAATTGATTTTCCTGCCCATGTTATTTTGTCATTGAATGCAGTATCAGTATGGAATTTGAGAGAATGCTGGTATTTTACAAGGAAAAATAAACATGTGAGAATGACAAAAAATTTGCAAAAAGAACAATATGGGTATTTACCTCTATTATTCATTAAAACCTATCATAAAGAAATTATCATTAAAATAGAGGGGTACTTAAGCAAAATAAAAACCATTTGATAAAACGAGAGTCGAGAAATAGACCCAACTCTCTATAAAAACTCAATATGTGATAAAGTAAGCACTCTGAAATTATCATAAAATAATTTTTAATAAGTATTTGAAATTCAGCCATTTAAGTGTTTTACAGGGAAATGTATTGGAGATGTCTTAAAGCATATGCCAAAATAAACTGCAGAGGGGATTAAAGAGTTTAATGGAAAACGATGTACGAACTAGATGGAGAATTGTTACTAAAGCTCACCACCACCACCACTACCAGGTTAAAGAGACTTAAAGGCCACTGACAAGATCAATTTTTACATAACAAGAAGTGGTAGATTATACAAATGGCCACAGTTCTTTCAACAGATGGAGCCTATTTCTCCACTCCATGAATTTGGGCTTGCTTTGAAACTTGCTTTGGCCAGTTGGACCTCAAGATGCCTTACCTACAAGCTTTCACTCTTGCTTTTGGAATGCCTGCTCCTGCTGCCATGTGAGCAAGCCCAGCCTAGTCTGCTGGATGATTGGACAACACGTGGAGCAGAGACAAGCCATCTCAGCTGAAACACCTTAGACCAGCCAATCCCCAGCTGACCAGGCTGCTACCAGCCAATGCCTGAGCAGGCTCAGTCAGCCACCCAGCTGAGTCAGCCCAAACAGCTGACACATGAACTAATTAAGTGTCTGTCTCTTAAGCTACTAAGTGTTGAGGTAGTCTATTACACGACAATAAAAACTGATATTCTTAAATTGTAGCTGTTCTCAAAAGTAAGAATTATCAGCAAGGCAACCCTGAGGGACAGATGGATTTATCATACAGAGAAAAGATCACTCAGAATATGTGCAAGAATCCTCAGGAGAAGATTATCTCAAAGGTGGAAAAGGTATGGTTCACACCCAGAGGGGGAAAGCCAAGATCAGGGAAAAGGGGTGGGACAACTGATTATAGGATTAGTTGGGGTACTAACAGGACAATAGAGGGCCAGTTGACCTCTGCATATTGTCCCTAATCCCAGAGGCCAGTTAGTAGCAAAAAAGAATGAATGATTCCTGATAGCAGCCATGTTTAGGGCAGAGGGATGTAGCAATACCCCCACATGGCTAGTTTTGCCCAGAAGTAACAGAGAGCATCCAAGACCAGAACAGGTGCCCAGCAAACCCAGGTGCCCTGCCCAGCAGCAACCCCATCAATCCTCACTCTCCCTGAAGACAATGTGAACAAGGCACAACTTCAACTACTCTGCCCACTTTCTCAGTAAACTTCTGTAGGGAGAGGAAGTGTTCTGTCTGGCAGAGAACCTCTAGCTGTTCTGAGGGCTTTTCATGTACTATCTCATTTAATCCTCACAAGAAATATATGAATATAGTGCTATTTGTAATTCCTCCTATTTAAGATGAGAAAATCGAGGCATGGAGAGATATGTTTAATGTAATTACAGAGTAAAATTTATAATTTTAGAATAATTAATAATATCAGAGTCATAAAGATGAATATTACATATAAGAAACAGGAAAAGATCATTTTAAATAAAAATGCCAAGTGGAGATGTTAGAAAAGAAAATTGTTGAAATAAAAATTCAGTGTTTGCTGGCACAGATGAGGAGCAAATGAGTGAGCTGAATTGGGCCTAAAGATTTGCCTATAATGGAAAACAAAATAGAGTAGTTTCAGGAAAAAAAAAAAAAGTTAAGCTATGAAGACTAGATCCAGAATTTCCAGTGTCACTGGGACAATAAGGTGATAGAGAGTAGGCACTATCTTATGAAATAATTGCTAAAATTCCCCCAAACTAAATAAAACAAGAGTTCTCACATTAAAGTAGTCTATCAAGTTCTGAACAGGATAAATTTTATAGACAAAACATTGACCTATCACAATGAAATTTCAGAACAGGGAAGAAGAGTTTGAAAATTAAAGAGAACCGTTATATGAGGACTCTAAAGAAACCAAACTCATAGAAACAGAGATCGGATTGGTGGTTCCCAGAGGCCAGTCGTAGAGGATGGGGGAACGGAATGAAGGTGGTCAAAAGGTACAAACTTGCCATTATAAGTTCTAGGGATGTAATGTCCAGCATGACTACAGTTAATGATACACACTGTATATTTGAACGTTGCTAAGGGAGTAGATCTTAAAAGTTCTCATCACAAGAAAAAAGTCTGTAACTATATGAGGTGAGGGATGTTAACTAAACTTATTGTGGTCATCATTTTGCAATATATACATATATCAAATCATTATGTTGTACAGTTTAAACTTATACAATGTTATATGTCAAGTATATCTCAATAAAACTGGGTGAACAAAGAAAAGAAGGAAAGACTCAAATCAAAGATCTAAACTTCTATCTTATGAAAGTACAAAAGGAAAACTGAATTAAGCCCAAAGTAAGCAAAATAAAGATAAGAACAGAAATTAATGAAATAGAACACAGAAAAACAATAGAGATATATCAATGAAACCAAAAGCTGGTTCTCTAAAGAGATTAATAACTGACAAAACCTCTAGACATATTGATCAGGAAAAGGGCGACAGCACTAGAGATCATACAGACATTCAAAGGATAATCTTAAAATATTAACTTGACAAATTAGATGAAATGGACAAATTTCTTGAAAAACACTGATTACCAAAACTGATACAAGAAGAAATAGAAAGTCTGAATGGTCCTCTCTTTGTTTAAATGATCAAATTTCTCAGTTAAAAGCCTTCTCAAAAAGAAAAGTCCATGCCCAGATAGCTTCACTGGCAAATTCTACCACACATTTGGAAGAAGTAATACCAGTTATATATGAACTCTTTCAAAAAATAGAAAAGGAGAGACGATTTTCCAATTCATTTTATGAGGCCAGCATTACCCTGATAGCAAAAATTAAGATATTACAAGAAAACCATATACGAATATCCCTCATGAACATAAACACAAAACTTCTTAACAGAAATGAGAGTAGGCATGTGACTTAGACTGTGACAACAGGATGCTGCCCTCCAGGACTTTAATTCTGACAAGAGTGACATAATAATGCTAGGATAATTAGAGGCTATCCATCCAACTGCAGAGAAATTACAGAGGCAGCAATTACCCAACCACATGCTGATGATGACTCTCCAACCAGACTACCCCTAGAGGAAGACATTGGCTGTTCTCTGTTGCCGTTTCCCTTGGTTCTGCCCATTGTTTAATTTGACATTCTAGCTTTTTATCAATTCTGCAAATTAACCAAAGGTCTTTCAATAAATACATTTCTGCTAAATTTAGCAACCAAGAACCTGAACAATAAATTCATCCCCGCTACAGTTCTCAAAACCAAGAACCTGGAGCTCTGCAGAAATTGGTGTCTGGGAGTAATGTGCACAGACCCTCAAGGACATGGAAGGAATTCAGGTTTGGACATCTGACCTCACTGAGATGAAGCCTGTAAAAATTCCTTTAGTATTCAGGGATAGTAATCTAGCATAAGAGCTAATTAAATGATCTCCTATGGTCATCAGAAATGAAGAACTCATTGAATGTAAGGCATGGAGGAGACTGTTCAAAAATATTTCCAGGGCTCCCTCTCTCCATCTCTCAGCCCTCAGCTTCAAGATTATGATCTATTCATATATATTTACAGAGAACCATAATCAGCTCGAGTTTTGCAAGGGTTTGAAACTCCAAATGACTGAAAAAAGGAGTCTCTCTCTCTCTCTCTCTCTCTCTCTCTCTCTCTCTCTCTCTCTGCCCACCCCTCCCTCATACTAGCATTTATACAAATCCCTGTCAAAAAAGACTCTAGTCATGCTTGGGACATATGATCATCTACAGATCATCACAGTGTCCATAGACACATGCTATTCTGATTGGTCATACTGTATCTCGTGCCCATACCCATGGCAGAGAAGACAGGGTCTTTTGATTGGCAGCCCTACTAATTCATATGGGATGGTGTTAAAATTGTTCCCGAAATGAAGGGATGTGGGACAGACAAAAAAGTTACAGCTGACCATCACAGAGAGAAAGGGCAGAGATGAAGAAGAGATAGGAGCTGGTTTACTGAGTAGAGTTCCCTTTGAGAAGGTTGAAGGAGGGCACTAAATAGTAAAGGGGGAGGAGCTAACTTTAGATCAGAGGAGGGAAGCATGCTCTTTTGTAATCTATATATGTACTAAGCCCCCTCAAACTCTTAACTAATTAAAGTTAATAATACCTATAACATAACTAAGAGTACAAGGGCCTTGTGTCCTTCAAAATAAACCATTTTAAGCAACTAGCATCTTGGCAACTTGCACACTTGTGGATCAGCAGTTAATGTGAAAATTATGAATATTACTAACAAAATCTGTCATCACTGAACGTGAACCCATGTGATGCTGCTGTGGCACACTCGTGTATTTATCTTGAGTCATCCTATGTGCCAGGATACAATCAAATAGGAGTTATAGATTAGAGGCCACATGCACAGGGGTTAAGGATGCAGATTTGGAAACAAGCAGACCTGAGTTTCTGCCCAGGTCTGCTTGTGTTTCCACACAGGTGGCAGCTGGTACCTCTTGCCACCTATGTGACCCTAGGAAAGTTACTTAGTGGTTGACTTATATAAAATGGTCCACAGAGAGCCTAGAAGGGGGTAAGTTCTCAATGATAAGGGCTATCTGTTGTTAGTACCGTGGTCCTACAACTTCGGAGCCAGTTCGTTTAATACACCCCTCAGCTTCCCATCATTCTGATTCTTATCGAATTCCAGTTGGAATTAGTGAGGTTTCACTGTCCATTATACAGTATAATGTATAAATATTGAAAACAGCTTCACGTAAGTAATCCATCACTAAGCCTTTTTTTTTTTAAGCAAAAAATCCTCTAGATTTCCCCGCCCCAGAAAATCCTTCCCAGCCAGCCCCTTTAAGAACCGTAGTTGAGAATCCCTCACAACCCTCAGATTTCCTCACTATACTGAAAGAATTCAACCATATGTCTGTTGTCCAGTCGAAAACTTGGTAGTTCCCACTTCTGAGAGCATGTTTTCTAAACATCTCTGGTAAATGGAGATTTTGACTTTATGCCCGGGACACCCTGAGAGCTGCTCCTACAGAAAAAACTAATAGGGTAATAAATCCCAAGTCCTTTTTTCCCCACTCTGAACAAGAGTTGTTTTAGTTAAAACGGCCTTCGCTTTCCTCTGGACGCTGCCCTCGCCCTCGTCAGACCATTGTGTTTAATACAGGACTTTTGACTCAGCCATCATTACTCACACTTTACTGATTTTACTTTAAACACTGTTGGCTAAAACGACAATTTATCACGACTGTTTTGCCTAGCAGTGGGGGGATAATTTATTTCCCCGTTGAAGGGTTCGATATTTATTAGCGCGGCGGCGGGCTGCTCAGCAGAGATGCACGCTCCAGGGGATGCGCTGCGGGTCCAGCCCCAGGCTTGCTCCATCCTCTGCTCCAGCCCACCCGCTCCTCCCGGACAGGACCCGCCGGCGCCCCAGGGCACAGAGGACCGTAACTCTTGGGAAGAGGAAGTACGATGCTCCCCTCCACCCAGGAAGCTGGACCCGCAGCTGTGGCAGGAGGGGCGAGGAAAGTGCTCAAAACCTCAGAGCGCCCAAGAGCCTGGAGACTGAGGACTGAGCCCAGAAACGCAGGCATCCGCGGAGGAGGACTCGCTGGAGGGTGGCCACCGGGCCCCCCCAGCCGAAGAGATGGCAAAGAGATCGTCAGGTAAGGCGGGGCCTGCCTGAGAAATGGAGAGCCCCAGGCCTCTAAGGCCGGTGGGAAACAAACCCTACACCACGCAGGCAGGCAGGATCTCGGCGGTGCAATCACAGGGCTTGGCAAGGGCAGGATTCTAGTAATAGTTCATTGTAGCAGCAAATGAGTAACTGAAGTAAAAGGGAAGCAACCTGGGTTTACTGTGTGCCTACTGTGTGCCTCGCACTGTGCTAGGCTAACATGCATCATTTCATCTTGGCGGTAATCCCAAGGATGGTGATAATAATGACGACGATGCCTAAGGATGAGTGTTTGTGTTCAATGGGCTCTGGATGTGTATATAAATTGCCTACTTTTCCACAGCTAGTATGTGGGAGAACCAGGGCACACACCCAGATCTGTCTGACCAAAAGACCATGCCCTGCTGATGCCCCATACCACTTCCCCACTGAACGGAAGGCTCTGGAAAGCTCGCCCTGAGGGCCTCAGTGCAGGGCCTGGAGTTCCCACCACCAGAGCCACCCCTTGACTTAGGGCGTTATCTCTAACGGAAGTATGTTATCTGGGAGACATGGCTATAAAATCCATTAGCACTTAGGCCACATTAGTCAGAACTTACTGGACACTTTTTTCTTCTCCAGAATATCGGGAATGAGACGTGGCACAGGTAAACCCTGATGTTTCAACTTGAACGCACTCCTGGGGGTGAGAGTGTGGTGACTGTCTTATTGAATGCTGTTGGGAGTGCAGGGGGAACCTGCCCAATACAGGAGTGGGAGCACGTGAACACACACCTGGAGGAGGAAAGAATGGAAGAAAAATGTCCGTGGACTAAAAAAGGACATCAGACCATAACGTTTCATGCCCCTATCACGGCGGAAGCGCCGAGCTTCGAGTGCTGGGAGATTCATAGTCTTAGAAGTTTCCCAACATTCATGCTGTGCTAGGTACTGTATTGGAACAAAGTTTACAAAACTAGATTAGATATAAGCCCCCATCCCAAGAGCTTGTTATCTATTTCCCCTGAGACTTGGAGGAAATTCCTAGGATGTCAGAAAAAAAAAATCATAAAAGAGACTTGGGGGAAAAAAAAGTGGGGAGCACTTTAGGAAAGGAGGCAGGGGGCATGAAGATAAAGTCCCGTTCCTCCTGGCCCTCTGTGGAGACCCCCATGAGAGTAGCACCTGCCCAGGTAAAGGTAAAGCGTACCCACCCAGAGCAGCCTTGTCGTTAAGAGGGAGGCTTTCAGACTCAGTCTGTCCTCAGGCCCACTGGCTTCCTCATTCCCTAAGAGCCCCTCTGGAGGGGATGAAGGGTGGGTGGGGGAGAGGGAATTTCACTCCCCTCCCTGCCGGGACCTGACACCGGCACTAATACCTGGATGGAACCACCCCTCTCGGTGTTTCAACCCCACTTTCTCTGTTGCTATTCCTGCTGTGTAGCCCTTCCTGTCTGCCCCTCACCCAACCAAAGCACACTGCAGCCTGGATTACATAACATCATCATCAAGAAATGAGGTAGGGAAACATGCCTCCACTTGAGATGAACTCCTCAGAAAACAAATTCCCTGAGGGAGAAATTCAGCTGTGAGAGCTTCAGACGAGGCTTATTTAGGGCTCCCAGGGGAGCAGTCTGAAGGCCAAGCAATGGATAGTGTCCAAGTGCTGCCATGATTGCATCACCGTCGAGAGATGTTGCGGCCCAGCTTCACCCAGCTTGACCAGCAGTTCATCAGGGCCCTGGCTCCCAGGCCACCCCCTCTAGCAAATCACAAAAGGGCCCAGCTCATTGTTCTGTTGAGTCCACCATGAAACAAAATTCTTTACAGAGACTTGATTAACCTTCTTAAAACTCATAAAAGTCAAAGTACTTCAGCCTGTTTGAATGTCTCCATGTTCTTATAGGTATTTGCAGTTGAGGGCATTTTTGCTGTCAGTTGTCAATTAGTAAGGAGACATGGCAAAAAGAAAAGGAGGGCCAGTTAGAATTCAAAAGCATTGCTTCTTCGAACCTTGTGAAAGACTGTGACACGTGAGTGCCTGGACCCAAGGAAGGGGGTGAGGTAAAGAGGACATCTCCATTCTTTTCATGTTCCAAGATCATGTCAACTGCTGGCTTGTGGAATGCATGTCATACAATTATGTGACATAATACGAGCCACTTTATTCTTGTCACAAACTGAAAATCTTGCTGATGCATGGCCGTATTTATTAGGACCATTTCTATTTCATGGCTTGTGTGTGGTCATGGACTGTATGTTATCCATAAATGATGGCAAGTTGACCCCAGTGTGCCCTGGGTTCATTGAACAGTTCAGTAGGGTCCAACAGAGCCATGGTGTTTTTGCCAGAGCTCTCTCCCCAAACCCCCTCCTCCCTTAATTGTAAAACCCATGTGCATTTTAGCAAAAATCTCATCCATCTGTTTCTGATTCATTTACACTTAACTCATCAAGTCTCCTCTCAGGGCTGTCATGTCCCACAGGTTCTGCCCTGGTGTGCCATGTCGAACACTTCTTCCCGGACTATCAAGATGTCTGGTTTAGCCAAGTGATGACATGCTCCACTCCCCGGGCTTGAAGGAATGCAGTGAGCAGGGCACGGGTGAGAAGAAAGACGTTCCAAATTCCAAACCCTCAGGAGCTTCAGTCCACTGCAGGCTTGGCAAAATGTCTCCTCTCATTCACAGTGCTGGCCTGATTGAGCTGTTATTGTTATGACGTGCAAATGAAAACGTGTGCGTTTGTGAGAGTGTGTGTGTGTGTGTGTGTGTGTGTGTGGACATTGGCTGTGATTAAACATGTCTTGTGGCATTAATTCAGACTATGGGTGGGCTTTTCTCTGTAATCAGACCAACTGGCTGACTTCGAGAGTGAGGAACTAGACTGAATTCCTCTTATGACTTCCACTGTGCTGCGTTTTATCCACCTGTCAACCAGGAGCAGAAAAATGAGAAGCAAGAGCTCTCAGAAACAGGAGGAAGAACTCCAGTTCTGGGAGTTCTCCCAGCATTCTCCTGTCCAGGCAGATTTATTCCCAGATGAGGCAAGGGCACACAGATGACCACAGGGTGGATCCACTCTCAGCACAGTAACAGGAGTCATCACCAGCACTGCAGCTGTGCTGGATACAGCATCATGCCAGTCCACCCAGAACCTCCCCAGATGGAAGCCATGAAAAAGACAGGACCACCTAAGGCTGCCCCACAGCCTGGATAAGAGTTGCCGTGTCAAATGGTAAATGCTCTCCCCTACCTCTTCCTCAGGAGACAGAGAGGCCATTGACATCTAAACTCTATCAAACACAAAACTTGCTTGAAAAACAAAGTCTATTGAAATCTTAGTTATTCGGCATTCTGCAACTTACAGTATGCAGGGCAATGGCTTCAACTGCTATCAGTACTGTTTTCTGTTTAGGAAATTTTCTTTTCCGATAAACATAGATTATCTTATTTCTTCATAGTTTTTTAGTAAGTCATGTACCATGTAGAAAATTGAACACAAAGTTACATTTGTGGAATGATGTGGAATATTTGGACTTACATGTTAGAGTTCCTAAGGAAAAGACTACTAGAAATCAAGTGCAACACTATCTGCTAACTTAATAAACAGATGCTGGGGTTAAATAAGGAAAACAACTTCCTTCTGGAAACAGTTCTCAACTGTGATGTAGTAGAATGCTCGTGTATCACAATCAGTTGTGAGATGCACTGCAAGTGATCTGTTGCTAAAAATAGTTAAAGTACTGACGTCTGTGAATGATTCATTTTTAAATAAAACTTAGAAGTAGCCTTGAGGTTATCCCTAAGGTCATGTCACTTTAAATCACCACATTCCCAGATAAATTTTATTGAGTTGGAGAGAAAGTGTTCGTGTTACCTAGAGGACCCCTGGAATCGAGAGACACAAGGAGTACACTCCTGGGAATGTGTCCTGCATGTAAACACCGTCCATCACACATGCTGTGGCAGCCAACAGTTGGATATCGCTCTGGTCACAGTCTCAGTACACATCATGGTCAGAACTGTATGGCTCTTTGTTACTTGTTAATGTATAGGTATTCCATTCCACTGTTCTTTTTTAGCCCTGAACATTATGTAAAGCACACTTACACACAGAAAGGGATATTCAAGAGTTTTAGTGGCCAAAGCAGTGTTCCTACACAGCATGATCTTATAGTAAAGCAGACTTAATGAACAGCACTGCCATTAATTTCATTTTCCGCTCTCTATTTCTCTCTCCCTCCCTGACTCTGTGTGTGTGTGTGTGTGTGTGTGCGCGTGCGCACGTGGTTGATTGGTTGCTTAGTGTAGAAAAAGAGTTTCTGGTTCTGTGAACCAAAGGCACAACTGTGTCTAAGATCCATCCTAGATGGAGTGCTAATGATGTCAGTGTCACGGCTCTATGTTCAGTCTGGGTACTGAGATTATTCCACTTTATAATAGGCCACAGCCATAGCCTGTGGGCCCTTAAGCCCCACCCCTATCCCACCCTTTAGACTGTATCTCCCAAATACATGCTATGTTCACAATCTAGACCAAAAGATCAAACCTGACAATTGGTATGGATCACTGGGAACTCAATGCTACTCAAACTCTTACTTATAATCAAAAACACCTACTACCAACAAGATAAAGGAACGCTCTCTGCAGTGGCATGTTAATAATTCCCAGGCTCTAGAGAGCTATGTAAATCCACATTGTAGACCCAGGTTATATTATGCACCCAGACGAGGAAAGGGATCATACAAGTTTTCCAGGCCATTTCATCTGTTTCTTCCTCCCGCACGCACTCATCACCTCTGTTCTTTACTGCTGTCTGACTTGGATACAGAGACTGTACTTTTAGATTTGGGCAAATCCTTGGGCAATATCCACTAGACAGTAGGAACTCTGAAATCTACTATTCCTCTTTTCACCTACAACCATTAGTAAAGAAAAATACAGGGTAAGGTTAACTAAGCGTCCCAAATGTATCAATCAGCTATTTAATGTAAATTTTCCTTTGTCTTTCATGTCCCCTATTCTTCCTTCTCATACTTATCTATCACCTTAACCATCAACTACCACTTCCTTCTCTCTCTCCCATGTTATTACCAGTTTTATGGTTTATCAGTCCAGAGGCTTTCAGGTGCTAGTAGCAGAAATCCAACTGGCTAAAACATCAAAGAATTATGTTGACTGAAAACCCAGAGGTAGAGAGGTTCTGCTCATGATACATTCAGGGCTCATTTTCTGTGAACCTCTGCCCTCTTCCACCTGTTAGCTTTATCCTGAATCTCACCTCCCCTCCAGCCATGAGATGTCAGCCAGCAGCAAGAGGTACGAAATATCCTCCCTTATTTATATCCCTTGAAAGAAGAAGCTGACTTTTGTCCCGCTCTCTTAAGGACAAGGGAAAACTTTCCTTGAGGTCTCCAGCAACTCTCTCCTATACGAGAATTAGGTCATATGCCAATCCACAAAGCATTCATTGACAAGTAGATTAGCTTCCTTTGATTGGCCAGGATTAGTCGGGTCTCACTTCTGAAGATGGAAATGGAATAACTTCCCCCTGAATCGTATGAACCAAACTGAGATATCATTGTGAATAAAGCAGAGAGTGGATGCTAAGTATAGGCAATGAACACAGTCCACTAGGGATGTTCGGTATTTTCCATACTAAGTTCTGCATCCATTCCCTTTATCTGTTTAGATGATACATTGGTGTAACTAATAAATGAGAATTAATTAATTGTGAAGCTCTACTCTCTTTTCTTGTGGGATTCAAGGAGAATCCAGAGAGCTTTGTTTGACCAGTGGACACCACATCTGAAAGGTATCGTGGTCCTTTGGGTTCATTCCCCTCCCATTGGGTAGCAGTTACATAATGAAGTAACAACCAAGCCTGAAGCTTGCCCGTGCTTAAGCTCCCTTCCTAGAGAAGTGGCCAACCCTACATTCCCATGTCGCAAGGCACTCAGGCCTCTGCATGCAAACTCCTCACTCCTAGTATTTCAAAGTGCTGGCCGTTCCTCAGATGGGGGAGGCAACTGAGCAGGGCACGGGCACATGGTTTACATTTTCTTGCTCGTGATAATCTTTCCATTGACTCAAGTAGCAGCTGCTTTATGGAGGGCCATGTTTGCTTACGATGACACAGACTATTTCCAAACTCTTAAGTGGTCATCTTCAGATCAGCCAGAGTGATATAATCTCTTTGGAATCAGACTTCTGTTGCCTTGACTGCACTTATGATGCTAAAATAGGACCTAGGGTTGAAGAACCATTCATTAACATGTAGACATAGCAGTTTCTTCCAAGCAAAAGAAGAAAGGAACCAAAATTGTTATCACTGATCCTTTGGCATTGGCTGGTCCAGGGTTGTCCTTACTCAGCTAATTCATTCCTATGTTCATATCCTGTAAGGTTCCAAAACCTCTCCTCCCTCACCTCAGCATGGGCCCCTCTACAGGTTCAAGTCTGTCCTCTGAAACCTTCCTGCCTTATTCACAACTCTACCTTGACTACCCTAATCTACCACCTCAGTCAACTCCAACCCTCCTTCCTTTACTCTGCCAAAAAAAAAAAAAAAAAGTATATCGGTGCTACTATTCTTGGATTCCTGACTTTCATGTGAGCAAGTCCTAGTTCTAGCTCTGCTATTTCAATCTGAAATTATGTCCAGAGTACACTGGTTTGTACAATTGAAAATGCCACACAGAGCGAATATAAATGTGCCTCCGTCAGTTACTAACTATGTGAACTTAAGCACATTTTTTACCTCTCATCACCTAGTCATTCTGTATTTATCAAGGGTCACCTATGTGACTAGCACTGTGCTAAGCTCAAAGACAGTTCCTGCATCTATAAAAAGGAGCATAAATAATAAAATATATCTCACAGGGTTGTTGTAAGGGTTAAATGAGATAATACATGCCAGATGCATGGGAAACTTTCATCAATGGTGGCCAGTCCAGCTATGATCATTAATGAGAAAGCACCTGGTCCATCTGCAACTCCCTAGAATACGATCCTTAGAAGGAATTCAGAAATTCCTCAGTCTCTTCTGCATTCATTCCTATTTGTCACCCTTCCCGGATATCCTCCACCTATAGATTGGGCAGCTACTTAAAATGGGTCTGCTGGAGATGTCAACCCAACTGTGCCCCTACACATGGTGCTTGCTGCAGGCTAGGGTGGCTGGGCCTGCTCCTGATAGGAGACAGTCACAAGACACAAGGCTCAGCCAGCCCCAGCCTCAAATCTCCAGTGCGTGTCCCTGGTCTGCCCTGGAGTGTGAGTGGTGCACCTGTGTAAAGGGTGCACATGTCTTTAGCCGTAAGTGTTGCATGGCTGTTATAAACCGTGAGGTCTGGTAACACCAACAACAGCTTATCTGGTCTCAGATGGACCACTTTCTTCCAGATTTCCAGATGCTCTCTTCTCTTTCTCTCTCTCGGCCCCATTTTATCCCTGTCTGCATTCTGAAGTGCGCCAGGTTACTTACTGCAGCCTAACAATTTGAAATTAAGTTGAGTAAAACTTCAGAAGGGGAGAAGCAGCTGAAAGTTTCTATTTAAGGAGAAACAGGAGTGGAAACTTGCCACATGCCTCCCTGTGCCATGCGGTTCTCACAGACCATTCATGACATATGGAGAGACCAAAGGAAGGGAGCTCAATGCAGCCCAACTTACGGGAAAGAAATGGATGAATGGGGCTGGCTTAACATCATCTCAAATTTACAACTTATTTGAAGTTCCTTGAAGGAAAGGTGTACATTTGTCAGTATAGAAGATCTATTCCGTTAACAAAATCTGGGCAACACCAGCCCTTATTGAAGTGTTACTACTAAGAGAGAACTTGGGTAGGTGACTCTTCCTTGACTTATCTTTTCCTTTGTGAAACAGAAATAAAAATACAGCACCACCTCTAGCCCATCACAGTGTTTGAGAGACTTCTTTTGTGCTTCTTGAGAAAATTCTTAAGATGTCTGGTTAAATCAGCATAACCCTTGGAAGGAATTTCATGGAGAATTCACCCAACTGGGAAGTTATTCTTCCTGTTAAATGATTGCTACTCATTGGCAGAGGGCCAATGGATGTCGACAAGAAATCAGGAGCTTGAGCACCTCTGCCTGGAATGGTGGTGACATGAGGCAATCAGTGTCAGCAGCAGAGTTGGGAAGAACATCGTAAGATGTTGGGGGAAAAGGAGCAGGGATGGGGATTTGTGTTAAAGGGATGGGAGAATGTGATTTGCTGAATTCCACTGGGCTTCTCTGCTCCTTAAGATACACAGGGAAAATTAAGCCACCCAGTCAGTAATACACTGTTACAACAGCCCTAGGAAAAAACTAACACAGATTTTGGTACCCAAAGTAGAGTGGCTTAAAAGAACAGAATTTGATTGTCTCACCTTTCTGGAGACTAAACATCTGAAATCAAGGTGTTAGCAGAGTGCTCTGCTCCCTCTGAAACCTGTAAGGGATAAATTTTCCTTGCCTCTTCTTAGTTTTTCATGCTGGGCATCAATCCTTGACATTTCTTGTAGCTGCATCACTCCAAACTCTGCCTCTGCTATCACATGGCATTCACCCTGTGCGCCTGTGTCCAAATTTCCCTCTTCTTATGAGGACACCAGTCATCTTGGATGAAAGCCCTTTCTAATGACCTCATCTTAACTTGATTACATCTTCAAAGACTCTAATTCTAAATAAGATCACATTCACAGGTGCTGGGAGTTAGGACTTAAATTTTTTTCTTTTCTTTTCTTTTCTTTTTTTTTTTTTTTTGGTGGGAGGGACACAATTCAATTCTCAATCAACCTCCCAGTAGACTATGTCATACGTCTTCTGGTTGCCTACAGTTAGTAAGTGGCCACTGAGAGTGAACTTTGAAAGACTAACTTGCCAGTGAAAATGACACAAGCAAGCACTGAAAATGGATGCTGGAAGTAGAAGACCTCCAGCTCATGGGCAAGATCCCCTCTTTATTTACTCAACAGATTTCCAAGCTCTCAAGAGACCCTGGGGAGCTCCAAGAGAAGTCAGGGACCTTTAGCTCTCTGTGAAACAGATGTAAAGTTGTGAAAAAGTGGTACAATGTATCAAGTGCTTTCATGGGACCCTGAATGCTTGATTCCCAGCAGGCAGTCTGATCTCTTGAACTCAAAACACTGAATTTCCCAAGACACCGGAGAGACATAATCACAACTTTCAGATGTACAAATCATTCTGGCAACCGAGTTTCCAAGAAGCAAAGGGTTCAGGATTCTTTTTTGCTGAAGCAAATCTAAGTGATGACACAGAGGAGCATCAGGACGTTGTGTGTCTGTCATGCTCGAGGGGTACGTTTGTACCTCTTCTGGTCCAAGTTTCAGGTGCAATGGCAACTCTGAGCTTGATTATTTCCTCTCCTCGAGCAGGGGCGGGCTTTATAGAGGCGCTTTCAGCATCTGGCAACATGGATTTCATGACCACAAAGAAAAAATGAAATAATGCACATACCAAAACATAAACACATTGTAAAGTACATTCAGCCTCAGATTCCAAACCCAGTGACCCTGCATGAGTTAGCAAAAGGGAAGCCAGACTTCTGTCCCAGGGGGGAGAAACAAGGCCTCCAAACTGACAGCTGCTATCATTCCAAAACAAGTCATTGCTTATAAATGAATATTCTTTGTGATAAATTATTAAATTACATGAAAACTCTATGATTGCCTGCTGCAGCCAGATTTGGTTTGGGTCTCAAAAACCAGCATAGAATGTACTACAGAGAGCGAAATTAAAAACTGCTGGTCTTTTCTCACAAAATTCTTCTCCGAACTCTCAATTTCCCACTAACCTGTAATGCTAGTTCTGGCTTTGGATGCCCAGAGGTTCTTCTGGGACATTTATAATATATATGGTTTTAGATTAGAGACATTTTGATCTATTCTGAGAAAACTGCAGGTATGAATCACAGCTCGTGACTTACTTTTGATAATTATTATCTCAAAATCTAAAAGCAAAGAAGGATATAATTTATTTCATGAGTATCCCTTAGGTGCCAGGCTATGTGCTTCTTGCTTTATATAGTTATCTCATTTGATCCTCACAAAGCCCTGAGGGGTCATCATTATACCCATTTTGCAGATGAGAAAACTGATGCATGCTGAAGTTAAGTGATTTGCCTAAGTTGACACAGCAGTAAAATGAGAAGATCAGGTCCGGCATGAGGCATTTGATTCCAAAATTCATACTCTTTCCTTGATAGCACATAGATTCCCACCACAGCTTCATAAAGGACTACATTTAGTACTAGTACTCAAAAAGGACAGTTTTCCAAGCTCTCACATTAATTCCTTGTACATTATCTTTCAAGTAGGCCTGTTTTAGAAAAAATAACATTGAAAGTGAAAAAATTACTACCTTCCTTGATTCATCTTCCCCTTCAGAACTGCATTTTCCTAATCTTCTTCCCTATCCTATGTTCCTGGGGAAATCCAGTTGATTCCTGTGGAATGAGCAGAAATAAGAAACAACAGCCCTGGCTGCTGAGCCTACTTTCACTTCTCATTCGCTGTGTGTATCGCTAAATCTCAGCCCTCCCTTATACAAGGGGGATGATGCGACTTGCCCAGCCTATTTCATGGGTTGTCATAATGCTCAAATTATATAACGTCCGGGAAAGTATTTTGTAGCTCATAAACTCTGAACTGTGTAAGGAACGATTATGCCCTAGACTCTTCTCTGATAGTTCAACAAGAAGGAGGAAGAATTTTAGAACACTCGTCCAGTGTTAGCTAGTGGCCTGCTGATAAGCAGGATGTCTGAAAACAACAAAAACGACTGATTTTTAGCATTTGATGATTTTCATGATGTAAATACTCCCAACAAGGACAATTTCAAGCTACCAACATGACATCACTGAGCACAGAGGTGGGGAGAGGTGCTCTCGTGGCTAACACAAACCAGCTCTAGCATACCACTAGCTCTGACTAAATTTCAAAAGAGCAGCACCTTTAAAAACATCTATTGTACTGGAGTCATCCTGTGAAATGCCCAGAGTATATCCACACCCCCTTCATGTGTTTCTCTCACGGAAACAAGACTGTGCCCCTAGCCTGAGACAGAAAGCCCAGACCCCCATAAGCACCACACAGAGCCCAAACAAACAATCTTGAATTTGCTGTTTTGACCCATGTGAGGAGAGAGTATCTGCCTCACATAGAACTTATATATTGCCCAGGAAAAAAGTGTGCTCTGGGAAAATGTTATTGCTGTAAGCAGACATTGAGTCCCAAGAACAAGAACTCGTGTCACTCACCCTTTCCCTGTTCACAGTGTAACAGTCAGCCTTAGATTTTACACACAAATAGTGTGTAAAATTACGCACATACAGTGGCTTACACAAGATTATTTCTCTCTCATGTAAGAGAAGACTGGAAATGTGTCAATCAGAGCTGACCTACAACAAGGACCCACGCTGCTTCAAGTTCCCTTCTCCACTGTCCTCATGGTCCAAAATGTCTGCTGGAGCTCCAGCCATAACATGTGAGTTCCAGTCAGCAGGATGGAAAAAGGAGGGAAAGAGAGGTACACACTCTCCCTTTTAAAGAGAGCTCCTAGAAGTTCCACACAATATTTTGCTTATATGTTATTGGCTAGAAACTAATCATATGACTGTACCTAGCTATAAAAGAGGCTTGAAAATATATCCCTTTAACTTGGAGGCAATGTGCCTCGCCAAACATCAGGTTCTTTTACTAAGAAGGAAGGGAGAATAGATGTTGGAATAAGCAACGAGTAGTCTCTTGTTCATGTTTACTCATATCTGTACCCTAATTCATCAGAGGCTAGAGAAAGAAAAGGAAACGAATGCTTTTCTTTTCTTCTGCCTATAGCTCAGAAGTCTTTTTTCCCCATTCATCTCCTGTGGGTGAGAGGAGAAGTTAGCAGCTTATGGGTTATTACGTATCCTTTGAGAGCCAAATAAAGGGAACTATATCTGTTTCTGGGATGTGTGTACAAAACACACATCATGATGTTCTGATCATTATTTGGAAGACAGAGACAATTATATATGGTCATGACTAATATTATGTTAGAAGTAGATGGAAGTTCTTGTCTCTCTAGATGCATTTGTCTAAATGCAGGGGTATCAGTTACCTACTTTGATGAAAGTGAGATATGCGTCTGACTCTAGCTGATGCTGGGAAAAATGGCGGGGGGGCGTCTTTTTCCTTTCCCATACCATCCATCTAGACTCTGTGGCATGGAAGTTGGAGATCTGTTTATAATATGAGTTGCATTCGGAAGGTTTCATGTGGGCATGCAAATGTCTGCCTGCGGCCCTGTGCCCGCTTCCTCCACCTCTTGTTCCCACTGGAGCTAGTAAGTAGCTGGTCAGGCATCAGGAAAGAAGTCTCATGCAGACAAACAAGGATCTTCATCTCTCTGTTTTCCAAAATGGCATGCAGTAAATATATACGTTTATATATACGTTTATATATATACGTTATACGTATATATATACGTTTATATATATGTTTATATAACATATATATAAACGTTAATACATATATATAAACATATATACGTTTATATGTTTTATAACATATATACGTATTAACGTTATATATGTTATATATAATATAACATATTATTATATGTATTATATGTTTTATATTAGAAATTATATAATGTATAAATATTAAGACATATGTTTATATATATGTATTAACGTTTATATATATGTTATATAAACATATATATATGTTATATAAAATATATATAAACACGTATTAACCTACAGAGAAACTTTCCAGTGACAAATGAAGAAGCCACACAAACATGCAAGGCACGCATGACAACATAGCCACCTGCCCAGCATGATTGTCAAACCACATCCAGAGATGAGATGCATCCTAGCAACCACAGGCCCACTCCCATCCCCTTTTAGACCCAAAGGAACACATGTGCTATTGGACATTTCATTTAAATGTCCAATGTGCAATTTTACTTTAATCCTGTTTAGTGTATTCTTCCATGACCAGATATACCAACCCCTCCCACCTGAACTCATCCCTGTAAACCTAAAATCCTTGACCTTCCAGGTTTTAGCTCTCTTTTAACATACAGATAATCCAGTGGATGAACCCAGGCCTACAATTAGTTTAGAAGTCAGGGAACGGCATGAGATTTAGTAGTCGATTCTGCAACAATCGAGTGTGTTCAGTGAAAGTTGGAAATTCGGGAATGTACTTTTGGACAAGTCTGTCATAGAACCAAGATCCTATGCCCTGAGATCCTGTGTGCTGTGCATTTACCCTGAGAACATGCCTCACAGTGGACCCAGAGACTGAGGGAGGAAGCTACTCTTTTTTAAAACATATTGTTTTTTAGTTGCATCAGGATCACTTTCTACAGCCTTGCAGGGCTATGAATTCTCAGGCCAGGTCAACCACTGGCAATACTTACCTCTTCTCAAGTCTAGCTTTGGCCACTTTAATCACTGTTGCTGGGGAAAGCCCACCTGGATTGACCCTGTCTGAATGATCTTTCTGGATGGAATATTAGAATCCTTTTGATGTTTCTCTTTCAAGTCATTTAGACACATAGCCCCCCCCCCCTTTTTATTTTATTTATTTAATTTTTTTTTTAAGTTTTTTATTTATTTATTTGGCTGCACCACGCTGCATGTGGGATCTTAGTTCCCCGACCAGGGATCAAACCTGCACACCCTGCATTGGAAGCTCGGAGTCTTAACCACTGGACCACCAGGGAATTCCCTCCCATACTTTTTTATTGAATTATAGTTGATTTACAATATTGTGTTAGTTTCAGGTGTACAGCAAAGTGATTCAGTTATATATATATGCATATATTTATATTCTTTTTTCTATACTTTTCCATTATAGTTTATTACAAGATATTGAATATAGTTCCCTGTGCTATCTACAGTAAATCCTTGTTACTTATCTATTATAAATATGGTAGTGTGCATTTGTTAATCCCATACTCCTAATTAATCCCTCCCCCTTTCCCCTTTGGTAACCATAAGTTTGTTTTCTATGTCTGTCAGTCTGTTTCTGTTCTGTAAATAAGTTCATTTGTACTATTTTTTAGATTCCACATCTGAGTGATATCATATAATATTTGTCTTTCTCCATCTGACTTACTTACTTCACTTAGTATGATAATCTCTAGGTCCATCCATGTTGCTGCAAATGGCATTATTTCATTCTTTTTTATGGCTGAGTAATATTCCATTGTATACATGTACCACATCTTCTTTATCCATTCCTCTGTTGATGGACATTTAGGTTGCTTCCGTGTTTTGGCTATTGTACACAGTGGTAGATACACAGCCTTGTGATGAGTTCAAGTTTAAGAAAACCTACCAGCTTTCCATGAGAGGGACAGTGGGCCCCAAAGGAGTAGACTGGATTCATACTGGAGGAGTGAGGAGTGTGCAGCACGGGGTTTCCCGATGAAGCCACAGAGAATCTCACTTCTCCCTCGGGCATGGAAGTGAAGCAGAGAAATAGAGTCTAGCTTTCAGCTTTGACTGATCAATAGATAAGAAAACCTAAAGAAGAGTTTTCCCTTGCATTATACACAGAGAGCAACTTTGGAAAAGTAAATGTATACAGCACAAGTTATTTTTTTTTTAAACATCTTTATTGGAGTATAATTGGTTTACAATGGTGTGTTAGTTTCTGCTTTATAACAAAGTGAATCAGCTATACATATACATATAACTCCATATCGCCTCCCTCTTGCATCTCCCTTCCATCCTCCCTATCCATCCCCTCTAGGTGGTCACAAAGCACCAAGCTGATCTCCCTGTGCTATGTGGCTGCTTCCCACTAGCTATCTATTTTACATTTGGTAGTGTATATATGTCCATGCCACTCTCTCACCTTGTCCCAGCTTACCCTTCCCTATCCCCGTGTCCTCAAGCCATTCTCTATGTCTGCGTCTCTATTCCTGTCCTACCCCTAGGTTCATGAGAACCATTTTTTTTAAGACTCCATAGATGTGTGTTAACTTATGGTATTTGTTTTTCCCTTTCTGACTTACTTAACTGTGTATGACAGACTCTAGGTCCATCCACGTCACTACAAATAACTCAATTTCGTTTCTTTTTATGGCTGAGTAATATTCCATTGTATATATGTGCCACATCTTTAGCCATTCATCTGTTGATGGACACTTAGGTTGCTTCCATGGCCTGGCTATTGTAAATAGAGCTGCAATGAACATTTTAGTACATGATTCTTTTTGAATTATGGTTTTCTTAGGGTTGCCCAGTAGTGGGACTGCTGGGTCATATGGTAATTCTAATTTTAGTTTTTTAAGGAACATCCATACTGTTCTCCATAGTGACTGTATCAATTTACATTCCCACCAACAGTGCAAGAGCGTTTCCTTTTCTCCACACCCTCTCCAGCATTTATTGTAGATTTTTTGATGATGGCCATTCTGACTGCTGTGACATGATACCTCACTGAAGTTTTGATTTGCATTTCTCTAATGATTAGTGATGTTCAGCATCCTTTCATGTATTTGTTGGCAATCTGTACATCTTCTTTGGAGAAATGTCTATTTAGGTCTTCTGCCCATTTTTGGATTGGGTTGTTTTTTTTTTGATATTGAGCTGCATGAGCTGCTTGTAAATTTTGGAGATTAATCCTCTGTCAGTTGCTTCATTGGCAAATATTTTCTCCCATTCTGAGGGTTGTCTTTTCTTCTTGTTTATGGTTTCGTTTGCTGTGCAAAAGCTTTTAAGTTTCATTAGGTCCCATTTGTTTATTATTGTTTTTACTTCCATTTCTCTAGGAGGTGGGTCAAAAAGGATCTTGCTGTGATTTATGCCATAGAGTGTTCTGCCTATGCTTTCCTCTAAGAATTTTATAGTGTCTGGCCTTACATGTAGGTCTTTAATCCAATGTGAGTTTAATTTTGTGTATGGTATAAGAGAGTGTTCTAATTTCATTCTTGTACATGTAGCTGTCCAGTTTTCCCAGCATCACTTATTGAAGAGGCTGTCCTTTCTCCACTGTACATTCCTGCCTCCTTTATCAAAGATAAGATGACCATATGTTCGTGGGTTTATCTCTGGGCTTTCTATCCTGTTCCATTGATCTTTATTTCTGTTTTTGTGCCAGTACCATACAGTCTTGATTACTGTAGCTTTTTTTTTTTTTTTTTTTGCATTACGCGGGCCTCTCACTGTTGTGGCCTGTCCCGCTGTGTAGCACAGGATCTGGACACGCAGGCTCAGTGACCATGGCTCATGGGCCTAGCCGCTCCACAGCATGTGGGATCTTCCCGGACTGGGACACGAACCCGTGTCCCCTGCATTGGCAGGCGGACCCCCAACCACTGCGCCACCAGGGAAGCCCAACTGTATCATTGTAGTATAGTCTGAAGTCCGGGAGCCTGATTCCTCCAGCTCCATTTTTGTTTCTCATGATTGCTTTGTCTATTTGGGGTCTTCTGTGTTTCCATACAAATTGTGAAATCTTTTGTTCTAGTTCTGTGAAAACTGCCATTGGTAGTTTGAAAAGGATTGCATTAATCTGTACATTGCTTTGGGTAGTAGAGCCATTTTCACAACGTTGATTCTTTCAATCCAAGAACATGTTATATCTCTCCATCCATTTGTATCATCTTTAATTTCTTTCATCAGTGTCTTATAGTTTACTGCATACAGGTCTTTTGTCTCCTTAGGTAGGTTTCTTCCTAGGTATTTTATTCTTTTTGTTGCACTGGTAAATGGGAGTGTTTCTTTAATTTCTCTTTCCGATTTTTCATCATGAGTGTATAGGAATGCAGGGGATTTCTGTGCATTAATTTTGTTTCCTGATACTTTACCAGATTCATTGATTAGCTCTAGTAGTTTTCTGGTAGCATCTTTAGGATTCTCTATGGATAGTATCATGTCATCTGCAAACACTGACAGCTTTATTACTTCTGTTCTGAATTGGATTTCTTTTTCTTCTCTGATTGCCATGGCTAAAACTTCCAAAAATATGTTGAATAATAGTGGTGAGAGTGGACAACCTTGTTTGGTTCCTGATCTTAGAGGAAATGGTTTCAGTTTTTCATCATTGAGCACGATGTTGGCTGTGGGTGTGTCATATATGGCCTTTATTATATTGAGATAAGTTCCATCTATGCCTACTTTCTGGAGGGTTTTTACCATAAATGGGTGTTGAATTTGGTCAAAAGATTTTTCTGCATGTATTGAGATGATCATATGGTTTTTCTCCTTAAATTTGTTAATATGGTGTATCACATTGAATGATTTGCATATATTGAAGAATCCTTGCATTCCTGGAATAAACCCCACTTGATCATGGTGTATGATCCTTTCAATGTGCTGTTGGATTCTATTTGCTACTATTATGTTGAGGATTTTTGCATCTATATTCGTCACTTATATTGGCCTGTAGTTTTCTTTCCTTATGACATCTTTGTCTGATTTTGGTATCAGGGTGATAGTAGCCTTGTAGAATGAGTTTGGGAGTGTTCCTCCCTCTGCTATACTTTGGAAGAGTTTGAGAAGGATAGGTGTTAGCTCTTCTCTAAATATTTGATAGAATTCGCCTGTGAAGCCATCTGGTCCTGGGCTTTTGTTTGTTGGAAGATTTTTATTCACAGTCTCGATTTTAGTGCTTGTGATTGGTCTGTCTACATTTTCTATTTCTTCCTGGTTCAGTCTCCAACAGTTGTGTTTTGCTAAGAATTTGTGCATTTCTTCCAGGTTGTCCATTTTATTGGCATACTGTTGCTTGTAGTAATCGCTCATGATCCTTTGAATTTTTGCAGTGTCAGTTGTTACTTCTCCTTTTTCATTTCTAATTCTATTGATTTGAGTCTTCCCCCTTTTTTTCTTGATGGGTCAGGCTACTGGTTGATCAATTTTGTTTATCTTCTCAAAAAAACAGCTTTTAGTTTTATTGATCTTTGCTTTTGTTTCCTTCATTTCTTTTTCATTTACTTCTGATCTGATCTTTATGATTTCTTTCCTTCTGCTAACTTTGGTGGTTTTTTGTTCATCTTTCTCTAATTGCTTTAGGTGTAAGGTTAGGCTGTTTATTTGAGATATTTCTTGTTTCTTGAGGTAGGATTGTATTGCTATAAACTTCCCTCTTAGAACTGCTTTTGCTACATCCCATAGGTTTTGGGTCATCGTGTTTTGATTGTCATTTATATCTAGGTATATTTTGATTTACTCTTTGATTTCTTCAGTAATCTCTTGGTTATTTAGTAGTGTATTTTTTAGCCTCCATGTGTTTGTATTTTTTACAGATTTTTTCCTGTAATTGATGTCTAGTCTCATAGTGTTGTGGTCGGAAAAGATACTTGATACGGTTTCAATTTTCCTAAATTTACCAAGGTTTCATTTGTGACCCAAGATATGATCTATCCTGCAGAATGTTCCATGAGCACTTGAGAAGAAAGTGTATTCTGTTGTTTTTGGATGGAATGTCCTATAAATATCAATTAAGTCCATCTTGTTTAATGTACTATTTAAAGCTTGTGTTTCCTTATTTATTTTCATTTTGGATGATCTGTCCATTGGTGAAAGTCGGGTGTTAAAGTCCCCTACTCTGATTGTGTTACTGTCGATTTCCCCTTTTATGGCTGTTAGCATTTGCCTTATGTATTGTGGTGCTCCTACGTTAGGTGCATAAATATTTACAGTTGTTATATCTTCTTCTTGGATTGATCCCTTGATCATTTTGCAGTGTCCTTCCTTGTCTCCTTTAATAGTCTTTATTTTAAAGTCTATTTTGTCTGATATGAGAATTGCTACTCCATCTTTCTTTTGATTTCCATTTACATGGAATATCTTTTTCCACCCCCTCACTTTCAGTCTATATGTGTCCCTAGATCTGAAGTGAGTCTCTTGTAGACAGCATATATACGGGTCTTGTTTTTGTGTCCATTGAGCCAGTCTATGTCTTTTGGTTGGAGTATTTAATCCATTTACATTTAAGGTAATTATCAATATGTATGTTCCTATTACCATTTTCTTAATTGTTTTGGGTTTGGTTTTGTAGGTCCTTTCCTTCTCTTGTGTTTCCTGCCTAGAGGAGTTCCTTTAGCATTTGTTGTAATGCTGGTTTGGTGGTGCTGAATTCTCTTAGCTGTTTCTTGTCTGTAAAGATTTTAATTTCTCTGCTGAATATGAATGAGATCTTTGCTGGTTAGAGTAATCTTGGTTGCAGGTTTTTCCCTTTCATCACTTTAAATATGTCCTGCCACTCTCCTCTTGGTTGCAGAATTTCTGCTGAAAGATCAGCTGTTAACCTTATGGGGATTCCCTTGTATGTTATTTGTTGTTTTTCCCTTATGTCTTTTAATATTTTTTCGTTGTATTTAAGTTTTGATAGTTTGATTAATATGTGTCTTGGCATGTTTCTCCATGCATTTATCCTGTATGGGACTCTCTGCATTTCCTGGACTTGATTTACAATTTCCTTTCCCATATTAGGGAAGTTTTTAACTATAACCTCTTCAAATATTTTCTGAGACCCTTTCTTTTTCTCTTCTTCTTCTTGGACCCGTATAATTTGAACATTGGTGCTTTTAATGTTGTCCCAGAAGTTTCTGCGACAGTCCTCAATTCTTTTCATTCTTTTTTATTTATTCTGCTCTGCGGTAGTTATTTCCACTATTATCTTCCAGGTCACTTATCTAATCGTCTGCCACAGTTATTCTGCTATTGATTCCTTCTAGAGAATTTTTAATTTCATTTATTGTGTTGTTCATCATTGTTTGTTTGCTCTTTAGTTCTTCTAGGTCCTTGTTAAATGTTTCTTGTATTTTCTCCATTCTATATCCAAGATTTTAGATCATCTTTACTTCATTACCCTGAATTATTTTTCAAGTAGACTGCTTATTTCTCCTTCATTTTTTTGGTCTGGTGGGTTTTTACCTTGCTCCTTCATCTGCTGTGTGTTTCTCTGTCTTCTCATTTTGCTTAGCTTACTGTGCTTGGGGTCTCCTTTTCACAGGTGCAGGTTTGTAGTTCCCATTGTTTTTGGTGTCTGCCTCAGTGGCTAAGTTTTGTTCAGTGGGTTGTGTAGGCTTCCTGGTAGAGGGGACTGGTCCCTGTGTTCTAGTGGATGAGGCTGGATCTTGCCTTTATGGTGGGCAGGTGGTGTGTTTTGGGGTGTCTGTGACCTTATTATGATTTTATACAGCCTCTCTGCTAATGGATGGGGTCGTGTTCCTGTCTTTCTAGTTGATTGGCATAGGGTGTCTAGCACTGTAGCTTGCTGGTCGTTGAGTGGAGCTGGGTCTTAGCATTGAGATGGAGATCTCTGGGAGAGTTTTCACCATTTGATATTACATGGAGCTGGGAAGTCTCTGGTGGACCAATGTCCTGAACTCAGCTCTCCCACCTCAGAGGCACAGGCCTGACACCTGGCCAAATCACAAATACCCTGTCAGCCACATGGCTCAAAAGAAAAGGGAGAAAAATTGAAAGAAAAAAAGCAAAGGAAGGAAAAGAAAGTTATTAAAATAAATTTTTTAATTATTAAAAATTAAAAATATTAAAAAGGAAAAAAAGGTAAGGAAGGAAAGAAGAGAGCAACCAAACCAGAAAACAAATCCACCAATGATAACAGGTGCTAAAGACTATATTCAAAAAAAGGAAAAAAGACAGACAGAACCCTAGGAGAAATTGTAAAAGCAAAGCTATACAGACAAAATCATACAAAGAAGCATACACATACCCACTCACAAAAAGAGAAAAAGGAAAAAGTATATATATATATTAAAAAAAAGTAAGAGAGCAACCAAATCAATAAACAAATCTACCAGTGATAATAAACTCTAAATAGTAAACTAAGAAAAACATAAAACCAAAAACAAATTCAATTCAGAAAGCAAACCCCAAGTCTACAGTTGCTCCCAAAGTCCACCACCTTAATTTTGGGATGATTCGTTGTCTATTCAGGTATTCCACAGATGCAGGGTACATCAAGTTGATTGTGGATGTTTAATCTGCTGCTCCTGAGGCTGCTGGGAGAGATTTCCCTTTCTCTTCTTTGTTCGTACAGCTCCTGGGGTTCAGCTTTGGATTTGGCCCGGCCTCTGCATCTAGGTCACCTGAGCGCATCTGTTCCCCACCTGGACAGGATGGGGTTAAAGGAGCAGCTTATTAGAGGGCTCTGGCTCACTCAGGCAGGGGCGAGGGAGGGGTACCGAATGCGGGGTGAGCTTGCGGTGGCAGAGGCCAGCATGATGTTGCAACAGCCTGAGGCGCGCCATGCGTTCTCCCAGGGAAGTTGTCCGTGGATCACAGGACCCTGGTCGTGGCGGGCTGCACAGGCTCCCGGGAAGGGAGGTGTGGATAGTGACCTGTGCTTGCACACAGGCTTCTTGGCGGCTGCAGCAGGAGCCTTAGCATCTCATGTCCGTCCCTGATGTCCATGCTGACAACCATGGCTCGCGCCCATCTCTGGAGCTCGTTTAGGTGGTGCTCTGAATCCCCTCTCCTCACGCACCCTGAAACAATGGTCTCTTGCCTCTTAGGCAGGTCCAGACTATTTTCTGGCTAGCTGTGGCTCACTAGCCCCCTTCAGGCTGTGTTCACGCAGCCAACCTCAGTCCTCTCCCTGGGATTTGACCTCCGAAGCCCGAGGCTCAGCTCCCAGCCCTGGCCGCCCCGGCGGGTGAGCAGACAAGCCTCTCGGGCTGGTGAGTGCTGGTCGGCTCCAATCCTCTGTGCAGGAATCTCTCCGCTTTGCCCTCTGCACTCCTGTTGCTGCGCTCTCTTCCGTGGCTCCGAAGTTTCCCCCCTCTGCCACCCGCAGTCTCCGCCAGTGAAGGGGCTTCCTAGTGTGTGGAAACTTTTTCTCCTTCACAGCTCCCTCCCAGAGGTGCTGGTCCTGTCCCTATTCTTTTGTCTTTGTTTTTTCTTTTTTCGTTTGCACTACCCAGGTATATGGGGGAGTTTCTTGCCTTTTGGGAAATCTGAGGTCTTCTGCCAGTGTTCAGTAGGTGTTCTGTAGGAATTATTCCACACGCAGATGTATTTCTGATGTATTTGTGGGGAGGAAGATGATCTCCATCTTACTCCTCTGCCATCTTGAAGGTCTCTCCAGCCCAGGTTATTATTAAAGAAGGAAAATATAGATGACATCCACCAGTCCAAACCTGCAAACAAACTAAAACAAAAAAGCAAGAAAACATTACAAACTACAACATCTACAACATGTCAAACACCATAATGAAGGCACGGGCTATCCAAATATGTTCTCCTTCAAATTTTCCATGTAGGTTGGCTAAAACTAGGTCCTGGAATGTTAATTGGGACATGATCACAACTAATGGACCAGAAATTATGAAATGCCTCATGTTACCAGTCATTTAAGCCAGATAGTTAAGGGTCCAGTTATGGTCAGGTTCAAACTGGGGCTTAAATCTAATATATTTATTGCAAGTAACAGTGAACACTCAAGTACCCTTATTTTAAACCTAAACGACACCATGTATCGTATCCATTTCCTGCATCTTTGAATCATGCTGCAGTTGAATCTGTCATCTTTCTTCCTCATTGGGGAGTATTCAAAGTGACATCTCCTACTATGTCACTCTACCTGGGAGAAAATGGGGAGTTTGGTTGCCACGCACTGTTTTACATTAGAAGGATTTAGTCTAAGAATCTAACACAAAGCCAGTAACAAGCTGCCTGAGTTAGAACCAGGGTAGCATATCAGTGTCATTCTTGTTTCTTCAGTTTTAACCTTTTTGCTTCATAAAAATATTTGTACTTTCCTTGGTCCATAATTATGCCACTTTTCTTTTTTCTAGAACTATTCATTGAGAACCTGCACTATATATGGAAATACAAATACAAACCAGAGCTAAGAAGGGCCTGTGTCTCCTGATGTCAAGGTTTTTGTAAAGAAAAATACACAAAGGTAGCCACTCCTCACTCTGGCTTCCTAGTAACCCCAGAAAAAAATTCCAGAAATGTGTTTTAATTCTTTAGTCTGAGTGACAAAAAGGTTCAACTGTTTCCCAAAGTCCACTTAAGAATCATTCTGACCTTGGGAACATGGATTTTGTTAGCCCCAAAGCTTATTAAGATTAATGGCAAGAGGGGCTCATTATTCTGCCAGGAAAATCTACTCACAAATCTGAGAAGAGAGTTTTATTCTGTCAATTTCAAAGAGAGGGGACCCAGAGTGCCTGACAAATACCCATCGGGCACAGGGTGCACTTCAGACACATGGCAGGGATCCATGACTGAGATGCTAACTTGGGGTGATATTGTGCAGGCCAAGAAAGGATCTTATAAGTGATTTCTTACAGAGAGATCTCTCTCTGCTCTCAATCGTGAAACCCACCACCCTGGCCACAACACCAGGCTTTATAGCACACAGAACGGTATTCAGAAATGGAAGCCTTATTCAGATATAAACAACTCTCGTGCCTATTGACCTTGTTGCCCCTCAGCAGCAGGGGGCTACTGTTTCCTATTCAAGTGCTTGGTCACTGCAGTGACCCCACCACCTCTTGGCTTCTGCCTCCTCTGTTTCTGTCACTGCTGACCAACTGACTCCCTGTACACCTTGAACAGAGACTCACAGGGAGGATCCTTGTAATTTGCCAGTTCACCACGCAATACCAAGAATCTCTGTGGGCAGCCCCCTTGGGCTGGCTGCCTCACAGGCTCCTAGACAGTCATGGATGGTTGAATTCTGGCCAAGCGCTCATCCCTGGTCATCTTTGCAGGGCAGAGCACAGAAGCCCGTTGCTAAGAGACAGAAATTCCCAGACTCAGTGATGGCTAGACAAGAACTCTGGCTTTGATTACCAGCTCATGGAATTGATAGGAGGCAAATAGACAGGAAGCCTTCTAAGTTTTTAAGGAATTTGTTTCAACCTAAGAAACACAAACTTGGCTGACAACAGCCTGTGATTACTCTACTCGTAAGGCAATTCCCAGGCACCGGCCCCCAAAATTTGCACCAAAAGGTAATGAGCTCCAAAGAAGTACAGATCCCAGAAACGGCATATGCACCAATATCCATCTCAGATAAGCGAAGAAAGGCAATGAACAAGGGAGATCCTTCCAGAGAGCACAGCCAGGGTTTGCCCATTTGGCTGACCAAAGAACTCACTGCATTGCCAAGGCAGGCTCTGACCCTGTCAAGCAGGTTGTGATATACGCAATGAACCAGCAAATGCTAGGTATTATTTTCTTATTGTCCACTTCTTCAAATGCAAGTTTTCTTGCAGTTCTCCTCCACCATTTTATATTTAACATGCTGTATTAAGAGGTGTAGGCTTAGTAGTTACAACAAAAAGACCTAAACATACAGTGGCTCAAAAAAACCCAGAAGTTTCTTTCTCTTTCATATACCAGTAAATAGCAACATTATCCAATAGAAATAGAATGCAAATCACATTTGTAATTTAAAATTAGCCAGCAGCCACACTGAAAAAAAGAAACAGGTGAAATTAATATTTTTTCCATTGAGCCTAATAGAGCCAAAATATTATCATTTCAACATGTAGTCAATATAAGACATTAAAGTATCTTACATTCTTTTTTGGTACTTATTTATAACCCATCTCAATTAAGACTAGTCAACTTGAAGTGCTCAAAAGACACATGGGGCAAGTGGATAACATGTTGGACAGTACAGAGGTAGATGAAGGAGCGCAGTCCTGGGCAAGTAGGCAGTCTGCTCCTCAGGGTTAAACAGGGACCCACAATTCTTCTATTACATTAGACTACAGAATAATTCCATTCTAGAACAGTGGTTCTCACCCTCAGCACTGTTGTCATTTGAGACCACATAAATCTTCGCTGTAGAGGACTGTCTAGGGCATTGTACAACGTGTCCTTACACACAACCATTGTGCTCCTGTCCTCTACGCACTATATACCAGTAGCATAATCCCCTCCGCCCCCATATTGTGACAGTCAAAAACATCAGCAAATGTTGGGGCGTGGGGGGAAAAAGTCACCCCTGGCCATGGTTCTCAAACCTAGTTATGTATCAGAATAACCTGGAGAGCTTATTAAAGCAGAGATTTCTGGTCCCATAGTTTCTGAATCAGTGGGTCTGAGTGGGACCCCAAATATGCATTTCTAATGGACTCCCAGGCCATGCTGATGCTCTTTGAGAACCTCTCTCTTAGTTGTTTTGCTCCTCTGCCTGGCTGGCTCACCACCACATGGCATTCTTGCTGTCAGGAAGGGAGACTGAGAGGAAATAGAGGACAAATAATATATTTTAAGGATGTGATGGGGAAGTTGCACATATGACACTTGCTCACCTTCCATTGTTGAGAATTTGGATTTATGGTCACATCTCAATGCAAAGAAGGCTGGGAAGTGTAGCATCTAGCTGGGTAGCCATATGCCCAGTTAAAATTCAGGAATTCTATAACTAAGGGAAGGATTGGGAGATTGGGTAATATGGACTATTTGCAGGCTCTTCCACAGGAGTGGATAATTTTATTTAACTGTGAGTTACTAGACTGTGAAGAGTTCCATCCAAAAACTGACCTAGAGGAAGACACGTCAGCCACACATCCTAGATTTGGTGCTCAAGACGAGGCTTGAGGGGTTTCCCTTTGATGAAAAGATATGTATGATTCATGCAGGCACAAACTTTTGAAGGTGTGTGTATGGGAAGAAAGGAGGAATTCAAGGAGTGAATTTGTCAATGATTGTCTCCTCAATATCCATTTCTCTCCTTCATTCCTAATAAGACAAGAAATTCCTCAGTTTTGTTGTTTGAGAAGCTTTAACTCCACCTCCCAGCTTCAGAAGTTAACCCTGATTGAGCTAAGCCAATCAAGGAATCATATTTGCCTAGTCACAGTCGTAGACAGGTTCAGTGATAGGCCCATGACCTAAACTGGCCCAACCAGAGAGAAATGTATAACTGCTGTGTGGTGTCTGGGACAAGAGAAGCTTTCTTTCCCCTTGGATGTGAATGAAGAAAATATGACCTGGGGCAGCAGGCAGCTATGTGACATGAGAGAAGCCAACTGAAGGATAAAGCTAAAACATGAAGGAGGGCCACAGAAAAACAGACCTGCAACCCTGGCAACATTCTGAATTTGGATCAAACCATGCCTGATATCCCACTTCTGGAATTTCCAGCTAAATGAGCCAATACATTTCTTATATTATTTAAATCAGTTTGGTTTAAGCTTCCTGTCACTTGTAACTAAAAGTACTCCCAATATTGGTTTGACTGGAATGTGTTTCTTTCTTGCACCAAAAAGTACCTAATAAAGGGCAAGTTTATCTCCTGAGCATCTACCATAAGCACCTCCCTATGTGACCCCTTGGCATGCATTCGCTCATGTACATCTCACAATAACCCTGGAGGTAACTACAAATCAGGAAACTGAGACTCAAAAAGATTAGCTAACCTTCCCAATGTCACTCTGAGAATAAGTGGCTGAACTGAGAATTGAGCCCAACCAACCCTAAATCCAATGCTCTTTCTCCAACTTTGGCCTCATTTATTATTTTTTGAACCATGTATATAAATAACAAAGGTTTATATGTTTACTCAAACTCCACATGGAAAACCATTCCGACTTTTGAAAATCTGATTCAATGATCAAAAACACATGTAGAATATTAGTTAGAAGGTGGTGTAGACTGTAGTACGGTTTTATAGGCATCTTGGGCAGGTCCTTCAGAGTAATTGGGATGTGGAATGTGGAAGTCATTTTTACGGGGACGTTGGGACATGGCCTCCTGTAGGCAGCCTCAGGCTAAAGAGGGAGTATATCAAGAAAAAAAAAAATCACACTGAACCTGGTGATAAGGTTCATGAGGATGTTAATTAAAAGAAATCTCAAATTTCAAGCCTGTATGGGTGATACACTTTCAAGCAGGGGCATATGAACAATACACAACAGAAATATACCCCAAGATGTCTGTATTCTTTTGAAAACTGTATGTGTGGTTTATAAACCATCTGTAAAATTCCTCTCCCACTCACCTATCTTATTACAGTGCCTGCTTATGCTTCTCCTCAAATAATCTGGCTCAGCCACAGAAAGTAGAAAGATGCCTTACATTTTGCTTGAAGATGATAACGTTTGGCCAACCATGCTATTTTAGCCAACTCTAAAGCCTCTTATTTGTACGTTATTCAAAATGATCATTCTCTTATCAGGATTAGAAATAAGAATTGTTCATTTTTATATCCACAGTAGCACTGGGTTTGTGCTTGAAAATTATCCCTTGGGTTGAATTAAATACCTGATCTATCCCCTAAAAAGGAGGGGAGAACACATGCCCTTACCCTTACTCTATCCTTTTCCCATGCTCAAGTTCCATTTTCCTATAGAAAGTTTATACTGGAAATGCCCTTAAAGCTCCCAAATTTGTCTTAAGGAACTACAGCTTCCCCAGTGTTCATCCAATGATAAAAGTGCTTGGTCCAGTAAGTTATTTAGAAAAGGCTGCTTTTACCACCTAAACAGGCACAAAATATGTCTATAAATAAATGCTAAAATGTTAATGAAAGCGGCTAGATGGGATCCTTCAACATCAGGCACTGAACTATAAAGTAGATTTAATGCCTTTACCATCTCATTTGTGTTCTTAATTTGTCTCCTATGAAGTAAAATGTGTTGAAAAAAATTTTTTCTGCATCCAGCCTTTGACATTCTCTGTTTAAAAAATCCTCTATATAATTATGCTATTTTCCCCTTTCTGGCCTATGGCAGAGATTATCTAAAATTTGGATGTTCACTAGATCCACTTCCCCTTCATGGCTACTCAGCTAAACCATATTTTTCACCTCCCTTGTATGAAAGTGATGCCACGTGAGCAGCATTCACCATTGACACATGAATGGAAGTCACGTGCCACTATTGGATGGAGATAACTGACATCAAGGGACCCTTCACACATTCTTTCTTCATTTGTTGCCAACCAGATGCAGAGGACCTAGAGTCCTGAAGGGACAGAGGAGCCACTAGAAAGAAAGGGCCTGGGTCCCTGAGTGACAGCATGGAGCAGAGCACCCAACTCCTCCAACTCCAGCTCATCCACATTGGACTGGGACTTAAGCCATAAATGAATCTTCATTAGATTAGTCACTGAAAGTTGGGAGCTGCTTGTTACAGCATTACTTCCATCGACTAATTCATTGCCCTATTGTGAGAAAAGTTGAATATTATCCAACTTGAATATTGTCCAGTTGAATTCACTGCCCTCTTGTGGGAGCACTTGAAAATTTGGAAAGCTAAAAACAGACAGGACATCAACTAAGCCAGCAACTCCACAGCTCTGATAGTCTGAAGCATGCCACTGAGCCCTTGCATCCCTCCTGCCTTGCATTAGCTTCGCCTCCACATCACAACTTCAAGCATCTGGAAAACAAAGTCCTCGTCTTATCTTCTACTGTACAGTGCCTACCGCAACTAGCACCATTTTGAGTAGTTAACCATAGTGGTTAGTGAATAAAATATCTGGAAAATCTGCTTAAATTTGCGTAGAAAGGAGCTGAGATAGACGAGAGGAAGTAACATTTATATAGACTCTATTATATGCCTGGTGCCTTATAAGTTGAAATACAGATGTCCCTGGATATTGTCAGATAGGTAAGATCACCTCAAGCCTCCCACTCCACACTCTGGAGAAGTCCAAATCCCTCCTTGCAAATTTACCTGAAAATTTCCAGAGGCAAGGATGGTGTTCCCATTGTCATCTGCAGCTCTGAATTCCTGTCCCTGCTGCACTCAACCTGTTTACGGATCATCTTTCTCCACCCTGCACGTGGTCCACCTCTCATTAACTCAAGCATGAAATGCAATCCCTCCCTCAGTTTCTACCCAAAAGAAAAAAAGTCACACTCTTAAAAGGTGTGTGTGATAGACTTCATCAAAGGTTCAGCCACGGCTTCCCTGGTGGCGCAATGGTTGAGAGTCCGCCTGCCGATGCAGGGGACGCGGGTTCATGCCCCGGTCCGGGAAGATCCCACATGCCGCGGAGCGGCTGGGCCCGTGAGCCATGGCCACTGAGCCTGCGCGTCCGGAGCCTGTGCTCCGCAACGGGAGAGGCCACAACAGTAAAAGATTCAGCCAGAGGTGAGATGGTTTCATTCTAGCAATTCACTACCTAATTTAAACACCATCATTCAGTTCCTCAAGGCTCCTGACCATGGGGATTTTTTTGGTGGTCCTCCTTACAAACTCAGCCTCAGATCATCTTCCCATCATCCTCCCGCACTCTTTCATCCCCCATCCTCATCTCTTTCCTTCCAGGCCACCCCAGCCAAATCCCCAGTACAAATCCCTTTCACTCCATAATGAAAAGGGTCTGGTTCACCTCAGATCCTACTACCTAAGACTCCAGGAACACACTTGCATATACTAATCCAGACTCAGCTGACCCAAAGGGATTTCCCTTCAATGAAAGACAGCCTTCTTAGAAGGTCATTATGGCTCAGTGTTTTTTCTTCCTCTATTACACACATAACTGCATATAACAACAAAACCATTAGCCTTCACACTGCTAATTCCAATGGTTAATTCTCAGATTTCATCTTACTTGACTTTTCAGTAGCATTTGGCTCTAATGGGTCATACCCTCCCCCCTGAACACTTTCTTCATTTTTTAAAATTTATTTTATTGAAGTGTAGTTGATTTACAATGCTGTGTTAATTTCTGCTGTACAGCAAAGTGATTCAGTTATACATATTTATACATTCTTTCTTCGTATTCTTTTCCATTATGGTTTATTATAGGATATTTAATATAGCTCCCTGTGCTATACAATAGGAACTTGTTGTTTATCCATTCTATATATAATAGTTTGCATTTGCTAATCCCAAACTCCCAATCCATCCCTCCCCCACCTTCCCTCATTTTTGACTTACAGGATACCACACTCACCCACTGGATTTTCCTCCTACCTCCCTGCCTACCAGACTCCTCTGCTGGCATCGCCTACCATCCCAACCTCTAAATGTCAGTATTTGGATCTAATCTCTCTGTTTTTAAATCTGTACTTATCAACATTAGACTGGATATTGTTCTCATCCAGTCTCATGGTCTTAAATACCACCTCTCTGCAGATGATTCCCAAACTTTTATTTCCATTCCAGACCTCTCTCACAAACTCCAGACTTATATATCCAACTGTCATTGGATACCTCTATTTGGCATCTTAAATTTAAGATGTCCAAAAACGAAGTCCTGATTCCAACTCCATGTGCAAAACTGACTTCTCCCTAAATCTTCCCATCTCAGTAAATAGCATTTCCATTCTACCTGTTATTAAGAATTCACCTTTGAGTCCCCTCATCCTTCATTCCCCACATCCGAGCCATTAGCAAATCAGCTCTACCTTAAAAATACGTACAGAATCCCACCACTCCTCCCCACTTCCACTGCTACTGCTCTGATTCAAGCCACCAGCATCTCTCATCTAACTGTTCTCCCTGGTAATTCCCTTGTGTCCCTACAATCCATTCTGAACATAGCAGACAAAGTGATCCATTAAAATACATATGACTCCTCTATCCAGAACTCTCCTCAATCAACCTCACAGTGACCCATAAAACCCTACATGATCTGGCCCTTGTCACCTTTCAGACCTCATTGATTACTATTTCCGTAGCCCCTGCCCTGGATATTAAGTCCTCTCCAGCCAGCTAGATGGCCCTACTCTCTATTTCTCGATTGTGCCAAGCATACTTCTGCTTCAAGGGCTTTGCACTTATCTTCCCTCTGCCTAAAATGCTCTCTCACTTTCTTCATTTCTTCACTTAAATATCACTTTCTCAAATGGCACACTTCCTTCCTGCTACATTTTTCTTCTTAGCATTTATCACCATCAAACACATAGATATTTTACTAATTTGCCTTATTTTCTGTCTTCCCTACCAAAATACGGGCAGCTGTTTTTATCGGCGTTGTTCACTGCTGTATTTTGAGTGCCCAGAACAGTGCCTGGCACACAGAAGGTCCTCCATAAATATTTGAATGACTATCAGCAACAGCCCTGCAAGGGATTACTGTCCCATTCTGTAGATGAGGAAAGTGAAGGTCAGAGAGATTACAAAACTTGTTCAGTTAGTAAACAAAGCTGAGATTAAAATTCATTTCAATACAATTCCTCTAAATGCCTAAATGCCTAACCTCTAAATGCCAGAATAACTTCATAACACAATATTATCTTCCAGAAGAATCCAGAGCTTTGCAGTCACAAGAGGCCTCTGACACACTTCTGGGAGCTGTGAAACCAACTGAAAATTGATTGAACATGTATAATTGTCTAGCATTTTGTGTACAGTACCTCATGCATTCAGTCAACAAATATTGAGACTCTACTATGTGACAGCCAGTGCACCAACGACTAAGAATTCAAAGATAACAAAAACAGACTAGATTTCAGCCTTCCCAGACCTGAACTGAAAACCACAAAATCAATGGGAAAATTGTACCTGAATAAGTACAACAAGGGAGAAGACATCTACAGGGGTCAACTTAGTCTAGAAGTCAGAGAAGGCTTCTCTGGAGTAGGGACACATGAACTGAGTTCTCAAAGGTGGGTAGGAGTTAAGTTGCCAAGGAGGTGAGGGGGTAATATTCTAGACAGAAGGAGCAGTATATGCAAAGGCCCTATGGTAAGAGGGTACATGGTGAGGAGGGATGGGCATGAGGGCATAGGAGGTCCATGCTGCAAGAGGAGGCTGGAGTGAAAGGTAGGGTCTAGGCCTCACAGGGCTTTCTAGCCCAGTTAAGTGCTTATCCCAGATGGGCAGCCAATAAAGGGTGTTAATCTCAGTCAAGGCTCAAACAATTTTACTGAGCCTCAGTTATTTGCTGAACACAAATAATTCTTCCCCTAGGAAGATATTACTAGACCCATGTCCTGGGAAATGAGACTGGGTCTTTTAAGAATTAAGTGACATTCTCAAAGTCACATGGCTGGCAAGTGGCAGAACTAGAATTTAAAACCAGACTGGTTCAATTTTAAAGCCCAGGTCTTCTCATCCAGTGAAGGAGAAATGGATAGAAATGATGAAGAAACCTGCATTTGTCCCTCATCTGGGGTAAGATGGGTGGAAAAAAAAAAAAAAAAAAAAAATCCCAGCCACCTTCGGGATTCCTGAAAGAACCTCTGTGCTCCATCTTCCTCTCTCACCTGTCCCGAGGAAGAGGCCTATTTCTCAGCTCTCTGACCCCCCCAGGGCTGCTCTTCCAAGTCTCCGGGGCCACACCAAGGAGCAGCTGCCATCAGAGATTTCCAGTCATTGGTGGAATTAAAGAGACTGATAAGTAGAGGATCAAAGAATCTCATCTAGTCTCAAGAATTCCAAGAACAGAATAGCTCAACTCTACATTTCACTTGGCTTGTTTTGTTTTTGTTTGGGGAGTTGTTTTGTGTTTTTTGTTTGTTTTTGTTTTTGTATAAGCTGGGGACAGTTGAAAGAGCATTGGATTTGGAGCAGAAAGACCTGCTTTCAAGTCTTAGCTCTGCCATTTGAAAACCTGAGCTTCGGTTTAATGACTGAGGAAGGGTTGCTAAGAGCATTAAAATAGGTAACGCATGTGAAAGTGCTGTTAATAACCCTTCAGACAGACCATTCTCATACATAGATGTCCAACTTTCACAGTATTACAGAACACATCTATCACTGTATCTGTTTTTGGAATACAATTATGTTCTTGGTCTCCCTTGCTAACCCTTGAATGTTGGGGTCTGCAGAAATGCTGTCTTGTTCTTTTCTCCCTCTGCTCTCTATGAGTGATTGTATCAGGTCCCAAGACTTAAGTACTGACAATTTCAAAACCTCTCACAGGAGCTCCAGAGCCATTCTCCAACTAGCTATCTCACACAACATCCTGCAGGTATCTCAAACTTTTTTGTTCAAAATGGAATTCACTGTCTTTCCTCCATTTCTCCAACACCATGCACACCATCTTAGCAGATGACACCATTAATCATCTCTCTCCCTCTCTCCCCACCAATCTCTCTCTCTTTCTCTCCCTTTCTCTACATTTTTAACTTTGACACAGAGTAACATAAGTACTATTTATTGAGAACTTACAAGCTTTTGGGCAATGTGCTAAGGATTTTAGACACATTTTCTGATTTAAGCATTAAAACAGCCATAAAAGGTTTCAATGCAGCAGCAGGCTGATTTCATAGACAGGGAAAATAAGGTTTAGAGCGATGTTAGATCACCTGCTCGTGGGTCCCAGGGCTGTGTTACTTCAGAGGCTATCTGCTCACCATAGCCTCATGCTTCCTGTCACCACATTTCCCACATCCAACTGGTCGCCAAAACCATTTACATCATACCTCAAAAATAAATATTTCTCAATTCCAGGCAGCCCTTCCTATTTGGTCTTGACCTTCAGTAGTTCTTACTAAGATCTATTTATTTTCACTTAACAATTATCCAGTAATACACATACTACGTACCAAGCATTATTTTAAGCACTTTAAAAAATATTAACTCATTTAATTCTCCTAGCAATCCCCTGAGTTGTATTTGTATTATCTACAATTTATAGATGGGGAAACTGAAGCACAGAGCAAATAAGTAACCTGCCCAAAATCACATAGCTAATAAATGATGGGGTTGGGATTTGAGCCCAATCAGTCTGGCTCCAGGTTTCACACCATGGTGTCCCTACAATACAATTGCAGTGGTGTCCTTCGTGGCTTCCCTGCTCCCAGCGGCTCTCTACCCAGTCTCAAGAAATTCTCCGGACTTCGCTTCACAAAAGTATAACTTTGATCCTTTCCACCACTATGCCCCCATTGGTTTTCTCTGGTTAGAGCCACTGTGGCCTTTTGTGATCTAGATGCAAAGTAACATCCGGATCTCCTTTCCCATCGTGCACTACGCCGATCACTCCAAAACCATCGCTTTGCCAGGCGCTATTTCCCACCCACGTGTGCTTGCATATGTCCTTAACCACTATGAAATGCCCATCCCCGATGAAATAAGTCCACTCATCCTTCAGGACTCAAATGTCACCTCCTCTTCAGGAAACTCATTTCTTTCATTTAGCACGTGATCACGTTACATTCTAATAATTTGCCACCCCCTCCTCTGCACACCTTCCTGCCCTGCATCCCTCACATCTGAGATGGGGCTGATAAACCTTCTAAAGCTGACACCTATCTTGTACATCATTCCAGCCTTTTCAGTGAATGTAGTGGTTTCACAGTCTACATTTGCTGAATGATGCTGTAGGATTTATGTGATTTGTCCAGAACCTCAAAGGAGGAAGTTGGAATATTAGCGCTCTGAAATTCCAACGTGATCAGTGGGTGAGTAGTTTAAGAAAAGTAAGGAAGAGATTAAATCTTGTATTTCTTTCTATGGACAAAATCAGAGTTAAGTGCGGGTATACACAATTTGAGAAATAATTAGAGCCATCCTTTGGAGGAGTTTTCTTTTTGTTCGACATTCACTACATAACCGCAGCATGCTGCCTGGTAGCTAGAGCACACACGTGACTCTCCCACCTTCCTGGGGCTTTTATTTCTCCAGAGAGTGGGAAATCTGTATGGAATTCATGCTCACAAATATTCCACAAACATTCACCGATGTCTTTTCATGGTTGGTTAGCTCTTCTGGTTTCTTTTTCCCGCTTTTGTTACTGTTGTCTTTTATATTCTACTTTTTGTTTTATCTCTAGTTTTCCAATAACAATAACAGTAAACATTTATTGAGCACTTTGCATGAACCTGGCACCGTTCTAAGGTTTCTGAAATCAGTTGTGGGTCTTGTGAGCATCAGAGTAAGATAAAGTTACTGAATATGAAGGTCTGCCAGACAGTAAACACCTTTGAACATATATTTGTACTTCCTGGTGCTCTTATTATGTCAGCTAGAATTCCAAACATGGGATTTCAGTGTCGGGAAGGTAAGCAGTCCTGCTTTTGAAAGACACTACTAGGCTCAATACAGATTCCCACCAACAATACACAGGGGTATCCGTTTGCCTAATTTTTGCCACCAAACAGTGTTGACAAATTTTTCATTTTTGTTAATCTAATGACTAGAAAATGTAGTGAATTGTTTCCGTTTGCAGATCTATGACTCCAGAGAGTTGAGCATCTTTTTATATAGATTTGGACATTTTCAATTCCTACTTCGTGAATCTATAAATTATGCCCATTTACTATTGGATTTTATTTTTCTGACCAACTTGAGGATGTTTTTAATACTTAGAGCTGATCATCTCCACCCCTTGGGGTTGAGGAGGGGGGACTGGACATAACTAAATGTACATCAATAGAGAATTGGTCAAATAAATTATGACACTGCCATGCTCTGGAATATTGTATTTAAAAAAACTGGTTAGGTCCGTTTGTATTGACCTGAAGGGTCTGGGGCCTATTGACAGTGAAAAGATGTAAGTTATAGATAATATATTTAGTATGATACCATTTTTGTTTATAGAAATTAGAAAATAAACCTTCCTATGTGCATTTATCTATGTGCATATATGTATATACACATAAATATATAAATATGTATATGCATGTATACATTTTATTACCTATAAATTATTAATTATATACAAATGTATTTGAACATTTATTTTATATATATAAATGTATCTATATGCATACATATATATATAAAATAGATCACATATATAAAATGGATATGTTTGTAAGAACACAGGGAAAGTTGTGAAAGGGTACACATCAAATTAATATCTTCAGGAGAGTGGGATACAAGCCACTGTATTTGATGATTTCCTTCAATGAGCATATATTAGTGATACTTTTTTAAAAATCTAACAAAAACGGTGAATTTAAAAAGAACACTGACCATTGGTAGCCAAACCCCCTATATAAAGGTATACAACCCCAGAAATTTTTTTTATGTGCCAGAAACTAGAAAATGTTTAGGTTATTTTACCTTTCCTTATCTTACCTTATCTTCAAAAAACAGTTCAGTTCCCTTAAATTACAGTGTAGAGGACCCTGCAGTTCTCTTCATATGGCTTATCAGTAACACATATATAAATGAAATACATCCAAAGCTAAGGACATATTCATAAACCTGAAAATCTTAGAGTGTCAGTAAGCCAAAGGAGGATGAAGGGAAAATTCTTCAACAGGTGTGTCCTGCCACGGCCAGGCTGGCCTTTTCCCATAGCAGCTACCTCGGGGGTGCGATTCTCACAGGGCCCGAGAAAGTTTCCCAAGTGAAAATGTACCTCAATTGCCCAACTACCCACTGATTACAAAAGTTCTGCCAGGAGAGCTTTTCACTCCTTTTGCTTAAGTCTTTCCTTCCTCTCTTTTTTTGAAAATTTATTTATTTATTTAACATCTTTATTGGAGTATAATTGCTTTACAATGGTGTGTTAGTTTCTGCTTTATAACAAAGTGAATCAGTTATACATATACATATGTTCTCATATCTCTTCCCTCTTGCGTCTCCTTCCCTCCCACCGTCCCTATCCCACCCCTCTAGGTGGTCACAAAGCACTGAGCTGATCTCCCTGTGCTATGCGGCTGCTTCCCACTAGCTTCCTCTCTTAAATAAAGAAAATTCCCCTAGGAGAGGCTATATACAGAAGACTGATGAGCAATTTGCACCTCACTGAGAATGAGTTTGTTACTTTCTCAGGGATAGGATTTAATAAGAGGGAAAGGTTTAGGAGGCATCTACAAATGGGGGAGAGCATAAGGACAGCACCAGAGGAAGAAATTAGAAGCCAGGGACACAGGGAAATAAAACCTGTGCCTAAATCACTTTTTTGCCTGAGGCTGAGCAACTCTGTTTGACATTAGCCTGTTTTGGTGGGAGTGGCGAAGTAGGATGGATAAGAGAAGAGAAGGACTCACATGATTCAAACACACAGATAGCTAGTAGGTTTGAGTCCTGAGTGGATGAATCACCAACGACCACCCTGCCTTTCAATGCTATTTTGTCCACCATCATTTAACACCATCTTACATGTTTCAAGAAAGACATTAGGCATGTAAATATGTACATAAATTATATAAAATAAGTATACTGCAGGCTCAGCCAAGTTACTTAGCATATCTTGGTGACAACTCTTTTCAACAGTAACATGAGCATAGTACGACTTACCCCTCAGAATTTTTTTTTTACATCTTTATTGGAGTATAATTGCTTTACAATGGTGTGTTAGTTTCTGCTTTATAACAAAGTGAATCAGTTACCCCTCAGAATTTTGAGGAGGACCAAATGAGGTAACGCCTGCCAGCACGATGCCCGGCCCTCTGTAGAAGTTAGCACTATTCCCACTGACCTAGGGAGGTCCAGGCAGTCCAGGGAAAGGTCAAGACTAGGGACAACAGCCCTTCTTCTCAATTAAGGCCAAAGTACTTTTGGATGCACGATCCATGTTAATTTGCGTAATCTCTCGCCTATTCTGTGCTTATTCTGGGCATAAATAGATGACTTCAGCCGTCAGCACTGTTACTCCAATGTATGCCAGGGACATGTATCAAAGAAAGAAAGAACAAAAGAAAGAAGGAAAGGGGGAGGAGAGAGGAGAGGCATAATAAAACTGGCTTGTTGAAGAAGCTACTACACAAACTAATTCTTCTCCTCATAAGTTGACTGGCATTTATGTAACACATCACACAGAGGAGCAAGGACCCTGGCATCGTGCCAGGAATATAGAGGGTCTCCAGTACATTAAACAGGTTCTCTCTCCCTCCTTGCTGTTGCCTTTTGCCCACAAGTGTTGGGCTGGCACTAGACTAAGAAAATCTTATTTGTTTTCTATTCAGATGGTCCCTTCACTCTACCACACGGAGTGTCACAAGCCCTTTGTGTTGTGTAGAAGATATTATTCCACACCCTGCTGGGTCATTTTTCAAGCTCCCCCATCCAGGTGTGAGTCAGACTGAGAATGAGTAACTCAGCTTGCTAGGCAAAAAATTACTTTCAAACTGAAAGAAGAAAGTACCACCACAGCTTAAAAAAGCAAAAAGTCAACTTCCAAAATCTTCTTTGGTTGGGGAGGGTGGGGGGAGGTATTGATGAAGGGGATAAAGGGATTTAACGTTTAATTTTGTCTACGTCTATTTTGCCTCTCATGTATTATCTGGATGTCATCCTCTCTTGTTCTTTCTCTCTTGCTCACTCTGGCTTTTGCTCTTTCATGCATTGAAATACTCTCTAATTTTCAACACACACACACACACACACACACACATACACACACACCTCCCTCATTCCCATATTCCCCTTTATTCCCCTTTATCTACCACCATATTCTCTGTTTTCCTTTGCAGCAAACATTCTGGAAGAGTTGTCTATTTCTCCTATCTCCTCTTCTCCATTTCCCTTCTACTTGTTCCTCGACAAAGATTTTACCCATCATCTCCCAAAACCTGCCTTGTCAAAGTCACCAATGATCTCCTCATAAACACGTCTGAAGAACACTCCTGTGTCTCAACAGTCTTTGATGTGGTGGACCACTGTCTTTTCTCTCCTTTACCCTGTGGCTACTCTCATTGTGTTTTCTACTCAGTCCACAGAAATTCCTCCTGCTTTGGATCTGTTCCATAAAGATGGCTCCTCCTTCCATGCATCTTTTCTTCCTTTCCTTCCTTTCTTTTCCTTTCCTTTTGGTCTCTCATTCTTTCTTTTGTTCCTTCTTTCTTTGATGCATGTTCTTGACACTCATGGGAAGGACTGGAGTGACAGTGCTGATGGCTGGAGTCATCTATTTATCCCCAGAATTAAAGTTAGAATTCTCTGGGCTCCTTACCTCTCCATCTACTTGCTCTTTAAAGGATCTCATTCATTCCATGGCTTTAAAAACATGTCTCTGTTAATGATTGCCAAATCCAGAGATCTGTCTTCAAAGTTTCAGTCTCATAGGTACCACTGCCTTCTTGTTAGTTGTATCTCATAGCTATTGCAAAGATACCACAGCCAAAAATTTGCTCTTGACCCTCTTCAACACTCATTCACTGATCCCCTACCCCAACCATACTCTCCCATCCACTGTTCTCCATTTGAGTAAATGACACCAACAGAAACTTGGGAATCATTCTTGATCCTGTCTTTACCCACCACCCACACACAGAATAATTTCAATCCATCAGCACATCTTGAAAGCCACTCCTTCAAAGTACAGCTCTCATTTGCCCACCTCTCTTCACCTCCACTGTCACCAACTTGTATCTGGCACCATTCCCTGTCACCTGGACTGTGAACTGTTGAAATAACTTGAAAACTAGTCTCTCTACTTCCACTCCTGCTCTCCCTCTATCCCCTCTCCAGAAAGGGCTGGAAAGTTCTTTTTAAAATGTAGGTTATACCTATGTCCCACTTAAAGCCTTTGAATCACCTTTGGCTCCTCTTTGAAAAAAATGCAAACTATTACCAGGGCTCCATGGCCTATGTGATCTGGCCTCTGCCTAACCCTTCAGTGGCATCTCAATCCACACTCTCTCCCTGTCACCGTCACTCATTCACACCAACCCCCTAACAATTCCTCGAAAATGCTAACCTCTTTTACCTCGGAGCTTTTGCACCTGCTGTTGCCTCTACCCAGGCCCCAGTGTTCTTCCCTGGACCTTCCTGTGGCTCGTCCTTCTCTCTCTAAGATCCCAGTTTAGGAGTCACTTTCTTAGGAAGGCTATCTAAATTAGGTCCCACACCCCCTCCACTCTTTATCAGAGCACTTTACTTTTGTAGCACTTTTTACTGCACGTATTATGATATTGTGATAGCCAGCCTATAAGATGGCCCCCAATGAGTCCCACCTCCTGCTATTCACATCCTTCTGTAGTTCCTTCCCACACTAGACCAGGGTTGATCTGCATACCAGTAGGATATCAAAGTGATGATATGTCACTTCTGAGACTAGATGTAAAAGACACTGCAGCTTCCATCTTGCTCTCTTTTTCCCTCTCTCCCTTCTTAGATAACTTGCTCTGGAGGAAACCAAGTGCCACATTGTGAGCAGTCCTATGGAGGGTCCCACGTGCTGAAATATCAAAGCTTGTCAACAGTCATATAAGTGAGCTTGGAAGTTGATCCTTAAAAGCCAGTCAAGCCTACACTACAAAGCTACAGTAATCAAGACAGTATGGTACTGGCACAAAAACAGAAATATAGATCAATGGAATAGGATAGAAAGCCCAGAGATACACCCACACACATAGAGTCACCTTATCTTTGAAAAAGGAGGCAAGAATATACAGTGGAGAAAAGACAGCCTCTTCAATAAGTGGTGCTGGGAAAAGTGGACAGGTACGTGTATAAGAATGAAATTAGAACACTCCCTAACACCATACACCAAAATAAAATCAAAATGGATTAAAGACCTAAATGTAAGGCCAGACACCATCAAACTCTTAGAGGAAAACATCAGCAGAACACTCTATGACATAAATCACAAGATCCTTTTTAACCCACCTCCTAGAGAAATGGAAATAAAAACAAAAATAAACAAATTGGACCGAATGAAACTTAAAAGCTTTTACACAGCAAAGGAAACCATAAACAAGATGAAAAGACAACCCTCAGAATGGGAGAAAATATTTGCAAATGAAGCAACTGACAAAGGATTAATCTCCAAAACATACAAGCAACTCATGCAGCTCAATATCAAAATAACAAAAAATCCAGTCCAAAAATGGGCAGAAGACCTAAATAGACATTTCTCCAAAGAAGATATACAGATTGCCTACAAGCACATGAAAGAATGCTCAACATCATTAATCATTAGAGAAATGCAAATCAAAACTACAATGAGATATCATCTTACACCGGTCAGAACGGCGATCATCAAAAAAATCTACAAACAATAAATGCTGGAGAGGGTGTGGAGAAAAGGAAACACTCTTGCACTGTTGGTGGGAATATAAATTGATGCAGCCACTATGCAGAACAGTATGGAGGTTCCTTAAAAAACTAAAAATAGAACTACCATACGACCCAGCAATCCCACTACTGGGCATATACCCTGAGAAAACCATAATTCAAAAAGAGTCATGTACCACAGTGTTCATTGCAGCTCTATTTACAATAGCCAGGACATGGAAGCAACCTAAGTGTCCATCAATAGATGAATGGATAAAGAAGATGTGGAACATATATACAATGGAATATTACTCAGCCATAAAAAGGAATGAAACTGAGTTATTTGTAGTGAGGTGGATGGACCTAGAGACTGTCATACAGAGTGAAGTAAGTCAGAAAGAGAAAAACAAATACCATATGCTAATACATATATATGGAATCTAAAAACAAAAAAAGAAAAGAAAAAAATGGTCAGAAGAACCTAGGGGCAAGATGGGAATAAAGATGCAGGCCTACTAGAGAATGGACTTGAGGATACTGGGAGGGGGAAGGGTAAGCTGGGACAAAGTGAAACAGTGGCATGGACATGTATACACTACCAAATGTAAAATAGATAGCTAGTGGGAAGCAGCCACATAGCACAGGGAGATCAGTTCGGTGCTTTGTGACCCACTAGAGAGGTGGGATAGGGAGGGTGGGAGGGAGGGAGATACAAGAGGGAAGAGATATGGGGACATATGTATATGTATAACTGATTCACTTTGTTATAAAGCAGAAACTAACACACCATCATGAAGCAATTATACTCCAATAAAGATGTTTAAAAAAAAAAAGCCAGTCAAGCCTTGCAATGCCGGTCACCAAGCTAACAACTTGACTTCAACCTCATGTGGAACTCTTATCCAGAATTACCTGCGAAGCCACTCTAGGAGTCTTGACCCTCAGAAGCTGTGGTAGCTAGTAAATAGTTGTTGGTTTAAGCTGCTAAGTACTCAGGTAATTTGTTACTTAGCAAAAGAATATATATATATCTTTACCTATTCATTTTCTGTCTTCCCCACTGGAAAGTAACATTCACTCATTGTATCATCAGTGCATAGAACTTTGCCCTGCATGCAGTAGTCACTCAGTAGATATTTGCAGAACAAAGTTTCTGTTACTATTCTTACCATCAATAAAACATTAATTGTTCATTGAATAGTTTTAAAATACCTGTATCATCTCAGTTAATCCTGTGGTTACAGTAAACTAGACATTCTTTCCATATCATGATGAAAAATCTGGGGCCCCAGGACCTCAGATGATTTGTTCACAGCCACTCCACCCACTGTATTACAGAGCTGGTGCTCCAACCCTGGGCTTCTGGCTTCAACCCTGGTGTTCTATTTCCTACACACCTTGACCTCTCATCAGTCACCCCCAGAGCATGAGCTCCGTCATTCTGACTTTCACCTTTCTGCACAAGGAACCCAGCACGTTGGCCTCCTGAGGCAACTATCTCTCACCCATCCAACCTGTGGCTTGATTCATCCGACCTACCTACTTGACCCAGTTATCAACACTGCAGAAAAATGCCTAAATTAGGAGCACAGAATTGTTCATCCTTCTCTGAAAGGGTAAGGAAAATGTATTACATGGCTTTCCCTTTCCCTTCCAAAACTACAAAAAGAAGTTGAAACATGCTTAAAAAGTCCCCAGGACTCAATTTTAAATATACTACCAAGTTTCAAACTCTCTGAGGACTTCTAAAAGTGGATATTTTCTTCAATCCCTTGATAAATATTATTTGGAATACAGCAAGCTTTGAGTATCTGGAGTGTTTACCAGTAAAGAATTTTTTTGAGGGTCCTCCTCTCTCCTGCCCAAGTAAATCCCAGGTTGATGCAGGAAGAGCTTGTGTTTGGCCAAACCCAAGAGTAAGTGATCCAGAAAAGGATTCACAACTAAATTAGAAGGTGTTTCTTTGTGCCATTTTTCAGCCAAATACAACCCTATATCAAGAGATGAAAAAGATTTCAAAGGTATATGTTAAAATAATTTCCCTTAAAACTGACATCTTTTTGGTATCACATTTTCCTGATAATTCCCATTATTATTTCTCATGTGCTTATAAAAAAATACATGGTCTTGATATTGAATCATTTTAATCAAATTAGAATCCCAGATTTACTTCAAGAGCATTCTTGAATATGTTGCCCCAGATTTCTCATGTGTAAAATGGGGATAATAATATGCCTACCGTAAAATGTTGTTATTGTGAGAACTAAGTAAGTGGTTAATACCTGGCACACAGTAATTGCTATATAATTGCAAGCTATTAATATTATTATTATTACTATCATCATCATCATCCATGTCTTTGCTTCCCTATAATAGGACATATGTCTGCAAATTTAAAAATTTATTTTCTGCATGTAGGATCTACACAGGACATAAAAATATACTTCCTCCCAATTGTTTTCTCCTTTAATCCTATTTAAAGCAAATCATTCCTTTATCCTCAATCATTCACACCCTAAACAAAAACATTATTTAAGAGGGATCTTGGAGACAGTCTTGTATACTATTTCTGGTTGCATACTGCCTTCTTATTTCATTTTGGGTTTTCGTTTGTTTGTTTTAAGAAAAATTCCAATTTAGTGTACATTATTTGAAATCACGTGAGTATTTCTTTTTAAATTGGCGTATAGTTGCTTTACAATGTTGTGTTTAGTTTCTGCCATACAGCAAAGTGAATCAGCTCTATGTATACATATATCTCCTCTTTTTTGGATTTCCTTCCCATTTAGGTCACCACAGAGCATCAAGTAGAGTTCCCTGTGTAGGCTCTCATTACTTATCTATTTTATATATATTAGTGTATACATGTCAATACCAATCTCCCAATTCATCCCACCGCTACTTTCACCCCTTTGTGTCCATACGTTTGTTCTCTATGTCTGTGTCTCTATTTCTGCCTTGCAAACAGGTTCATCTGTACCATTTTCTTAGGTTCCACTTATATGTGTTAATATATGATATTTATTTTTCTCTTTCTGACTTATTTCACTCTATATGACACTCTCTAAGTCCATCTACATCTCTACAAATGACCCAATTTCATTCCTTTTTATGGCTGAGTTATATTCCATTGTATATATATATACCACATCTTCTTTACCCATTCCTCTGTTGATGGACATTTAGGTTGTTTCCACGTCCTGGCTATTGTAAATAGTGCTGCAATGAACATTGGGGTGCATGTGTCTTTTTGAATTATGGTTTTCTCAGGGTATATGCCCAGTAGTGGGATTGCTGGGTCATACAGTAATTCTATTTTTAGTTTTTTAAGGAACCTCCATACTGTCTCCATAGTGGCTGTATCAATTTACATTCCCACCAACAGTACAAGAGGAACCCCTTTTTTCCACACCCTCTCCAACATTTATTGTTTGTAGATTTTTTGATGATGGCCAATCTGACCGGTGTGAGGTGATACCTCATTGTTGTTTTGATTTCTCTAATAATTAGGGATGTTGAGCATGTTTTCATGTGCCTCTTGGCCATCTGTATATCTTCTTTGGAGAAATGTCTATTTAGGTCTTCTGCTCACTTTTTGATTGGATTGTTTGTTATTGAGCTGCATGAGCTGTTTGTATATTTTGGAGATTAATCCCTTGTCCGTTGCTTCATTTGCAAATATTTTCTCCCATTCTGAGGGTTGTCTTTTCATCTTGTTTATGGTTTCCTTCGCTGTGCAAAAGCTTTTAAGTTTCATTAGGTCCCACTTGTTTATTTTTGTTTTTATTTTCATTACTCTAGGAGGTGGTTCAAAAAAGATCTTGCTGTGACTTATGTCAAAGAGTGTTCTGCCTATGTTTTCCTCTAAGAGTTTTATAGTGTCCAGTCTTACATTTAGGTCTTTAATCCATTTTGAGTTTATTTTGGTGTATGGTGTTAGGGAGTGTTCTGATTTCATTCTTTTACATGTAGCTGTCCAGTTTCCTGGGCACCACTTATCGAAGAGACTGTCTTTTCTCCATTGTATATTCTTGCCTCCTTTGTCATAGATTAGGTAACCATAGGTGCGTGGGTTTATCTCTGGGCTTTCTATCCTGTTCCATTGATCTATATTTCTGGTTTTGTGCCAGTACCATACTGTCTTGATTACTGTAGCTTTGTAGTATAGTCTGAAGTCAGAGAGCCTGATTCCTCCAGCTCCATGTTTTCTTCCTCAAGATTGCTTTGGCTATTCAGGGTCTTTTGTGTCTCTAGTCAAATTTTAAAATATTTTGTTCTAGTTCTGTGAAAAATGCCAATGGTAATTTGATAGGGATTGCACTGAATCTGTAGATTGCTTTGGGTAGTATAGTCATTTTCACAATATTGATTATTCCAATCCAAGAACATGGTGTATCTCTCCATATGTTTGTGTCATCTTTGATTTCTTTCATCATGTCTTGTAGTCTTCTGAGTACGGTTCTTTCACGGTGTTAGGTAGGTTTATTCCTAGGTATTTTCTTGCAATGGTGAATAGAATTGTTTCCTTAATTTCTCTTTCTGATATTTTGTTGTTAACATATAGGAATGAGATTTCTGTGCATTAACTTTGTATCCTTCAACTTTACCAAATTCATTGATTAGCTCTAGTAGTTTTCTGCTGGCATCTTTAGGATTTTCTATGTATAGTATCATGTCATCTGCAAACAATGACAGTTTTACTTCTTCTTTTCCAATTTGTATTCTTTTTACTTCTTTTTCTTCTCTGACTGCTGTGGCTAGGACTTCCAAAACTATGTTGAATAATAGTGGCGAGAGTGGACATCCTTTTCTTGTTCCTGATCTTAGAGGAAATGCTTTCAGTTTTTCACCATTGAGAATGATGTTTGCTGTGGGTTTGTTGTATATGGCCTTTTCTATGTTGAGGTAGGTTTCCTCTATGCCCACTTTCTGGAAAGTTTTTATCATAGATGGGTGTTGAATTTTGTTGAAAGCTTTTTCTGAATCTATTGAGATGATCACATTTTTTTGTTATTCAGCTTGTTAATATCATGTATCACATTGATTGATTTGCATATACTGAAGAATCCTTGCATCCTTGGGATAAATCCCACTTGATCATGGTGTATGATCCTTTCTGATCATGGTGTATGATCCTTTCTGCTGTTGGATTCTGTTTGCTAGTATTTTGTTGAGGATTTTTGCATCTATGTTCATCAGTGATATTGGTCTGTAATTTTCTTTTTTTGTGATATCTTCTTATGTCGTTTTGATCAAGTAATGTCTCTAATCTTCTGCTGCCAGAAAATTTCATGATCCCTGATGGGGGAGGGGGGGGTCGTAAGAGGTTGATAGTGATTACAAGACTGAAAGCTATCAAATGATTTAGGCCTTTGAGAGATGCTGGGTATAAGACTTAGTATCATTCTTATTCTGTGCCCTGAGGGTAAGAAGGGGTAAGAGAGATAAGCATTCTTTGGCCAGAGGACTCCTATCTGGATTAGCCTCCCTGAGTCACTTCCAAGGTAAAATCTAGATTGCCTTATCTCACACACCTTGAGGTAATATGGAATATTTATAGAACGATAGACATTTTGGAGCTAATTCCAGGATGTATTCATTTATATGACAGATTTTTTTCCTCATCACCAGAATTTTTATCTCCATGATCTCTGTTTAGGAAAATAACACTTTTAATTGCTTCAGATTGATAGATCGATTGATAGCTAGAGATAGATAGATAGATAGGTAGATAGAGGAAAAAATCTCATTAAGGAATCATTAATGAAATATAATAGAGTAAATCCATTTTCACCCTTAATAGAAATCAAATAATTTGCCCAATGAAAGAAAAACTTCCAGGAAGTTTTGTATACATTTGTTGACATATGACATGAAGTCTATACACCTCCACAAAAATGATTTCACATAAACCATAATTAAGACAGTTCAAAAAGACAAGCAAAAGGCTCTTTTTAGTACCTTACCAGAGAAGGATTTTACTCCAAATAGTCCAACTCCAGAGACTGGATGTTTTAACATTGTGATACATTGTGTGTCATTCTGGTTGACCCCAATTCCAACCTCTTTGACAATGGCAAAATTCTCCAGCCCTAGCGCCAGTCTCTTTCTTGAGTCCTACGTCCATATTCCTAACTACCTACAAGCCATCTGTACTTGACTACAAAACAGAAAACCTCAAAAAATGTAACTACTAATCAGTCATTCTTGCCTCAATGTTTCCATAGCCCTTTGGATAGACCACCATATGGTCCTTATCGGACTACAATTTAATGATCTACTTATGTTTCAGTCTCATTTTCTAGAACATGAGTTCCCAGAAGGTAGGGACTTTTTGAAAAATCTATATGTTCCTAATGTCAGCACATGACAAGTATTTGATAAATGTGTATTGAACAAAGATCTGACTTTGTAACAACATTCATGACTCAGGTTAATAGGAAGAGTGTTATCAAGCAGACAGTAAAGACAGGCTGGGTGAATGCGTGGGAGTGGGAAGGAGAATAAGTAGGTACAAAAGGTCAGGGCATAAAGCAGTCATCATTACAGGTCTCTAACCCACCTTTACCACATACCTGATACTGGGAGTTGAAATCATATGAAGCTCCAAACTGTCATCATCGCCTTCGTCACTTTTATGTCAAATCTCTTGGCAATGGGTTTTGCCAGAGTGTGGAAGAATTTCATGTTCAAAGCCTCAGAGAAACCTGATACTTCTTCTTTTTCCAATGGGTCAAATGTCAAGCAGTAAACAGAGAGTGGCTCAGATTTGTTAAAAACTGCACCAAGATATTTTGGTCCCTTGGAGTCTTGTTCAATTCAAAACCGTCCTAGCATGTTAAGGCAACCAAAGATGTCATCTCCCAAAGCTGTAAAATTTGACTTTCCCACAGCTCCGAGATGTTTCTGCAGAACTGCACAGGGAAACAGTTCACCCTGGTTGAACAAAGTAATATTCCAATGTAACAGAATCTCCAATATTTAGAAGGGTATGTAGATTCAGGAATATAGGGTTGTAAAAGATGCTATAAATAGGGTGACCATATAATTTATTTTCCAATAGAGACACTTTTGAAATGGGACACAAATAATAATGACACTTAGATAAGAAGGTAAGCTGGGACTGTCCCAGGCACACCAGGACTTGAGGTTATCCACGCTGTGGAGAAAGACTCAAGGGACTTAGGAGTGTGTCTACAACTCTGTCTTCATGCAGTCCCATGCTGATGAGTAAATGCAGAAAGTTCTAAGTTGGACCCTACTAACTCCAAGTTTGTGCTAAATTCAGAAACTTTGGTTGACTTTCATACCTAATTTGATTACTTTATCCACCAACAGTTTGGAACATTTAGGGACAGAGGCATGATGGATTTTGACCGGGCTACACAAATCCTCTCCATCCAATTATTCATTCAGTCTTTCAGCAAACTTTGGTTGAACACCAATTACAATTTGGGAACTAATCAGAGGTCTGGGCAGGGCAGTTACAAAAATGAATAAGACATACCTTTCAAAGAGTCTGTGTACAATAGGTGAGATACCTGAAAGCAGGTAATTGTTAATGCAATATATTCAAATGCCAGAAGCACATATTTCCCAAGAGGTCATACATGGCTAGTTAAATTTCCTGAAACTTCTGGCATCTCATTACACTATGGTATCATATTTCATGCAAAATGTCATTCTCCCTTGCCTCACTTTTCCTACTGAGGTCTACTTGTATCTTACTTCGCAACGTGTACTTAAGATTTATAAAATTACATGTATTTAAATATCTTCCAGAATTCAAGTTGTTAACTAAAAAAGAACTGTCCTCTTTCTTCCCTTTCTTCTAGCTTTAAATTACATAGTTCTGTGATTCCCCTTTGCCTTTTCTTCCACATGAGTAAAGCTTTGCTTTGCAGGAGTACTTATTAAGAAAGTATGGCCATTTCAGCCAAATTGCAAAATACACCACACAGGTTTGAGTGGGAAGCCTGATGAATGAACAATCTGAAATTCCCCTTCACTTCAGTACCACTGAAATGCCTCAGCTTGCAAGGCAACATTTTTATGAGGTACTCTTTATAAGAATTTCAAATTCTGTTCTGCAGACCCAATCAACTCCCTTCTGAGAGTTGCTACATGTGCTTCTATTTTCCCTAATGGTTTTAGAAGGAATTAACACTTCAGGTTTTGTGTTTACCCAATCATCTAAGGATTACAAGATATATCACATATGTTGGCTTGCTTATCTGGCTTCATTTCCTTTGGAATCAAGAAAGCTTTCCAAATGGGTATGTTTATATAAGAAAGGTGAACAGTGAAATTAATTCATGCATTCACATATCTGTTGTCTTCTATTATTGCCCCCATTTTATGAATGGTAAAGTAAAATTTGGTCAGCATCTGGGACACTGCCTGTATGGCAACACCTCTATTCTGAGATCTAATCCCTTACTCCCCTCTCCCATAACCCAAGCACCCAAGGCTACTCTCAGGGTCACAGAGTCTTACCTGACCCTATTCCCTAGCCATAACCAATGGGTCCAGAGGGAGGCAGCTATCCAAACTGAGCCAGTTGTAGCACTCTTCTCCCTGCCCAACCACCAGCCTCACCAAAACTAATTGGTTTGGGGTAGGCATCAGCCAGTCTTGGGCCAAGTGAAGTTCTTTAGGATTATTTGAAAAGTGCTGAGAGAGATAGTCATTCCTCTCTAGCAAAAAAAGATCATAACATGAAAAATCTATCTATATTTATACTCAGTGCACTTGAGAATTTCACATTCTTGCCACCAGTGAATTATCAATCTTCTCCTTATTTTTTTTATTTATTTTTTTTTTTGCGGTACGCGGGCCTCTCACTGTTGTGGCCTCTCCCGTTGCGGAGCACAGGCTCCGGACGCGCAGGCTCAGCGGCCATGGCTCACGGGCCCAACCGCTCCGTGGCATGTGGGATCCTCCCGGACGGGGGAACGAACCCGTGTCCCCTGCATCAGCAGGCGGACTCTCAACCACTGCGCCACCAGGGAAGCCCCTTGAGTTATAATTTAAAGAATTTTTCTGGATGCTGTATTGAGACAAAGGCAGAATGAAGAAGATCAGAAGGCTAATGCAATAGCCCAGGGAAGAGATGATGACGGCTCAAATCAACATGTAAGTGGTAGAAGTGATGGAGGTAATGGAATCATTCTGCATATATTTTGAAGGTAGGGACAGCAGGATTTTCTATGGATTGAGTGTAAAATCTGAGAGGAAAACGAGAGACAAGAATAATGCCCAAGATCTTTAGACAGAAAAATTAGAAATTTCAGGTGTCATTTACTGAGATAAGAAAGACTGCAAGATGAGCATGTGGAAGACTAGGGGAATCAGCGAACTACACATATAATCATTAAACATTTAAAGCAGTTCCAAAAATAAAGAAAAAGAAAATAATACTTACAGTTGTGATTACTCAACATTGTTCTCAATCTCCTAGCCAAACCAGTAAGATAAATATGTATATACAGAGAAAAGGAGCATAAATTTAGGAAATGAAGAGATCTCCTTGGCACTATTTGAAGATGTAACTGATTATCTAAAAACTCGAAGATAATAAAGACAAAAACTAAGAAGTCCAGCAAGGTAGAGAGATACAAGATTAAGATGCAAAACTCAATAGCTTTCTTATACTCCAAGATTTAATCGAAAAAAAATTAGACTATTTGCAATGACAACAAAACAATAAAATATCCACAAATAATCTAACAAAAAATAGATATAGAATTAAAACTATACACTAAAAATATAAAAGAATAGCTAGAGGGAAAGCTTAATATTATTAATATGTCAATTATTTTCCAACTAGATCTATAAACTCATTGAAATCCCCATCTCAATTCTAAGAGAATATTTTTAGGAAACTTGGCAAGCTAATTCTAAACTTTGCCTTGAAAAGACAATACGCAAGAGATGTCAATAACTTTTGAAAAAGAAGAAAATGGGTGGGGGGGTTTCCCTGGTGGCCTAGTGGTTAGGATTCAGGGTTTTCACCACTGTGGCCCGGGTTCAATCCCTGGTCAAGGAACTGAGATCCTGCAAGCTGCGGCATTTGGCCAAAAAAAAAAAATAGAAAGAAAGAAAAGAAAGAAAAATGATGAAGGTACTACCTTACCAGCTGGTTGAAGAGTACTTTAGAACGTGATGTATTGGCTCAAGGATGGACAAATGGATCAATGAAACAAATTAAAGTGCAGAAACAGACCTGTATATACATGGGGCTTTGATACATGATATAAGAGACTTTTCAAATCAATGGGGAAAAATAACAGTGATTCAATAAATAGTGCTAGAATAATTGAACATTATATAGGAAAAACTCTCTACCCTATAGTGCACATGAAAACAAATTTCAGATAAAGATCTGTGTTGTTCACAAAGTAGCCTCCACCCACACGTGGCTATTTAAATTTAATTTTTTATTAATTAAAATTAAATAAATTTCAGCTCAGTCCTCCTAGCTACATTTCAAGTGTTCAATCACCACTTGTTGCTAATACCACCATACATTTCTATCACTGCAGAAAGCTCTATTGGCACTGAAATATTTTAAATATTATATAATTGTTAGAAAAATATCTTTACTATCTTGAGGTGAAGCAGGTATTTCTAAAATACAAAGCCCAGATGCCATAAGAAGGAAGACTGCCATTTTCAAAAATAAAAACTTCTGTTTCAAGAAAGGCACCATTAATATAAAGGACAAATGACAGATAGAATGAAAATATTTGCAACATGTGTAAGAGAAAAAGAATAAACTGCTAAGAAAAAAAAGTGAGAAAAAGATCAACAACCAAATAAAGAATTAAGTATAATGTACAGAAGAAAAGTAAAAGATGAAAAGATATTCTATAACTTTACTAGTTAAAAGAAAATACTATTAGGACACCAAGGAAATGGCAAAGTCTGCTCATCAGACAAGCCCCCCTTGGAGTGTCAACAGCAAATTAAAGTATCTAAGATGTCCTGTGGTGCATAAACTAATTTCAATTTGTTTAAGCCAACGTGTCACAAATTTGTTTATCAAATTCTCCCCCATCCTAACTGCTTTAGCTGTAGCATAAAAAAGATGGCCAAGTAGAGATACATAGCAGTTATATTTTAATGATATAGGACTTTTTCTATGCAAATGATAGTACCAGCGTGCTTGTAAATGACTGAGTCTCTTGAATAGGTTAAATAAAATACTTTCTCTAAAGGTAACCATAGTACACTGTTGGTGGGAATGTAAATTGGTGCAGCCGCTATGGAGAACAGTATGGAGGTTCCTCAAAAAACTAAAAATAGAGTTGTCACATGATCCAGCAATCCCACTCCTGGGCGTATACCCTGAGAAAACAATAATTCAAAAAGACACATGCACCCCAATGTACATTGCAGCACTATTTACAATAACCAGGACATGGAAACAACCTAAGTGTCCACCAACAGATGAATGGATAAAGGTGTGGTACATATATACAATGGAATACTATTCAGCCTTAAAAAAAGAATGAAATCATGCCATCTGCAAATCATGCCATCTGCAAATACCATATGGTTTCATATATGGAATCTAAAGTATAACACAGGGACTTCCCTGGTGGAGTAGTGGTTGGGAGTCAGCCTGCCAATGCTGGGGATATGGGTTCGATCCCTGGTTCCGGAAGATCCCACAGCCGTGGAGCAACTAAGCCTGTGTGCCACAACTACTGAGCCTGCACTCTAGAGCCTGCGAGCCACAAGTACTGAAACCCGTGCACCTAGAGCCTGTGCTCCGCAACAAGAGAAGCCACTGCAATGAGAAGCCCACGCACCGCAACGAAGAGTAGCCCCCGCTCGCAGCAACTAGAGAAAAAAAGCCCGCGTGCAGGAATGAAGACCGAACGCAGCCAAACATAAATAAATAAATAAATTTTTCCAAAAATAATAAAAATAAAATAAAATATGACACAAATGAACTTACCTATGAAACAAAAACAGACTCACAGACATAGAGAACAGACTTGTGGTTGCCAGCAGCAGAGGGGAGGTGGGGAGGGATGACTGGGAATTTGGGGTTAGCAGATACAAGCTAGTATATACAGGATGGATAAACAACAAGGTCCTACTGTATAGCACAGGGAACTATATTCAGTATCCTGTAATAAACCATAATGGAAGAGAATATGAAAAAGAATATATAAAAAGAAAAATATATACATATATATACATGACTCACTTTGCAGTACACCAGAAACTAACACAACATTGTAAATCAAATCAACTATACTTCAGTTAAAAAAATACTCTCTCTAATATGTTTACTGTAGTTAGTTACTTAGCAAATTTTTTTTCACAGATAATGCAGAGATAATTCTTAACTCTTTACTAAATTATAAATTCTAACTGAGTCTGATTTAAATTAAAAGCTATTTCTGTTTGTCGGGAATTCCCTGGTGATCCAGTGGTTGAGACTCCACACTTCCACTGCAGGGGGCACAGGCCCGATCCTTGGTGGGGGAACTAAGATCCCACATGCCTCGTGGCACAGCCAAAAATAAATAAATAAAATTTTTAAAAAATGCTGCTCCTCTAAAAGCTGTTTCTGTTTTTTAAAAAAGCTGTGGTTATCTTCCTTTATTTGGTCTCAAATGGGGAGGGGGCTTTTCTTCTCCATATAACAGGAGGACAAGAGAAAATTTTGGCAGGGAGCAGGTGGGAGGCTGCCACAGAGACCTGTAATTTGAAAGCCTCAGTGAAATTGTTTTTATGTCTTTGGGAACATGCCTCCACCTCTAGCTGAGAATCACTGCTTAAAATGATGTACTTTCATGCAAGACAAATGTTTATCTTCCATTTTCTATTCATTTGCCCAGAAGTCTCTCATCAGTGTATTTGTCCAGCCTATTTTTCTTACATAGCATTCTGACATTCACTCCAAAATAGTAAAAAAAAAATCTTACCTGAAATGTAGCCTATTTGCAAAAACGTTTTTACAAAACCTTCTTTTTATCTATCAAAAAGTATATTTTCTACTTTCCAAAACAATTTTTAAAGTTTCCATTCAAAATTTTCCAAACGTCATCTTTGTAAATAAATTTGAAAAGTGGGTATTTTACACCCCATCTGCCTTCCTTCAGAATTAAAGCTTAGAATGCCTTAATAACTTGAATTGTAAAACTGCTTAATAAAACGTGTCTTTGGTAGAATAGAAATGTATTATTTATTTGTCAATTGCTTTGTAGAAGGAGTATTCTGGTATGTTAATACTGCAGTTATTGAATAATGTTTGGATATAATTGGTTATGTTAATGAATGGAAAATGCAACATGATTATTTTTATCGTTCCCCCCGTTAGAGTCCTATTCACTAATCTTTTTAAAAATATTACTTTATGTTCTAGAGATCATTGAAATGTATCCTTTAAAATGGTGGATTTTATGTTATGTGAATTTCATCTCAATCTCAAAAAAAATGATTACTTCATTATCACTCAGATCTTTTAAAATTAGCTTAAGATGCTAAGACAAATCATTCCTCCCTAATAACTGGCTTTTAAACAACAGACAATCCCTTTGAAGTACCAAGCTCCATCACAGAAGCCTTCCTCACTGTAGTTCTGTAAATTACAGGCTATTTATTTTGTATTGAACTCTTCCTACAAACTCCGTATTTTGGATACACAGTACTGTAAAACAAGCATTCTTCACCGCCGATGGTAAAGCCACTGTCCTAATCTGCCGTTCAGTTTAAAATCTGATAACAATGGTTACTTTACCTCAAGAGAAATCCTACAGGCAAACATGTCATGAGTGGCCCAGTTTGACTGAGAACAGATCCAAGCCACTGGTCATAAAGGGTAAACACTTAAGACATTTAACCCAGTCCAACAGTACTAAATGGAAGGGGATGGTCATCTGGATTATGAATCACCTAATTGACATGTCAGAAAATAAGCATTTTATTGACAGAAGGTGATTGTAGGGGAGAGTCATTTTTCATGTAAACAGCCAGATACCTTCCTTCTCTGTCTTTGTATTCATACTTGGGGGGTGGGGACAGTGAGTGGAGGAGGGTGGTGAGAAAAGAAGTAATCCTCCACTACAATTTACAATTTAGTAGCACTTGATACCTAATAGTTTATTTCTTGCTTTGGCTTTTGTTTCAACAGCTCTCCAGAAATCTGTAATTGTTCACGGCTTCTAAACAAATCTCAGTTTTTTACAAGAGACTTTAACTTTCTCTGGACCTCCTATCAGCAGTTTAAAGAAGTAATTTACGAGGAAAGGTTGATATTACTCCCCTGTTCATCTCTTTCTCAGTTGGATACATTTCACTGGTTAGTATGACAATGGCATTATAAAAACACACATCCTACAGACGCCCCACCACACACACCCCACCACACACGCACACACATTTGTTTACAACCTGTAAGATACTTCAGGTTAGGAGCCTGCTGCCACCCATCTTTACATCTCCTCCTAACCCTACTCTATCCCAACTGTGTTTATACATAGTAGCTATTCAGTAAATATTTGCTGATTTTAATTTGTTAATTAAAAATTTGTTAACTTGATTTTAATTTGTTGATGTATTGATTCCAGAAAATGTTATCAGGCACCCTCATGACAGGACTAATAAAAGGAGCAGTAATTTTTAAATTGAGCCAAATCATTGCACTGATTTCTTGGTTAAAGTCATATTTTATTTTAATTCTAGTATATGTAGTAGGTATTCAATAAATATTTAAGGGAGTCATGCTAACTGAACTCTCTTACGTGATCCGGTTTTCAAACGACTGCCTCATCTCCAAAAAGATGTCTCACTCTGTATTGCATATTGATATATTTTCTACCTTTAAAATCCTTTTCTGAGAGGAGTAGAGCTTTAGCCTAATTTACTTCTTTATCAGTGAGATCTTGGCTGAATAAGGTCTTTAATATACTCCATTTCACCTTGTAGAAATGATCGTTCTCAGCATAATGAGTAAATTAGTCAGACCCAAAGCTTAAACTTTAGGGTTTACACATGGCTGATAGCACAAAGGGTAGAAGCCCACTGTGTAAACTCCAATTAAATAAATAGTAAACTAAGTAATGTATACGCAGAACTCAGAAATGTATTATATTTGTAGGAATAACTACCTACAGTTTTGAAATACTAAGATGTCACTTAGTGTTATATTAATTTTTATACCGTTGCATTTCTCTTCTTATTTATTTTATAATTTATACACATTTTTGGATTTTGGATTGTCTTTTCCCTCCCACCCCATCCCACCCCCAGGTGAGAGTGCCTAGCCGTCTCTGCTTTTTTATACGTGTATGGGGAGGGGGACAGTATCATATCAATAAATACTGAAAAGTCTAGGTCTGTTTGGAATTGACAAATAATGGTCCTCAGGAATGTCTGGCCTCCTCCAATCCTGCTTTTCTCCTTTAAAGAAAAGAAGATTCAGGAATAACGCTTTTAAAGCAGGTGTTCTTTACGAGAAATAAGTCCATTTTCAGCCTCTCAAGGGAGAGTACAATGAGCAAAAGGTTGTTGAGACAGAAAAGTGAACACGTTAAGAAATCAAAGCAGAACACAATCTGAGAATCAGGCACAATTAATACCAGGCAATTTCCAAATCCCATGATTGGTTAGATTAAGAGGATTAAAAATGTCTTAATGTCACAGGTATTTGCTATAAACCTCAAGAATGACTTGCTTAGTCTGGGAAGAGCTAGGAGAAGGCTGGAGTCGACCTGATCACAGTGGGAGGTAAGGCTCGTTTTCCCAAATCATCAAGTTCCTTCATAAAAGGACTTTTGTGAAGACAATGACAGCTCAGAGATCCCAGCTGAGGCTTTAACCATTTCTGAGAAGGGGGGGTCATCTCACATTTCTTTGTCTCCCCAGTGCACGATTTAGTTGATAGGACTAGTATAAGCTCAATAAATATTTGGCATAAATGACTTGGAGAGTGGGGTAATCCAAGAGGTTTCTCTGATTTGGGACTAGGGAAGCCTATTACCTAAGTAAGACTGGAGCAAGGAAATGTTCCTTGTCTCAAGAACCTCCAAAGGTAACATTGGAAGAAAAATCTCCTGGAAATTGGGAATAGCTGCGCCACATGCCACCAACTCTGTTCTCCTGAGATTCATTTTTAATTTGGGGCAGACTTGCTCAATCTTGGCACTACAGACATTTTGAGCTGTATAATTCTCTGTAGTAGGGATTATTCTGTGCTTTGCAAGATGTTTTAGCAGCATCCCTTGTCTAACCATTAAATGCCTGTAGCATCCCCACCCCACCTCACTCCCACCACCACCAGTGTGATAATCAAAAATGTCTCCAGACACTGCCAAATGTCACCTGGGAGGCAAAATTGCCCCCAGATAGAACTGCTACTTTAGGGTCTCTCCTTGATTATCTCTGGCCTCAGGAGAAAACTGTTCACTCCTTTTAAACTGCCCAGGTGTGCCCAAAATACCTTGCTTCTGGGATATAACAAAGAGAAAATAAACTCAGAGGAGCATGCATCTAAAAAATCTGGTTTACAAACTGTGACTGACCAAAGCACAGGGAAGCACAGTATTCTGAGATTTCTTCCTACCTCCTGCTTGCCTCTCCTGATGGAACTTCAAGGTTGCTTCAACCTTCATCAAAGGAAAATCTCCCCAGACACATGGACTCCTGGAAGACTAGACCAAGTGTTTTTTCTCCTTCATTCCTTCAATCTTAGGGTCTTCTGTCTCAATTCCCATGACTTCTCTGAGGATATTCCTCTTCCTCCAGGTAACTGAAACAGGAATGATTTCATCAAGATAACCATATCTGAATAGAATAAAATAACCATGGTATTCATTCAATAAGAGGAACACACTATACTTTCAAGGGAGTTGTTTCCTCATGCAGGGTTATATATTACATCTTAATCTAATTATAAGTCACACATGCACTCACATTATTTTTCTGAGCTCATCCACTGCTTTCTTATAATCTCTGAAAATCACTGGGGAGGACACAGTAAAGAAGGGAATAGGGGGTATTTGTTTTTTGGATGCTCAATTGGCTGTTGCCTACACAACACATCTGCATTGGCATGCGGTAATGGATATGTTAGATGATTGGAAACCGACATTTCTCCTGTAAAGGCTTTCATTTGTTTTCCATCACAGTAACACACAATTTCCTGCATTCTCTGCCCCTAGGGTGTTTTCTACAAAGAGAAAACATTACTTTAGACTTTTAGCATATCTGCCCTAAATTAGCGTCATAAGTTCTCTGTGTTCTCCAAGACCAAGAGAGAAAGAGTAACAGAACATAACCTAAAATTAAGTAGAACCAACCAATGAATGCTGTGTTTCCCAGAGAAAGTTTCTGTAGAACAGGTTGGACTGGGAGCAATCCTCCAAGCAGAAACCAATGAGTAAGACCAATTCTAACAGGTGTTTGAGAATGAATTCGTGGGCGGTTGAGGAACCATGCTAAAGTCTCACCAAAATATGGAAATACACTTAGGCTCAAAGAGGTACATACATATTCCAAGTGAAATCAAAACACAACCAAAAACAGAACAAAATGCATGTTTGTTCCTGAAACACTAGAGACAGCGTCAGCTTGGACATTCCACAGCATTGGGTCTTCACACTGCCACTCACTTGCTCTTTACTGTTGAATAAGCCACTTAACTCCTCAGATCTCAGTTCCCTCATCTGTTGAATGAGGTCTAGATGATTTTTTGTTGTTGTTCCAGGATCCTATGTGCATATTTCAGATTGGAAGTCCTCATAAGAGTTTTTGAATAAGAATGTGTGGGATGAGGATTTTGTCGTGCAAACTCCTTCCCACAATACTCCCCGATTTTAATTCTCTTACTTTCCATTAGAGATGATATTCCTCTTTTTGACACTATCAACTCTGCCTAAATTCTTTCTGGACAATTATTTCCCATTTCCCCAGCACCTGCCCCCACCATCTTTGCCTGGCTAACTCCCACTCACTTGTTAAGTCCTGCCTTAAGCATTAAATCCTTCAGGCATTATTCCATTCACCTAAGCTAAGTAAGGTTTCCTTTCTCTGCATATATCTATCCTTGCACTTAGCACAATATGTGAAAATGAGCTGTTTCAGGAAACTTATTTTACACAGAGTGTAAGGACCATATCTCTTTCATCTTTGTATCCTCAGTGCCTAGCCTAGCGACTAGTGAATAATAGGTAATTGAAAATATATACATATATATTTGGTGACTCTTGTTTAATGCATCTGTGAATATGGTACCTAGCCTTAAAGAAACAAGAACTCTAACCAAAGTGTTTCCATAGAGAAAAGGGATCCTACCTATTTTATATTGAGCCCTAAACTAGGAGAGAGGGACTAAGGGAAAATTTAGAAACTGAGCGATGATTCAACTTTTAGAAGAGAACTTTAAGTAAATGTAAATTACACGGCACAAGTAAAAGATAAAATCTTTACAAAGGTCTATAAGAGCTGCGTGGTCTGCCTTGATCCCCTCCCCCCCCACCCCCCACCCCCGCAACCATGACCTCATCTACTACTTACTCTCTCTTCCGCCCCTGCTCCAGTCCAGCCAGAGGCACAGTCACACTCCTATCTCAAGGCATTTACATTCAGTGTCCCCCTGGCCTGAATCTCCACTCGCCAGTTAACCACATGACTTCGTCTTCACCTCCTTTTAGGTCTTTGCTCATAAGTCACGTCCTTAGTGAGGTCTTCCCTGAGCATCCTATTTACAACTGCATTAGCCGCCTCCCCCCAACTCCAGTCCCTGTTCCCCTTCTCCGTTCTATCTTCGACTTTATCACACTACAACGTACCATGTACTTCACTTACCTTGCTTAGTGTTTGTCTGTCTCTAGTGGAGTATAAGCTCTAAACATATTATGTTTTGTATAGCGCTATTTGCCCCTTGCCCAGACCATGCCTGGAACATAGTAGGTGCTCAGTAAACATTTATTAAATAATAAATAAATAAATAGGCAGACAAAGACACGTTCAATGCACATAGCCTTGCTCAAATTATCTAGATGTTTCCTAGTGTTTTATATATCTGGCCAAAAACTGAACTCGGCACTTGAATACCACACTACCTACCTGACATCTCCATCTGGATGGCAACGAGACATCTCAAACTGAGCAAGTCTAAAACCAGTTACTTGATCTCCTCCCACAGACGTGTTCCCCCTGGAGTCTTCCCCAACTCAGTGTACAGATAGCCAGCCACTCGCTCAAGCTAAAGCCAGGTGGTCATTTGGGGCAGAGATAATGCTATGTGTTCACAAACCGCTCCCATTTTCTTCCTGAACAGGCGACCCAGCACCCCTAACGCCCACAGTTAAGCACGGTTATGTTACTGAGCTCTGGCCAATAGAACGTGGATAGAGGTGAAGCGCTCCATGGCCGGCTGGCCCCTTAAATGTTCCGTGTGGTCCTCCACGCTCTCTCTTTCTGTTCCTGGTAAGTTGGGAAGCCGCCTTTGAAAACGGAGGCTCCACAAGATGTAAAAACCTGAACGTGGGAAGCAGGCCTCCCTCACTCTGCTGTTGACCCATACTGGACGGTGATAACGAACAAAAAAATAGCTTTTAATGAGTTAAGTCACTGAGATTTGGAACGGGCTGTTTGTTATAGCACTTATCACCCTAATACATAATTTTGTTACCTCCCTTTCCTTACCACATCCTCTGAGAATTCTTTCATTACAATGTATCTTCAATGCTTCCTCTCCTCCCCATCTTCATCACCAACACCCTAATCCTAAGATCTACCATTTGTTGCTTAGACATCTACAGTAGCCCCCTTATTTTTATTTTTGTCCCTCTCAAGTTTATTCTGCAAACAATGATCTTCAGTGGTGTCCACCGCACTCATAATTAAACCCGCTCCTTTCTCATGACCTCACCCTTCAGCCACCTCATTCCCCTCTTTATTTACTGCACTCCCACCTCTTTGGCCTTTTCTTCACCACCTTGGGGGCCTTACATCTTCTGGTGTTCCGTCCACTTGAAGTGTGCGTTCAGTGACTTCTGATATGGCTGGTCCTTTCTCAGCCTTCAGGTCTGACTTTAAGCCTCACCTGTTCAGCAAGACCTTCTTCGAATGCTTGGTCTAAAGCATTATTTATGCATTATTAAAGCATTATTTATTAGACCATTATTATGGTCTAAAGCAGGTTATTCTGTCATGACACTCTGATCTTTCCTTCATAGCACTCAACATTTAGTAATCACATACTTATATTTACCTGTCTAAAATCTATTTCCACTACTAATGATATGGTACAGTCTGCAAGTGTTGGGACCTTGTATATTGTGGTCACCACTGAATACCCAGCACCCAGCACAGTGCTTGGCACATGGTGTATGCTCACTGAATACTTGTTGAAAAGATGAATGGATTGATATAGATTGACCACTGACTCTGTCTGGAATTCATCATTTCCTTTGCCACGTAATACAGCTTGTTCCCCCAAATATCATCTCGTTTATAACTGAGAGGTTTTTTTTAACTAGCAGGCTCACATCCAATTTTACCTTAAATTATGTTTACAACAGGTATTAATAAAACATGACACATTTGATCAAAGTGGTTTTTTTTAAAAGAAATAATTCTATACATTGCAATCGTTCTTACAGCAGAGTTCGACATTTTTTCTTGAAAAAGTTTTAAGACTTTTTTTCTTATTTCTCATAAGACAAAATGATCAACGTAATCTCACTATCATACTTCAAGAACTATTCTCATTATGTCGTTTGTGGTATTGAAACCAAGGAGGACCCTGTAGGGTTCTTGGGCACAGATGCCTTTTTTGTCCCCCATTTCTTGTAGGCAAGACTCCAGCCTCCATGACCTTCCCTGAGTTCCAAAGGGCAGATTCGAACTGTTGCTAATCAAGGGAGGAGCAGCCAAGAAACCACCTGAGGCGAGATTAAAGGGACCAGAGAAGCTCATCAAGATTAGGAGACGGGCGGGCTTCCCTGGTGGCGCAGTGGTTGAGAGTCCACCTGCTGATGCAGTGGACGCGGGTTCGTGCCCCAGTGCGGGAAGATCTCACATGCCGCGGAGCGGCTGGGCCCGTGAGCCATGGCCGCTGAGCCTGCGCGTCCGGAGCCTGTGCTCCGCAACGGGAGGAAGATTAGGAGACAACCTGAGACCTTGCCCACACCCTAATCTTGTCAGCAGCCCCATCCTTGAACTATTGCTATGAAACTCCTCATCAAATCCTCCCAGGTTGAGACACGTAGCTTTTCGAGGCAGGAGCCCACTGTGTCCCCCCTTGCCTGGCAAAGCAATAAAGCTATCCTTTTCTCCTTCAGCCAGAACTCTGTCTCTGAGATTCGATTGGGCACTGGTGTACAGAGAGGCTGAGCTTTCGGCATCAGTATGAGGAGGGTTGCAAAAGCAGAAGACTGGGCAGCACATAGTGAATATCGGCCATGATAGAATGAATTAGTCTGTGACCTGAGCAACCAAGGAGTTAGATAATGTGCGTCAGCAAGAGATTTCCCTAAAAATCTTTCCAGAGGTTTCCAAAAAGGCAAAATCCAGGGACATAGCTGAGCTTGGGAAGTGGAACTGAATCAGGAACAGAGTTCTTAGCAACAATGCCCAAATTCTACCAAGGGCTTTTCTCATCATATTTTGTGATTGTTTTTTTGTTTTGACTCCCCTGGGGTCCTTGGCCCCAGACAATTTTCCCTATTACCTCTCAGTCTTTGCTTGCACTGTATATATTTTATACAGTTTAAATCAGAGGGTCATGAAATTTCTATTCCATCTTTATGTCACTGTATAGACTTTATAACAATTTTAAAGGCTAAATAATAATTCACCAAGTTGCTATACTATTCTTTTATGTGCAAGGCAGTATAGCATAGAGGTTTGCAGCCACACTGCCTGGGTTCAAACACCAGTTCCCCTACTTATTAGGGCCTTGAAAAATTATTCATCTCTATATAATCTTTTCCACATCTGTAAATTGACACTAATAATAATAATACCTATTTCATAAGGTCACAACGAGCATTAAGTGAGATATTACATATAAAAATATTTAGATTGGTACTATGCAAATGTGGCTATTTTTATTGTTGGGTATTTATGTTCCTGATTTTTTTTAGACTTATACATGAAACTACAATAAACATATTAAAATATAAGGCTCTTTTCTTCATTGTTAACTATTCCCCACAAAGGTCTTTTCCATGTTTTAGACAAAAGATTAAACCATACCGCTGTCTTAGTAACTGCATTTCCTTTAAACCACAGACAACTGCAAACCAGACTATGAACAACCTTCCACTGGGCTAGTGTTAAGTAGCCAAAAAACACCCGTTTATGCTGGGGCTTGAATTCTGAGGTCGGACTCAAAGTAAACAGGCAGGTGAAGAGGTTGGGATGATGAAAGACAATAGACCATTACCCAAGACTAATGGTGTTGTAAAGGAGATAAATGTCTTTGAAGTAGCACCCTTAAAACTTGTGACCTTTAGGTTGACCTTTCCTTTCAGATTTTGGTATGCAGGTTGTTTTAGAGTCTGTGCAAAGTCAGCGATTAGAAAGATGGACCTTGAGAGAAACAGGTCTTTGAAGAAGGTGCCTACCCAGGGGTGTGACTCCATTTCTTCTACCAAGTTCCCACTCACTTTCAAAATGTGGGAGCTCTGTTGCTCGTGCCCTTACAGGTGTACTTTCTCCTAGACAGAAAATGTGCTTGGTCCTGCCCCATTGTGCAGTCCAAGCTGAGCACAGGAAAAAACCAACGGTGGAATCCGGACAAATTGCCCCTTTCTTGTGAGGAGTAAGGAAAAGGAACAGATGGTTAGTAACATTAAACTTAGTTGCCTGCAAAGAAAATACTATTCATAAGAATTATTCATTTTGCTAAGGGCATTATAGAAAATAGGATTGATGACTTTTATAGAAGGTACTAGAAACCCATATAATCAGATTTGATTTAACAGGTAATAAAGTACTATGGATATTATTTGAAGCAACTGACATTTATACAGTATGTTAAAGTTTCCAGAAAGCTTTCCCTTGGGACGACAGTTAATCTTCACACAGAATGATTTTTATTCTCCTGGTACCTAGGACACTTAATATTTGTTAAACAGTGCCATGTCAAGCCATATTGGAGCCTGACACAAAAGAAAAATTAAGTAACACAGTACTGTTTTTTAACTAAAATTTTTGACATTTTGCTCATCATAGATTTTTTTATATTAACTTTGAATTTTAAATATTGCCTTAAAATACTACTTTGATTACTGAGGTTTTCTGGTATACGCCCCTAGTCAATTAATTGTCGGTTACAATGCCATTACTCTTTTAAATGGTGTTTTAAAAGTCATCACCCTGGGACTTCCCTGGCCGTCCAGTTGTTGGGACCTCGCCTTCCAATGCAGGGGGTGCGAGTTCGATCCCTGGTCGGGGAGCTGTGATCCTACATGCCTGGCGGCCAAAAGACAAAACAGAAGCAGTACTGTAACAAATTCAGTAAAGACTTTTAAAATGGTCCACATCAAAAAAAAACCTTTAAAAAGTAAAAAAAATAATAATAAATAAATAAAGTCATCACCCTTACAACCTCACATTACTACTTTAGTCAACTTAGTTAAATACTATAGAAATGTATCTAACTTTTATGCCTAGGGCATACTCTGCTTTACCTTGTACAACTCTGATGCCAGTGAGCAAGTTTCCTCTTATTCTGTCCTCAGATGAAATAGCGAGTAATAGGAGATATGGCTGTTTCCAATTTAGTTGGTTTAATTTCTTATCTAAAAAATACCTCTGTAGAATTTTGTCTTAACCAAAGACTTATACTGGAAGATAGCAATCCTCTGATCCACTCTTTCCTGTTCTGTTTTCCTCGTGTAACTTCCAGCAGCAACATTTTAAACTTTTGAAAACTATTTCTTCTGATACTTACCTCCATTATTTTAAATAAGACAGAGTGGCCTACCTCTTTTTTTTTTTTTTTTTCTTTTTTTTTCCACATGCTTTTGGTCCAGGCACAGAGACTGTAAGACGAGGTGGCTACATGCCTCAGTGAAAGACTCGCTCCTGTTACAACTTCAGCAGTACCCTCCAGCATCCCACATGGGGTTAGGTGAGGGTTGCCCTTCTCAGGACTTTTGCCCTACCACTTGATTTATCAAATAGATGCATTATTTACTGATGCTATGATAGCTGATAAATTCTCTTACACCAACTTACTTTTAAGCTATCACATATTTTTTAGTGAAAGCAATAACTGTCATTTCCATTACTATAACAACATAAAATATGTTCTCAGCACAGCCAAATATAATAGTATAATGTAATTATGCTTCTTATATACCTTTTTTTTTTACTGTGTTACCTCATTACATTTTATCTCATAATTATCTATAAACATATCCTTAGATATTTCAAACCTCTCCCTCCATCATGTGCCTAGGTTTAAACACACCAAACGATGTATCACTTTTATTTTGTTCCTGGACGACTCCCTCACAAAACTCTCCCTCTTCTTGCCCAGTTCCAATCTGGTTGCTCTCTTGGTCCACTGACAGCTGTCAACCTGAACTTCCTTTTGACGAGATCCTAGGTACCCTGAGGCTCAAGTTTTTCCCTTCTTTGTTTTACTCCTTAATTTCTCTAGAGTACGTCCTTTTTTGCCTCCTCAGAAAAGGTAAATGAAAAGTAAAGTATTTAGTGTGTTGTTTAATTCTCACATTTGTGAATTTCCCAGATTTCCTTGTAGTTTTGATTTCTAATTTAGTTCCATTATGGTCAGAAAACATACTTTGTATGACTTGAATTCTTTCAAATCTATTGAGGCATATTTTATGGTCTAGAATATGGCCTATTGAGGTAGGCTGTGTGTTGACTTCTTCTGTGCATCCGTGGTACCTGACAGACTTCTCTGCATACTTGAATGTGTATTCTCCTGTTGTTGGTTGTTCTATAAATGTCAATTAAGTCAGGTTGGTTTATTGTATTGTTCAAGTTATCTCCATTCACCCTGATTTTCTGTCCCTTTGTTCCAGAAATTAAAAGAAGGTTATTGAAATTTGTGACTATAATTATGGATTTGTCTCTTTCTCCTTGCAGTTATATGAGTTTTTGCTTCATATATCTTGTTTTGTTTTGTTTTGCGGTACGCGGGTCTCTCACTGTTGTGGCCTCTCCTGTTGCGGAGCACAGGCTCCGGACGCGCAGGCTCAGCGGCCATGGCTCACGGGCCCAGCCGCTCCGCGGCATGTGGGATCTTCCCAGACCGGGGCACGAACCCGCGTCCCCTGCATTGGCAGGTGGACTCTCAACCACTGTGCCACCAGGGAAGCCCTGCTTCATATATTTTGAAGCTATGTTATTAGGTGCAGAAATACTTAGGATTGCTATGACTCTTTGATTTATTGATTCCTTTATCATTAAGAAACGACCATCTATATCCCTGGCAATAGTTTTCGCTCTGAAGTTTACTTTTTCTGATATTAATGTAGCTAGTGCAGATTTCTTTAGTTAGTTTTAGAATAGTATATCTTCTTTCATCCTTTGACTTTTAACCTAGTTATGTCTTGATATTTACACTGGGTTCCTTGTGGGCAACATATAACTGGGGGTCTTGCTTTTTTATTCAAGCTGATTATGCCAGCCTTTTAATTAAAATGTTTAGACCATGCACGTTTACATATTTATTGATATGATTGAGTTTAAACTTACCATCATGCTATTTATTTTCTATTTGTACCAACTCTTCTTTGTTTACTTTTCTACATCTTTGCCTTTTGTTTTGTTTTTGTTTGTTTTTTTAATTAATTTTTATTGGAGTATAGTTGCTTTGCAATGTTGTGTTAGTTTCACTGTACAGCAAAGTGAATCAGCTATACTTATACTTATATCCCTTCCTTTTTGCATTTCCTTCCCTTTTAGGTCACCACAGAGCATTGAGTAGAGTTCCCTGTGCTATACAGCAGGTTCACATTAGTTATCTATTTTACACATAGTATCAATAGTGTACATATGTCAATCCCAATCTCCCAATTTCTCCTACCACCACCATCCTTTTTTTTTTGGATTGAATATTTTTTATGATTCTATTTTATCTCCTTTGCTGACTAATCAGCTATAAATCTTTGTTTTGTTACCTCAGTGGTCATTTTATGGTTTACAGTATACATATTTATGTTATAACAGTCTACGTTCTAGCAATATTTATCACTTCATATATGGTTTAAGAAACTTACAGTAATATAAGTATTTCTCCCTTCCCAGCCTTTATACTAATGTTGTCATACATTTTACCGTCTACATACCTTATAGACCCCACACTACATTGTTATCATTTTTAAGTAGTAAATTATCTTTTAAAGAGATATAAATAATTTTTAAGTCACATATCTACTCATGTAGTTATCATTTCTGGTGCTCATTATTTCTTTACTTAGATCCATATTTCCAACTGGTATGATTTTCCTTCTCCCTATAGGGCTTCCTTTAATATTTCTTATAATGTGGGTCTGTGGGTGATTGCTTCTTTCAGCTTCTACATGTCTGAAAAGTTCTTTAATTCAACTTCAGTTTCCACTTAGGTATTTTGTGTGTCTTAGTCCATTTGGGCTGTTATAACAGAATACAATAGACTGGGTGGCTTATAAACGACAGAAACTTATTTCTCACAAATCTGGAGGCTAGGAAGACACCAGCGTATTTGGTATCTGGTGAGAACCCACTTCCTGGTTCATAGCCAGCAGTCTTTCTACTATGTCCTCACATGTCAGAAGGTTCAAGGAAGCTCTCTGGGTCTCTTTTCGTAAGGACACTAAACCCTCCATGAAGGCTCTGCCCTCAAGACCTAATCACCTCCCAAAAGCCCCACATTCTAGTACCATCACACTGTGTGTTAGGATGTCAACATATGAACTTTGTTGAATGTCAACACAAATATTCAGTTCATAACACTTTGGGTATTGAAGTCTAGGTTGGAACTTTTTCTTTCCGTACTTTAAAAATATTACTCTCTTCTTGCTGTGTACTAGATATTTTTGCATCCTTATCAATATTCTTGAGCTTTATTCTAGAAGTTACTCAGAAATACTTTGATCGCTTTTGGTGTTGCTTTTAGTATTTGATAAGCAATAACAGAGCAGCATTTCATCTAGGACTAATTATTGTCCACTAATGAGGAGAGATCCTTCTGAATATTCTAACTAACGAGGTTTTCCAGTCTGGATGGTGGAGACGGGGACTATTCCCAGACCCATGTGAGCTCAAGGAACTGTTCCTACTAATTCTTTTACACATGGTGGTTCTTCCCCAGCCTCAGTGAGGACATTTCCTGAATACTTAAGGAAACTCTTCTGCAGGTCTCTGGAAGTTCTCACTCTGCCAAGCTCTGTTCTCTCCAGGACTCTGCCCTGTGAACTGCAGTTGTCTTAATCTCACCACACTCTTAGCTTAATCTCCTTAATCCTTCACTTAGTCTCCTTAAATTCCATTCCATCGCCTGAAAACTCTCTCAAGGTGGGAAGCTGAAGCAAGCCTTGTCTGCTTCCCATCTCTCAGGAGTCACCGTACTTTGTTGCCTGGTGTCTAATGTCTTGAAAACATTGTTTTGTATATTGTACCTGGTTTTTCAGTTGTTTTGGCAAGAAGACAAACCCAGTTCCTTTATGCCATTTTAGCTGGAAGCAGAAGTCCCTCCATTGTATTTTAATGTTGAAAAGTCCAAAGCCTTGCTCACTTTTGTTTCTTTGTACGGAACTAGTTCTAGGGAATCTTTCTCTTTGGTTATGTTCTGGAACTTCATGAAATTTCATGATGTTCTATTTTCGTACGGGTCTATGTTCACTCACTGTACGTGGTTCTTAGTGGGCCCTCTCCGTCTTAAGATTCACAGTTTTAATCTTGGGAAAATTGTGGGAAGAGGGGAGGAGTTCTTTTAAAGTAATTTGTTTCCTTTGATTTTTTCCTCTAGTCTTCTCTTCTGGTTTTACAGTTAGTTGAATGTTGGACCTAAGTGTGATCATTTTTTCCATTTGTTCTCCTTTGTATTCTTCTTTCTCCCCCAGGAAATTTCCTTTGCTTTATCTCCCATCCTAGCAATGTCACTAAGGTATTTTTGAAGGTTTCTATAACTTTCTGCATTATCGTTTTTCCTTTGAGTTTCTCTTTTGACAGCTCACTTTTTCCTGTTAGACACTTTTCTCCAATGACTGTGATTTAAAGAAAAAAAAATGTCAAAGTGAGCCTGGATCATTTTGTCATTTCATTCTACTGATAATAAAGAAGCTGTTTATGCTTACCTACGTTACATCAGAATGATTCAATAGCCAAACTCACCGGCAGAAATGGGACAATTTAAGCTTCAACGGGATAATAAGATCAATAGATTGGAACACATTAAATATGTTAAAGTCTATGAGTTCATAAGAACAGGGAGGCAAATCAGAGCTAATTGGCCATCATTGGTGAATATTACTGAATCAACCCAATAGTTAGAAAACTGCAAATAAAGAGAAAGAATCACGAACTTATCATATTTTTACTGGATGTATCAAGTATCAAATGAGGGCAAGTTTCTCTTTATAGAAGCATTCCAGCTAGTAAGTGAAAGACTGATAGAATTATTTATATTTCCAGAGGGGAAAGCACCCTAAAGGGTCCCACATTCATTATGGAGGTTTTTACTTAATCCTTAAACTGCTTCAACTCAATACCCTTCCTGCCCGCTCTGTATCTGGTATCCCTGAATGAGTCCAAAGAATAAACTTTCCGTGTCATTCCTCAGGATAGACTCTCCTGATTAGCATCAGGTGCTCTTGGGGTTCAGGTGCTCCCTTTACAGAATTTCAACTCGAGTCTCCTGGTTTTGATTCCACACCTCATGCTCACATGCAAGGTTCCCTGGCACCTCTAAAATTTTTAGTATTTCAGGAGGAGGGTTACAGGGACAGTTAATTTTCCTGCTATCAATATCCTTCTTGGTCTGTCATCAGCATCCCTTTTAACAGGTAATTTAGGTTGTAACCTCCTCTATCCTACTGTGTCAGGTACAATTCCTTGGTCGGTTTTCAATCTTCCAAGAATTGGTTTAAATTTCTCATTCTTTAACATTTTCTCCTTCCTTTTTGGGGTCTTAGGAGGGAGAGGGAGAGGAGGAAAACACATGAAGTCAATGCATCAATTTAACTAGAAGACTAGTTAAGCTTCTCATTTAAAAGAAAAGCATTTCATGGAAAAGACTCTATTTATCTTGTTTACCTAAGGCAGTGTGGAGTGCAGGAGTAATTCTGAACCCTGTTCGTAGCAGTCACATTTTTTTTAAGATTGTGATGTGTGGCAGGAGGTCAAAGGCACAAGAGTAGATGAAAATTCTTCTGTTCTACAAAGAAAACAGGAAAATGTCCAGAGCTCAGACACTGATCAGTAATGTACGTGCCATCATTCTTTTTAAAGCCACATTTGAAATATTTTTGGCTTTAACTTTCCTTCCCTTATACCAATCATCTTAGTTGTTAAGTTTGTTTAGAAAGTAATTTTTAAAAGATTACACTGATAACCTCAAGCCAGTTTGAGACAGGGTAATTCTGCTGATGTGGAACTCTTAAAATGTCCATTAGTACACTGCTCTTGTCACTTATCACCCAGGGGGTCAAGCCTTTGGTATGAAAGTTGTTTATAAACTGGTAGCTTTATTTTTAAAACAGAAAGGAAGGATTGAGGTGGAGCTGGGCAGAAGGTTGTACACTTAAAGTTTTTAGAGATCCATGTACATTATGAACCAGCCCTGGGTTTGTGACTTTTTTACAACTCAACCATTAACCACTAGTCTTCTCTTCGCACTTGTCGCAAAAGGTTTCCATCTCTTTTTAAAACCACGAGGTGTTGTCGAAAGCCAATTTTTTTCTATCTAATCCTTCAACAAAAGGAGATAGTCATAACTTTTATTTAGGTGACACAATTTCATGAAGCTTATGATGATCTGTTTCTCAATTATTTTGGCATTATTGAAACCTTTTGTGACATTTTCCATGTTTTGAGATATGGTTAAAGATACTGAATTGACCTAATTCAATCAGCTTTCCAAAAATCACCCCTTCTTTCCAATAATGACTTCCCTCAGGGCTATGGTGAATGTTAGTTATTTGTGGACCCAACATGCGTTCATCCCTGAAGATTTTTATTTGTGTCATCTCTCCCCTGCCCATGTATCCATCCTAGAAGTTGACCTGCCCTCCCCAGCCCCCAGCAACTCCAGCCTTGGCTTAAGCAATCTGTATATTCCATTCCCCTGGCCATTATTATTGATTCAGGGGCAGGCTTGAGGCAAATGTGACATTATCTGAATCAATCAGAGTGAATCTGAGGACACGTGCTTTGGAATATTGAAGTCCGGAAGTGCTACAATCACTTATGCCACCATGAGGTAGGTCAGCCTGAGAATTGCGCTGATAGATGATGGGAAGCAGAAACAGAAAAATCATAGAGAAACAGAGCTAGGCCATAATTATTCATCCTTTTTTGACACCTGACCTACTCTGGACATTTTCTGAGATAAAAATTCTCCTTTATTGTTTAAGCCAGTTTGGGTTAGGTTTTCTGTCGCATATAACAAAAAGTGTCTGGATGCGTACAATAGTCCCCTTGGAATCTACACTTAGGGAAGCATCATTCAAATTAAACTCAATTCATTCTGTGTGTGTGGCAAAAGTGCAGAGAGGTACACTGAAGTTCAGAGATGGACGTGGAGAAGTTGAGCAATTACTCCAGGTGGTAGTGTTGAGTCAGGAAGATAAACTTGATCTCTAGATGACTTTCTATATGCATGTGTGCTCACTCTCATACTGGCGAGTTTCTTGTGTATGATAATGTATAACTTTCACTCTTTCAACACACCCCTCTATTTCGTGGATGTTCTAAAAACTCATGTTAAATATTTAGATATCCTTCCCATACCAACTAAAGTAGTCTTGAGGGAAGGAAGGAAATAACATCTTCATTAGCCAATTTTGCTATAGCACCTATGAGACAAAACTTCTAGGATATGTAGTAGGCAGAATAATGCCCCTCCCCTGGCCCCATGATGTTCACATCCAAACCCCCAGAACCTGTGAATATGTTAGGTTACATTGTAAAGGAGAATTAAGGCTGTCGATGGAATTAAGCTTCTTAACCCACTGAGCTTGATATATGAAGATGATCCTGAATTATCCAGGTGAGCCCAGTTGATCACACAAATCCTTATAAGTGGAAGAGGGAAGCAGAAGAATGAGAACCAGAGAGATAACAGCAGGAGAAAGACTCAGCCCAAGGTTGCTGGCTTTGAAGATGGAGGAATCGACCTCAAATCAAGAAACATGGGCAGCCTCTAGAAGCTGGAGAAGGCAAGGAAACAGATTCTCTCCTAGCGTTTCCAGAAGAAACACAGCCCTGATGACACCTTGAGTTAGCCACTGAGACCCATTTCAGGCTTCTGACCTCCAGAACTGTAAGGCAATACAGTTTTATTTTTTAAGCCACTAAGTTTTGTAATTTGTTGCAGCAGCTAACAACTAATACAGACCACTACTCTGCTTTTTTTAAATTGAGCTTTCTATTTACTAATATGAAAGGGCATATTGGTTGGTAGGATGAATACAGGGAAGGTCAATAGGACATCTGAGGTGATTTGAACACTGGGCAAGTTTGGACACATCCTCTACGTATCTTTTGTACCTGGCTCAACAACAAAAACCGAAAGGTCGTTGTCTTTTTTAATAATCAAGAGGAACAACTTGTGTAAGATTTTCAGAATGTTCTCCCTCACTTATGCATGGTACAAAATGCCTGATCCTCTATAGAAATCTGTTACCAGTACATTATTTTTCTATAAATGCTCTGGTTCCACCACATAATCCAGGCTGAGGTATTTTGGTTGATTTTTGTAGGAAATATTTTTCTGCTTTTATAAATAAAGAATGCTGGACATAATTTAGCTTTTGATATTTAGACCTAATGGTCCAAAATATTTCTTTTCACTATCAAGAGATAGTTAATAATAATTAAAGTTAATGCAGCACTTACCATGTGCTGGACACTATGTTAAGCCCTTACATGTGTTATCTCAGTTCTCAAAGTAAGTAGTTATCATTGCTACCCCTAATTTACAGCTGACAACACCAAGGTTTAGACAGGTAAAATAATTTGTCCAATATCTCAAAAATATCGATAATAAATGGAAGCACTGGGACTTAAACCCAGGTCTCCTTAACTCCAAACCCCAAATCTCTTATTCTCTTCATATGAAAGGTGTAGATGTTTGAGCTTAACTCTGGACTAAATCTAACTTAGTTCTGGAAGTCATTTGTGAGTGGTACCTTTCGAATTTTGTTTGTTTCCTCATTGGGGTTTTATTGTTCCGTTTGCTTCCTTGCTTGTTTATTTTCACTAAAAGCCTGACCTTGGTATGTGCTCTTTGAGATTTACCTCTTACTTTGGAAAGGGAACTCCAAGTCTTGGTTATTTGAGGGTTCCAAGTAGCTGGGGTTCTGGTTTAACTGAGGTTTAACTGTACAAATCCAGAACAGCCCTGCTCCTTTTGAATGCAAACAATAACAGCAGCTTGCACATAGAACCTGGGGCAGGCTGAGCAGTGGAAGTGGAATCCGCCAGGACCTTTGTTGCACCTTCAGGAGGACCACAGTTCCTGCGGCAGGCAGAAAGGCAATACACTCAACCTAACTCCACCGTTGGATGGCTTTCATGGGTCACCCAATGTGTCAGTTGAATGAGGGGAAGGAGGTTTCCTCAAGAATCTGTGAACCTCGATCACCAATCACTGGCAACCAGCAGTCAGTGAGGGTCACTGTGTGTGTGAGCTGGGACCCAGTCTCTGTGTCATCCCACCAATCTGGCTTGAGAGCGTGGCTGACGACACATTGCCCAGCCAGCCCCGTCCTCCACTCTTTGGCTATGATTCCCGGCCTTCAGTCAGAACACGACCTTTCCACAATATGTCCATTGCACTTTGATTGATAAGAAGGAGGACCACCCTCCTTCGAGCTCCTTCCTGAAGGTGCTAGACAAGACATTTTACCAACATGCTCTCAGTCCTCACAGAAATCCTACAAGGAAGATATTATTGTCCTCACCTGCAAGGTGAGGACACTTGAAGCTGAGGTTCAAAAAAGTTAAATAGCTTTCATTAATTCAGTCCACAAATATATGTTGAGTACTTGGTACTCTACTAGGCATTTTGCTAGGCCCTGGGGATGCAGAGATGAAACGTCATCACCCTCAATGTGTTCAAAATCTAGTGGGAATTCTGAACACAGAAACAGATAATTGTAATATATTACAGGAAGCCAAAGGATAGAGCTACAAACAGCGTACTGTAGGAGCAGAGGGGAAGTTCAGGGGATGGGGAGAAGACAAAGGTTTAGGGAAAACTTCCTGGAGGAGGTGACACATGAGCTGAGTTTTCATGTCTGCACAGGAATCTCCTAGGTGAAGAGAGTGAGGGGAAGAAAAGAGATTCCCAGGAGTGAGCAGGATAAGTAGAGGCAAAGAACAGGAAGTAACTTGTGTGTGGGAACCCTGTAGAGTTCAATGAAGCTGGAGCAGAAAGGGAAGGAAGACAAAGGGAAATGAGGCTGGAGATGCAGACGGAGCCAGATTTTGGTGGACTTCTTATCCTATGTTAGGGAATCTTCGATTTTTCTTGTGGAATTTTAAAGCATTTTAAGCTAGTCATTGACAAGAATACAACATATCAGATTTTTTAAAAAAACCTCTTGTAGATGATAAAATTTTATTTAAAAATTAGGATATAGAAACAACCTAAATGGCATTGACAAAGAAAATGTGCTGTATACACACAATGGAATGTTTTTTAGAGTTAAAGGAGGAAATTCTGCCATTTGCAACAACAAGGATGAAATTTGAGGGCATTAAAGTGAAATAAGCTATAGTCACAGAAGAATAAATACTGTGTGATTCCACCGATATGAGGTATCTAAAATAGTCAAACTCACAGAGGTAGGGAGTAGAATGGCAGTTGTCAGGGGCTAGGGGAGGGGGAGATGGTTGAACAGCAGTTCAACAAGTATAAAGATTCAGTTATGCAAGATGAGTAAGTTCTAGGCAACACTGTGCCTGTAGTCAACAATACTATATTGTGCACTTACAGATTTGGTAAGGGAGTAGATCTCACGTTAAATGTTCTTACCCAATTTTTAAAAATTAGATAGATGGATAGATCTTAGGACTAGGTCCTTTGTACTTTCTGACTCCTTCCAATTTGCAGGGAACCTCAGAGAGAACTTAATTTGGTATCTATTGACAGGTCAGCATGCCCCTTTTGTGAAATAATATTGAAGTATTATTAATGCTGCATCTGTGTGTTTGCTGCTATCCAAAAGCTTGCCTGGAGGGTGGTTCTGGGTCTTGGTAGCACTTCTTCTAGTCTTGCTTTTGTTTGCTACAAACTCTGTCTCTGTGCAGCCCACAAAGAGACCCTAACAGGTGCCCTGACAGTACATGAATCCCAGGAAATGTAATGTACCTAGTGTGACATCTACATTCTTCAAAGAGAAAACAGCAAGAAATAAAAGAGTTTAGAAAAGGCAGGACCCCATCAACACACTTTTCCGAATCACCTTAGCAGAGCAATGCCAAAAAGTGATGACAGTGGGGAAAATACTTGTGGCATAAAAAAGCTGGTGTTCAACCTATCGGTGGTTGTGAAACAACTCACAATAACGTCGAGATGCATGGCTGTGCTTTAAGAGACACGGGCAGTATTTATTGAGTATCCTGTATGCATAATATGCTCTGAAAGGGCAAGATACCTATCTTAGTGTCAGAACATGTCAGCAAAATGAAATGAAACAAATAGTAGCAAGTGAATGAATGAGTGAATGTTACAAATGATGTAGATGCAACAAGAACAACAACAAAACTGTATGGAACCTGGAAGGATCTATCTTAAAGATAACTGTGTGCACCACTCCCATCCCTTACCAGCTTAGGAAATAGAGGTCATTAAAGGGTTTTATTATTCTTATCTATAAACTCATCCCAGGGCCCACAGAAGTCAGCTGAACTAGAGAAAGTGTCCTTGCCAAGACTCAAAAGAAAAGAGCCCTATGAGTGATGTGAGTCATAACAACCCCTGCTAATTGTGGGAACCAAACAGTGGCAGGTTGTAAAAGGAAAATGCAGCTTGTTCCCATAAACCATGGGGTGAGTCCCGGAGACAGTGTGTAACAGGGTCTCTGTCTTATCAACCACGGTACCTATCCACGGGGAGGTTGTAGTGTAGTTAATAAAACAAAATATACACTCCTCGCCATGACTTTAAATCACTCAGAGAGCCACTGACAGTCAAGAGCAAATTAATGCAAGCTATGAATAAGGAGCCTTCCGGGAATTAAGGGATGTTGTGGCACCCTTTTTTTTAATGTAATTTTTAAAAATTTATTTATTTATATTTTTTTTTTTTGCTGCGTTGTGTCTTTGTTGCTGCGTGCTGGCTTTCTCTAGTTGAGCCAAGCGGGGGCTACTCTTTGTTGCGGTGCGCGGGCTTCTCATTGCGGTGGCTTCTCTTGTTGCGGAGCACGGGCTCTAGGTGCACGGGCTTCAGTAGTTGTGGCATGAGGGCTCAGTAGTTGTGGCTGGAGGGCTCTAGAGAGCAGGCTCCGTAGTGGTGGCGCACAGGCTTAGTTGCTCTGCGGCACGTGCGATCTTCCCAGACTAGGGCTCGAACCGAGTCCCCTGCATTGGCAGGCGGATTCTTAACCACTGCGCCACCAGGGAAATTCTGTGGCACCCTTTGACAGAGACACTGTCACTCACTGACAGGCAGGACACCTCTGGCTGCCCATCTATTAAAGGTTCACTTGGGCTTGTTTTCCCAGTGAGGGTGTCTTCCCAGTTTGGGAGACACCAAACCATCCCTGCTCTCTTTTCTCTGCCTTGGGAATACTAGTTTACACATTTTTTTTAATTGAAGTATATTTGATTTACAATGTTGTATTAGTTTTGAGTGTACAGCAAAGTGATTTGGTCATATATACATTTATTTTTTCAGATCCTTTTCCTTTATAGGTTATTACAAAATATTGAGTAGAGTTCCCTGTGCTAAACAGTAGGTCCTTGTTGGTTATCTATTTTATATATAGGAGTGTGTATATGTTAATCCCAAACTCCTAATTTATCCCTCCCCCTTCCCTTTCTCCTTTGGTAAGCGTAAGTTTGTTTCGTACGTCTGTGAGTCTATTTCTCTCTTGTAAATAAGTTCATCTGTACACATTTTAAAAAGGCTCTTTGACCAGTGTTAGAGGTCCAGTCCAGAACTAGCCACTTTTGTCTTTCTTCCAGTCTATCTGCCCTTTTGAGAGATCAGACATAGCTGTGGCCAAAATACCACACTTCCCCCAAATAGCCTCGCAGGCTAAATTAGAAGATGAACATAAAAGTCCCACCAACATGCACTTTGATTTGATCTCTCCTTGCCCAAGACTGTCCCTGAAACACCAGGGTTCTGATAACTGTCAGAGGTGTAGTTCCAGAGAATCATTTCTCACCTCATTTGCTGATACACAGGGTTGTCTATTTTTCAGATAGAACTGCCCTCGCTCCTGCGACCTGGGTACTGGGCTCTTCATTGTACCCTAGTATGAACAAGAAAGTCTGTGTTGCAAGACTCATGGGGGCTTGCTTTCTAGAATAATCCATCATAGATGTGGACTAGGGGGACTCAGCAGAAGCAGCATCCTGGGGTCCCCACTTCCCTCTGCCCATGGGATTAGATTCTCAAAAGAGAAGTTCCACAGGCCTGGGATGCTATAATTAACTCAGCCATTTAAGGATTATGCTCCTGGGAGACTATAATTATCCAGATATTGTTGCATTCAGGGATATTTTACTTACAAGGGACTGCCTTCATTTTTACAGGATCTTTCAAGGGACCCAGAGAGTGTGTCCTCTCTAATGTGGTCCCTAAAAGAGGTTAGAAATAAACAACTGCAACTGGCATGAGGGTGGGGCCAGCTGAATCCAACCCAACGAAGGACCAGCTTCCTGTGTCACCTTGAAAACTAGTTATCAGTCACTCTAGGCCAAAACCTGGGGACTTTATACTTTCTTAGTCCTACCGTTTCCCTCCTCCCCACCCACCCACGAATATTTCTTCAGTCTAAAGTCCATCTGTTCTGAGAAATTGTTAATGTTCTGGGCATTTAAGATACTACTTCCTTCTGAGGTCTGAGTATCATATTACTCACATCACGATATCCTCCTGCCCTGAGGGTTGACCCTTTATTTCTTCCTCTAAATTCAATAAAATGCTACTTACTATAAAAAAAATTATATAACGTGAAATGGGCCTAGAATGTTGGAGAGAAAGAAGAGGGCACTAAGTGTGGAAAAGAGATGCTTAATTCAATTCAATGAACTTCCTTGATTAAAATAGCTAAATCCAGGCTTCCCTGGTGGCACAGTGGTTGAGAGTCTGCCTGCCGATGCAGGGGACACGGGTTCGTGCCCCAGTCCGGGAAGATCCCACATGCTGCGGAGCGGCTAGGCCCATGAGCCATGACCGCTGAGCCTGCGCGTCCGGAGCCTGTGCTCCGCAACGAGAGAGCCCACAACAGTGAGAGGCCCGCGTACCGCAAAAAAATAAAAATAAAAAAAAAATAGCTAAATCCAGTTTTTAGTATATGGTAAGCATTATTCCAAGCTATGTGTCTCATTAATTCTGACAGCATCCTTAGAAGGTAGGTATTGTTACTATCCCCATTTTGTAGATGATTAAATGAAGAAACAGAGAGGTTGGGTAACTTTCTCAGTATCACACAACTGGTAGGTGGCATGTGGAGGACCGACACCTGGTAATCTGACTCCAAGCCCACTCTTAGCCACCTAGCCATCATGCCAGGTCCCTTCCTAATCTCAGGTGCCTATCCCATGCCAGACATTGTCAGCAATGAGACGAGAGGAACAAAACAATGATAAGACATAGTTCTTGCTCTCCGGGGCCTTATGAGCTCTGAGAAAAGAGGATTGTAAAAATCACTGCAGCATAAGACAGGACATGACAGATATGACAGGAGAAACATAGACAAACTGCTGCAGGAGCCCAGAGAAACGCAGAGGAATGGCTGCATGGAGGGGGTGGCATTTGACATGTGAATACATGCAGAGAAGGCATGGGTTGGCATTCCGTGCAGAGGAGAGAGAGTGTCATCAGATGCCCTGGGAAGTTCGGGATGGGCTAGGACAGAGCAGACATGAGAGGCAGCTGTGAGAAGTGAAGTTACCAAAGCCTGCCGGGGCCAGGTGTGAGTAGCAAGGAGGCAGCTGAGAATAGGGCAGGAAAGTGTCCTCTGTGGCTTGAGATGGAGGCAAAGATGAAGACAGCCTTTGATTTTAGTGTTTGGTTTTGATTCACTGTGATCTAGGAAAAGACCTTAAATACCTGCTGATTTGGTCAGAATGTTATATTGTTTTATATCTTCTGACCCTTTCTCTTTTCTTTTCTTTTCTTTTTGAATTTTATTTAATTTTTATACAGCAGGTTCTTATTAGTCATCCATTTTATACACATCAGTGTATACATGTCAATCCCAATCGCCCAATTCATCACACCACCACCACCACCCCCTGCCCCGCTTTCCCCCCTTGGTGTCCATATGTTTGTTCTCTACGTCTGTGTCTCAATTTCGGCCCTGCAAACCCGTTCATCTGTACCATTTTTCTATGTTCCACATATATGCGTTAATATACGATATTTGTTTTTCTCTTTCTGACTTACTCCACTCTGTATGACAGTCTCCAGGTCCATCCAGTTCTCTACAAATGACCCAATTTCATTCCTTTTATGGTTGAGTAATATTCCATTGTATATATGTACCACATCTTCTTTATCCATTTGTCTGTCAAAGGGCATTTAGGTTGCTTCCATGACCTGGCTATTGTAAATAGTGCTGCAATGAACATTGGGGTGCATGTGTCTTTTTGAATTATGGTTTTTTCTCAGTATATGCCCAGTAGTGGGATTGCTGGGTCATATGGTAATTCTATTTTTAGTTTTTTGAGGAACCTCCATACTGTTCTCCATAGTGGCTGTATCAATTTACATTCCCACCAACAGTGCAAGAGGGTTCCCTTTTCTCCACACCCTCTCCAGCATTTGTTGTTCGTAGATTTTCTGATGATGCCCATTCTAACTGGTGTGAGGTGAAACCTCATTGTAGTTTTGATTTGCATTTCTCTAATAATTAGAGACATTGAGCAGCTTTTAATGTGCTTCTTGGCCATCTGTATGTCTTCTTTGGAGAAATGTCTAGGTCTTCTGCCCATTTTTTGATTGGGTTGTTTGTTTTTTTAATATTGAGCTGCATGTGCTGTTTATATATTTTGGAGATTAAACCCTTGTCCACTGATTCATTTGCAAATATTTTCTCCCATTTTGAGGGTTGTCTTTTCATCTTGTTTGTAGTTTCCTTTGCTTTGCAAAAGCTTTTAAGTTTCATTAGGTCCCATTTGTTTATTTTTGTTTTTATATCCATTACTCTAGGAGGTGGATCAAAAAAGATCTTGCTGTGATTTATGTCAGAGTATTCTTCCTATGTTTTCCTCTAAGAGTTTTATAGTGTCCAGTCTTACATTTAGGTCTCGAATCCATTTTGAGTTTATTTTTGTGTATGGTGTTACGGAGTGTTCTAATTTCATTCTTTTACCTGTAGCTGTCCAGTTTTCCCAGCACCACTTATTGAAGAGACTGTCTTTTCTCCATTGTATAGCCTTGCCTCCTTTGTCATAGATTAGTTGACCATGGGTGCATGGGTTTATCTCTGGGCTTTCTATCTTGTTCCGTTGATCTATATTTATGTTTTTGTGTCAGTGCCATATTGTCTTGATTACCGTAGCTTTGTAGTATAGTCTGAAGTAAGGGAGTCTGATTCTTCCAGCTTCATTTTCTCCCTCAAGACTGCTTGGGCTGTTTGTGGTCTTTTCAGTCTCCATACAAATTTTAAGATTTTTTGTTCTAGTTCTGTAAAAAGTGCCACTGGTAATTTGATAGAGATTGCATTGAATCTGTAGATTGCTTTGGGTAGTATGACTATATTTTCATAATATTGATTCTTCCAATCCAAGAACATGGCATATCTCTCCATCTTTTTGTGTCATCTTTGATTTCTTTCATCAGTGTCTTATAACTTTCTGAGTACAGGTCTTTTATCTCCTTAGGTAGGTTTATTCCTAGGTATTTCATTCTTTTTGTTGCAATGGTGAATGTGATTGTTTCTTTAATTTCCCTTTCTGAACTTTCATTGTTAGTGTATAGGAATGCAGGAGATTTCTGGGCATTAATTTTGTATCCTGCTACTTTACCAAATTCATTTATTAGCTCTAGTAGTTTTCTGGTGGCATCTTTAGGATTCTCTATATATAGTCTCATGTCATCTGCAAACAGTGACAGTTTTACTTCTTCTTTTCCTATTTGTATTCCTTTTATTTCTTTTTCTTCTCCAATTGCCATGGCTAGGACTTCCAAAACTATGTTGAATAATAGTGGCGAGAGTGGACAACCTTGTCTTGTTCCTGATCTTAGAGGAAATGGTTTCAGTTTTTCACCATTGAGAATGATGTTGGCTGTGGGTTTCTCATATATGGTCTTTATTATGTTGAGGTAGTTTCCCTCTATGCCCACTTTCTGGAGAGTTTTTATCATAAATCGTTGTTGAATTTTGTCAAAATATTTTTCTGCATCTATTGAGATGATCATATGGTTTTTATTCTCCATTTTGTTAATATGGTGTATCACATTGATTGACTTGATATATTGAAGAATCTTTGTGTCCCTGGGATAAATCCCACTTGATCATGGTGTATGATCCTTTTAATGTGTTGTTGGATTCTGTTTGATAGTATTTTATTGAGGATTTTTGCATCTATATTTATCAGTGTTAATGGTCTGTAATTTTCTTTTTTTGTAGTATCTTTGTCTGGTTTTGGTATTGGGGTGATGGTTGCCTCATAGAATGAGTTTGGGAGTTTTCCTTCCTCTGCAATTTTTTGGAAGAGTTTGAGAAGGATGAGTGTTAGCTCTTCTCTAAATGTTTGATAGAATTCACCTGTGAAGCCATCGGGTCCTGGACTTTTTTTTGTTGGAAGATTTTTAATCACAGTTTCAATTTCATTACTTGTGATTGGTCTGTTCATATTTTCTATTTCTTCCTGGTTCAGACTTGGAAGGGTATACCATTCTAAGAATTTGTCCATTTCTTCCAGGTTGTCTATTTTATTGGCATAGAGTTGCTTGTAGTAGTCTCTTAGGATGCTTTGTATTTCTGCAGCGGCTGTTGTAACTTCTCCTTTTTCATTTTTAATTTTATTGATTTGAGTCCTCTCCCTCTTTTTCTTGATGAGTCTGGCTAAATGTTTATCAATTTTGTTTATCTTCTCAAAGAACCAGCTTTTACTTTTATTGATCTTTGCTATTGTATTCTTTGTTTCTATTTCATTTATTTCTGCTCTGATCTTTATGATTTCTTTCCTTCTACTAACTTTGGGTTTTGTTTGTTCTTCTTTCTCTAGTTCCTTTAGGTGTAAGGTTAGATTGTTTATTTGAGATTTTTCTTGTTTCCTGAGGTAGGCTTGTATTTCTATAAAGTTCCCCCTTAGAACTGCTTTTGCTGCATCCCATGGGTTTTGGATGGTTGTGTTTTCATTGTAATTTGTCTCTAGGTATTTTTTGATTTCCTCTTTGATGTCTTCAGTGATGTCTTTTTTATTTAGTACTGTATTGTTTAGCCTCCATGTGTTTGTGTTTTTTACGTTTTTTTCCCTGTAATTCTTTTTTTTTTTTTTTTTTTTTCCGCTACGCAGGCCTCTCACTGCTGTGGCCTCTCCCGTTGTGGAGCACAGGCTCTGGATGCGCAGGCTCAGCGGCCATGGCTCACGGGCCCAGCCGCTCCGCGGCATGTGGGATCTTCCCAGACCGGGGCACGAACCCGTGTCCCCTGCATCGGCAGGCGGACTCTCAACCACTGCGCTACTAGGAAAGCCCTGTAACTCATTTTTAATCTCATAACATTGTGGTTGGAAAAGATGCTTGATATGATTTCAATTTTCTTAAATTTACTGAGACTTGATTTGTGACCCAGGATGTGATCTATCCTGGAGAATGTTCCATGTGCACTAGAAAAGAAAGTGTAATCTGCTGTTTTTGGATGGAATGTCCTATAAATATCAATTAAATCTATCTGGTCTCTTGTGTCATTTAAAGCTTGTGTTTCCTTATTAATTTTCTGTTTGGATGATCTGTCCATTGGTGTAAGTGAGGTGCTAAAGTCCCCCACTATTATTGTGTTACTGTTGATTTCCTCTTTTATAGCTGTTAACAGTTGCCTTATGTATTGTGGTGCTCCTATGTTAGGTGTGTATATATTTATAATTGTTATATCTTCTTCTTGGATTGATCCCTTGATCATTATGTAGTGTCCTTCCTTGTCTCTTGTAACATTCTTTATTTTAAAGTCTATTTTATCTGATATGAGTATTGCTATTCAAGGTTTCTTTTGATTTTCATTTTCATGGAATATCTTTTTTCCATCCCCTCCCTTTCAGTCTGTATGTGCCCCTAGGTCTGAAGTGGGTCTCTTGTAGACAGCATATAGATGGGTCTTGCTTTTGTATCCATTCCGCGAGCCTGTGTCTTTTGGTTGGAGCATTTAATCCATTCACATTTAGGTAATTATCAATATATGTGTTCCTATTACCATTTTCTTAATTGTTTTGGGTTTGGTTTTGTAGGTCCTTTTCTTCTGTTGTGTTTCCCACTTAGAGAAGTTCCTTTAGCATTTGTTGTAGAGCTGGTTTGGTGGTGCTGAATTCTCTTAGCTTTTGCTTGTCTGTAAAGCTTTTGATTTCTACATTGAATCTGAATGAGATCATTGCCATGTAGAGTAATCTTGGTTGTAGGGTCTTCCCTTTCATCACTTTAAATATATCGTGCCACTCCCTTCTGGCTTGTAGAGTTTCTGCTGAGAAATCAGCTCTTAACCTTATCGGAGTTCCCTTGTATATTATTTGTCGTTTTTCCTTTGTTGCTTTCAGTAATTTTTCTTTGTCTTTAATTTTTGTCAATTTGATTACTATGTGTCTCAGCTTGTTTCTCCTTGGATTTATTCTGCCTCGAACCCTCTGCACTTCCTGGACTTTGGTGACTATTTCCTTTCCCATGTTAGGGGAGTTTTCGACTATGATCTCTTCAAGTATTTTCTCAGGTCATTTCTCTCTCTCTTCTCCTTCTAGGTCCCCTATAATGTGAATGCTGCTGCCTTTAATGTTGTCCCAGAGGTCTCTTAGGCTGTCTTCATTTATTTTCATTCTTTTTTCTTTATTCTGTTCCGTGGCAGTGAATTCCACCATTCTGTCTTCCAGGTCACTTATCCGTTCTTCTGCCTCAGTTATTCTGTTATTGATTCCTTCTAGTGTATTTTTCATTTCAGTTATTTTTTAATTCTTTAATTCTTCTAGGTGTTTGTTCTTTAATTCTTCTAGGTCTTTGTTAAACATTTCTTGCATCTTCTCAATCTTTGCTTCCATTCTTTTTCCCTGGTCCTGGATCATCTTCACTATCATTATTCTGAATTCTCTTTCTGGAAGATTGCCTATCTCCACTTCATTTAGTTGTTTTTCTGGGGTTTTATCTTGTTCCTTCATCTGGTACAAAGTCCTCTGCCTTTTCATTTTGTCTATCTTTCTGTGAATGTGGTTTTCCTTCCACAGGCTGCAGAATTGTAGTTTTTCTTGCTTCTGCTGTCTGCCCTCTCCTGACCCCTTTTGTAATATTACCTCTGTCCAGGCTTCTATCTTGTCTAGTTCAATAAAGAGCTGTTGAGTACCTCCTTTCTTTATTGAGTACAAACCACCCCAAAACTTAGTGGTTTGAAACACTTGCTCACAGTTCTGCCATTGACGCAGGTCTCAGTAAGATCAGTTCCTGCCTGGTCCATCAGCTGGGGCAGCTGGGCTGGGGCTGGAAGGTCCATTGCCAAGGTGCCCTCACTCACATGGCTGGTCTAACGGTGCTGCCCGCTGTCTGGGAGCTCAGCTGGGGCCTAATTTCTCTTCCAGTTGCCCTCTCCATGTGACTAAGTTGGACTCCTTATAGCACAGTGATCTAGATGTCAGACAGATTGTATGGGGGCTGGCTTCCCCCAAAGAGTAAACCTGAAAGCTGTCAGGCCTTTTTAAGGCTTGGTCTCAGAAGTTTCAGAATATCACATCCACAAAATTCAAAGCAGTTGGAAGGCCAACCCAGATTCAAGGAGAGTAGTCTACCCAAGGGCAGCTACAAAAGCAATAATCTATCATTATACCTATTAATGGTCACATTCAGGACTGGAGATAAAAGTGTTAATATATGATCCTTGCCTGGGGGGGAAGGATAAATCAGGAGCTTGGGATGAACATACACACACTACTATATATATAAGATAGGTAACCAACAAAGACCTTCTGAATAGCACAGGGAACTCCACTCAATATTCTGTGATAACTTATATGAGAAAAGAATCTAAAAAAGAATGAATATATGTATATGTATAACTAAATCACTTTGCCGTACACCTGAAACTAACACAACATTATAAATCAAACTCTACTCCAATAAAACTAAAATGTTTTTAAAAAATATAATCCTTGCCTCAAAAAACTCTCAACCGGTATCATGGGGTTTGTATTAGATTAAAAGAGAATGAAAAGACACAACAACTGAAAATAATGCACAGACTGTAATTGGATCCTGATTTTTTTTTAATCCAGCTAAAAAGACATTTTAGGGACAGTGGAGATTTAAATATAAACTCTATATTAGATGAAATCAGGAATTAATGTTAATTTTCTTAGGTATAATAGTGGTATTGTGGTTATATAGGAAATTGTCCTTATTTTTGAAAAATGAATTATTAAGTATTTTCAGGATGAGATACCATGATGTCTGCAACTTACTTTCAAATAGTTCAGAAAAAAGTATCAGCTGATAAAGCAAATATTGGCCAAATGTTAAGAATTGTTGCATCTAGGTGGTAATAATATGGTTGATTAATATTATATCCTTTCCTGTTTTCTGAAATATTTTGCAATAAAAAGTTGGAGATGAAAAAAGAATGGCTTAGTTCTTACTTCTCCATGGAAGAGGTTTCCCCAAGAGAAACCAACAGGAAATACACATAAAGAGAAATCATAAAAGTGTCAGCGCCCTCATTGCATACCCTGACTTAGAAGGTTCCTATCAGTACTGCTCTCCTACTTAAAACACTATTCAGAGCCCATAGGGTTAAAGTCTGAAAAAAGATCCTCCAGGACAGAAGAGGAAGCTGCATCAAACATGGCTACCACCCTGCTGGCCATCCTGTGTTTCACTTCCTGGCACAAGAGAACAAACTGCTTTTCCTTCATTTGTTTCTGCAGCTGATTCAAGACTACAACTGTCAAAAGAGACTTTCCTTTATGACAAGGGAAAAACACACAGAACTCATAAGACATATACAATCGGGGAAACAGCACAGGGTACAGATCCAAACATAGTTTCCTCCCAAGCCTGATGCTTTATCCATATGGAAGCACCATTTTGATGTCAACCACAGTAGCTCCCTTGGGATAACTTGAGTTCATGAACATCAGGGGATGCTGAATGTCCTCTCATACTAACCTACATTCTTGCATCTAGGTTCTGGTTTGGGGTATGAGGACATGCCTCTTTCCCAGACAGTGGTACACCAGATGATCACACCCATCCAGCGGGACTCCATGCTCGAAGCCAAAACTACAATTTAATATGATCAAGAGCCGCTGTACTCCTGTTAAAATAATACACACAACCTTCTTTCCTCAGAACCTCCTCGCAACACTCCTCTGCCTTCTTCTCCCCCAACGGACACCACACTGATGCCACTCTTCCCTTCCTCCACCACTCCGTACTAACATTGGCTATAAGTTTATTTTGTCCTCTGACCACCCTCTAAACACACACACACACATACACACACACACACACACACACACACACACACACACACACATACACACACAGTATTATTGAAATTTACTCTTCCCCAGGCTTCCATGATATTACCGTCTTTTGAATCATCTTCTATTTTTCTGATCCCTCCTGCTCGGTGTCTTTCTCTAGCTCTTCTTCCCTCTTAAATGAGCTATTCACCAAGGATGTGGGTTTTTTTCCACTCCATTGGTAGTTTTCAACTCTGGCTGAATGTCAGAATTCCTCGTGGAGCTTTGAAAAGCCCTGCTCTGGAGTTACTGATTCACTATGCCTGGGGTGGAGAGCAGTCATCCAATTTTTTTAAAGCTCCCAAGTGACTCTGATAATACATCTAAGATGGAAACCATTGTTCTACTCTTTCTCTTCTGGAGAAATCTCATCAAGTACATAAATGAATAAATGAGTGCATGAGGGAATGAATGGCTTCAAATATTAAAACTTGGCTGATGACAACAGGTCAAATAAACTACAACTTTTCCCTGGATATAATTTAGCATTTTAAGAAAGCATTTAGTATTCTAAATATTAAAACTTGGCTGATGACTTCAGGCCAAATGAACTACAACGTTTCCCTGGATATAATTTAACATTTTAAGAAAACATTTAGTAATTTTCTTGTGCCACAAAGCTGAGACTTTTCTCCAGCTATAAGCACATTACGGGTTTCCAGTAAATAGTTATTGAATGACTAGTGGAGTCATATGATTTCTAACCCTGACATCTCTTATAACGTCTAACCCAACATAACCAACTGCCTGCTGGACTAGCCACATGCTTCTCAGACTATGGATGCATGGTCACGTGCAGCTCAAAATAAATTTATCTAAAACTGAACTCTTATCTTTCATGCAAAAATTGAGCTTCTAGCATCACCATCATCTCAATGTCTCCTGAAACTTCAGCATCATATCTGTCTCTATGTTTATGCAAATAGTAGGTCTGACCAGTTGCCAAATCCTTTCAACCATTTTCAGCAGTCCCTTACCTCTTGGGAGTAGAATACCTGGGTGTGAAATATGCTCCCTTCAAGTGCTGGACGCAATAATTTGCCTTTATTTTGAAGAGGATGTCTTGGTGTATTCTAGACCACTGGACCACTGGGACTTGAATCTTCTAAGGTTTACCTCTTATTTACCTCATATTTTATCAATACTCTAATATACTTGCCCCTTTTAGCCATTTGGTCTGATTAGCATGTTGTCATCATTAGAGTAGATCAATGTTATGTTCTGAATGTCCAAATGGCCCAGATTTCTTTGAACTCTATTAACACAGAGAACAGGAGACTTACCATGCCCTGGGGCAAGACTATAAATGTGTCTTGTTGTCCACTCCAAGTGAATGCCAGCTGTTTCAGATCCTCCCTTCTGATATGTGTGGGGAAAAAATATGTCCCAGCTGAGCAGATCAGTGGCTGTATACCATATACCTGAGGCCAGGTCAACCTGCTTTAGCAAAGATACCACATCTGGAAGAACAGCCTCGATAGGAGTTTCTAACTGGTTGAGTGTGTGGGATCTATGGTCATCTTCCACGATCATCTATCTGATTTTTGTAAGGGTCAGACTAATTGAATTAAATATGGACATATTAGGGACCACCACCCTTGCATGTGTCAGACCCAGAAAGGTGGCAATAATCTCTCTCAGTTCCCTGGAAGGCAATTTTGGCTTTGATTTGCTATCTTGAATGGAGGGGTGAGCAGTTTCACAGACCTCCACTTGTTTTTCTCCACTAAAAGAGCTCTTACCCCAGAAGCCAAGGAACCAGTGTGCAAATTGTACCAACCACGAAACTTGTCCAGGGTGTTTCTGGTCCCACTGGACCCACTGCGAACCAGATCTAGGCTAGGACTCCACTTGTTACTGAGTCCCTGTGTGTCCTTACTCTAAGAGCCAGCTATGATGCCGCTTTGGGTCCCCGAGTATAAAGTCAATCAGGACTTGAAATGTTTGGCAATTTCCCTTTTCCCAGCATATAGTTTCCCAGCATCCATGACAGAAGGAAAGTTCTCTATGGAAAATTTCCAGCTAATAAAGCAGAAAGAATGAAGTACCATTTTGCAGTCTCTAATGAAAAAATGAGCGCAGGCGACAATTGTCAATGGATACTAAAACAATTAATTAAATGGGTGAGGGTGAACTTCATAATGAATGGATGAGACTGACAGCCCCCAAACCCATTGCTCAATCACTAAAATAGGAACACCTTCACATTACGCACCTGCTGACAGAATAAAAGAGGAAGTACCCCACCTTTCAAATATTCTTGCCTAAATAAAATGAATGTGAACGGAACTCATCCTAGACCTAACTACCAGTATATAGGAAAATAAAAGGAATAAAATAACAAATTAAAGGATGTCAAATCAGCCCAATTTAGAATGTGAGACATTCTACAGAACAGCATGGAGGGGGGACAGGGGTGGGGCGGGGGGGGCGGGGTGAGGGGGAATTGATATAAATGAAAGAAGACAAGAGACAGAACAACAAAATGCAATGTATGGACCTTGTTTGGATCCATACTTGAATGAACCAACCGTAAAATGACATTTTTGAGACAAATAAGGAAATTTTAAAAGAAATTGTGTACCCATGATATTTAGGGAAAATTGTTAATTGTGGTAGGTGTGATGGTGATATTGCAATGAAGTTTTAAAAAAAACCCAGCATGTTGGTCAAATGATATGGAACTCATTTTAAAATATCCAAGCAAACTAATGCTAATGTGTATTCTTTTTTATTCATCTTCTGCATTTTCCCACATCTCACTTCCTCGCTTTATGAAGTATCAACTAACATGGCAAAATGTAACACAGGACAACACATAAGCTAGAAAAAGTCCTGTAGAATATAATAGGAAGCACCAATGAACGCTTCAGGAGGAATTACATTATTTTTGGATGAGATACAAAAGCCGTTTCAACAACAGGTATCCAGCAAAAATTCATGGCCCAGTTCAGCAAGCTGAGAGTCCCCAGAAAGCGGACCAGCTCCACGGCAGTATCAACGAACCAGCCATGAACTCAAATACCTCCAGGGCTTAGAACGATGCTCATGTGAGCAGATCTTCCTGCCTGTCATTTTAGATTTTTTTTAAATGTAGGGGTTGTGAGCCAGTTTTGTGCAGTATGACAGATCTCCCCTGAAGAGAGTTTCATGCATGTATCTTGCAAACCAACACAGGATATAGAAACCAAAATTCCCAGAAACAAAGAATATCTTTGGATATCACTCCATCTCAAAATATCTGAATTTCCTCCAAATGATAATGTGAAACTTTCATATGATATGATCTATTGAAAACCAAAGCCTCGAGAGTGAAACAAATGTGCAAGTATTGAAAACAGTCACTAACAAAATGTCTTTGTGCATACCTATATAATTAATCTAAACTCTGTGACCCACAGATTGTCTGCAGATTGGAGGCCTTCCCAGGTTGAACCCACTGTACCAAAAGGAACTTTAAGAGATCCAAACAAATACAGACTAAATACAACTGTGGGTCATAATCACCCATTTTATATAAATCTATTTCTGTTTACACACCCATTTTATCCCCGGCATATTGCTGTGTTTTAAGCATTTGCTCATCAATGAGTATCTGTTGAGTGAATGAATGAATGTTTAGAGTGTTGTATTAGTTCAGACTTTCTCAGTATCCGGTGATTTATAAAGAAAAACTCAAACTAGCTTATGGGTTTAAAAGATGGAAACGGGATTTATTTCCTTGTGTAATTAAAATATTTCAGGACTAGTCTGGTTTCAGGCCCCGATGAATCAGGTAACACAAACAGTATCATCCACATGTTTTCTCCCCATCTCTCAGGTGGCTTTCCTCTGAATGTCTCTATTTTCAGGCATCCTTGTCCATGGCTAAGAGCAGTCAAGGAATACATGCTCTTCTGTACAATCGCAGGCAGAGAAAGGATTACACTAAAGTTCACTCTGATTAAATAGACCTGCAACCTAGTTTCATCCCTCCACCAATCACGGGGACCAAGAGAACGTGAGGCTCTGATGCCCCACCCGGAGCCAGTTATTCAGACTGAGGGCATCTTGTTCTCTGATTGGCCAGCCTGTTTCTCCTGTCTATTCCTGGATTGGAGCATGGATCTCTACCAGTGACACATGACAGAAAAGAGGTGGGGCATCCACAAAGGGAAATTGGAGTGTTGTTACCTAAAGCAAGGGGGTATAAATGCAAGGCAGCTAATTTACTTTTTGTTGCATACATAATTCCATGGTTTTGCTATGGAGGAAAAAGCTGCTGCTAAGGTCAGTTTCTTCTGCTTATCCATCATCTATGATTCCATGTCATTGAAAAGTCTGACCACAAGGCAGTAGCAGCACCTTTCAGAAAGTTGGCCCCTGAAAGCACATTGGAAATCATTATCACTGCCTGAGGCACAGAGATTTTCTCTGGGACTTAGTATGGTGTAAACCCAGCCTTGCTACCTCCACCTACTGCTTGGAAGCACAAATCTGAACCTAACACAGAGGAGAAAGCAGAGAACGGCACAGTTCTAACGAAAAGTAACAAACTTTCTGTAACTTGTCTCTAAATGGGTATTCTCTTCAAAGTTGCCACAGCGAGTGACATCCTGACCCCAGCAGAAATGCCAGCAGAAACCCCTTTTGAAATCTCCTTCAGAGCCTGTTTTCAAAATCTCGTGGAGGCCAGGGACTTTGTCCATCTCACTGACTGTGGAAGCCCCAGAAATGGGCACAAAGCTTGGTACATATTAGGTGCTCAATAAATACCTTTGAATGAAAAAATAAAAAATTTTAAATCTCCTTAGATTGACTTTCAACGTTGACACCACTCTCCCTGAAAAAGAACTTAGCTTTAACTAGCTTTTGCTTGTTTGCAGCATAGTAAAGAGGAGAAAAGGTCCTGAATTTTAATAAAGGTATCACACGGCACATTTTGTAGGGTTTCTAGCATGCTATCACATATATTCTCATTCAAAATGACTCTCAACTGAGGACAGGGCATTACAATTATTATGATGTGGAAACAGCAGAGGCTCCTAGAAGTTAGGTGCTAAGGTCACGTGGCTACTTAAGTGGCCCAGACAAGATAAGTATCTCATTCCTGCTCTATCACACACTCTCCAATTCTCACATTGCTACAGTCTATCTGTGTGACCCGCAACATATCTCTAAAAAGTGGGTCCATCTCTAAAGTAGTTGAACTCCACACAGTGATTTTCAAATATTTTGTAGCATCAGAACCTGTTTTTCAAATAAAATACTAACCAGAACCCCAAATTAACATACATACATAAATATGACCCCTCTCTGGTTGAAGGAGGAGGGGATACCTGGGGAGTCCTGAGGCACCTTTGCTAAACCCTAAACCTACTGAACAAAATTTGATGATCCTTAAAATTTCTTTCCAGCTCCTGGTGGAAAAGAAAGAGAAGGAAAAGAAGAGAGGTTTATTACAATGGAAAATATTAATGACCATTAGTAGCTAGTACTAATAACCATCTCCACTGGGTTTTAGATAGTGTCCCATGGATTCCGAAGGCTCTGCAAACCAATGCATTTATCAAACCTACCTGCAAAACAGATTCACTGGGAGAGCGTTTGTAGATAGTGACACCTGGGTCCCACACTGGACCATTTATATCAGAATCTCCAGGGGGTAGAGCTGTTGTGTGTGTAGGTGTATATTTCATGCCCAAGTGATTCTATTCGGCCTCAGGGATTGAGAATCTCTGCTGTAAGCCTAACATTCAAATCCACCCTACCTTCTCTAACTCCTCAACCTGATTTCTCAACGCTCTCCAGACTGTCTAGCTAAGCCCACCTGCTTGCCAACACCTTCAAATGACTTGATAATTACAGTGGCAAGTGGCATTTCCCCTGTGTGTCTAAGAAAATCTGGTGATGTCTCTTGGAGCAGAAGTTTTTTTTTTTTTTTTTTTGGCCGTGCCGCGAATCTTGAGGGATCTTAGTTCCTTGACCAGGGATTGAACCCGGGGCCCCGGCAGTGAAAGCACTGAGTCCTAACCACTGGACCAGCAGGGAATTCCCAGAAGAGTCTTGAATTAAGGTTTGAAGGACAGAAGTGGACATAAATGAACGGATTTTCCATACACAGAGCTCAGCAAGGATGCAGGTTGCGAATATGTCCTAATGTGTGAAAGCACTAAATAACTGGGGGAAAGGAGACGGCCATAAATGAGAAAAACAATGAGGCAGAATGTTCTCCAAAGCACTGGAGAACATGATGCAATGAGCAGTGAAAATCAAAGAGGTTAAAAACATTAGATTACCATAGAAAATGAATGAGGTGAAAACAGCCCAGGCTCTAAATTATATTCCCCCCTGTATTTGCACCTGTTTCCAATAGCCAGTGTCTGTTGCATCCCCACAACGGCCTAAGCTAAACCAAAAATGCAAACTCCTCCAGTTCCCTGACCCTAAGCCAACCCCCATCATTTCTCACCAACCCAGGTCCCCAAAATCCTTACAAGTCTTGAAACAGACCAAATTCATCTCATTATTTTGGATGTGTTTAGAGTCAGCATGTGTATTTAACTTAAGTGTAGTCATCCAACCAATATATCCTGAGGGCCCATTCAGTGCTGGGCACAAAGTTAGGCCTGATGATTCAGAGCTGAGGAGAACATGGCATCTTCCCTAAGCCTGGCCTGGGTTAAATGGGAGAGAGTGACATATAAACAGTGACAGCCGCATGACAAGGGCCATTATAGAAGGTTCCTTGGGAGACCAAAGGAAGAAGCCCCTAGATCTGCTGAGAAAGGCCCTTCAAAGAGGAAGAGACTTCCAAAGGGAAGCTTGAGTAGGAATTTCCCAGGTTGGGCAGAGATGAAGAATATTCCAGGCTCAAGGAATCACATGGGCAAAGTCATGCCGGTAGGACAAAGCAGAGCCTTTATGAGTAACTGGGGGTCAGCTGAAGGGCTGGGAGGCGGGGGGCAAATTCTGGAGGGCTTCTGTGACTTTTTAAAGCTCGGAATTTTATCCTATAGGTAATGGATGACTCAGAAAGTGTGGTGATCTGATTTGCCTTCAAAAAAAAAAAAAACTATTGGCTGGATTGAAATGGGAAGGACTACAGCACAGGGAGACTGGTCTGGGACAGTTTAGCCTTGTAGTAGACACTCCTGTAATCACCCACATACAATTTCCTCTCCTTCCTGAGCATGACAGGTATACTTCTCCACCACCTTGAAATTAAAATAGGAAGTGATGTTGTGGGTCACTTCCAGGCAAGAAAGAGCTGGCAGCCACCTCGACACTCTCTCCTTCCTGCCTCAGTGGTCTTGGAGGGTCCCGGTTGAGAAGGTGTCACAAGATGGAGGAAGCCTAAATCCTGAGGAAAACTTTCCAAAGCTCCAAACAAGCTCTCTTCTTCCTGCATATATCAGCATTTGCATGAATAAGAAGTAAGCTTTCATGGTGCTAAGATATTAAGTAAAACACTTCATTTCTACCCCGAGAACCTTGTCTGTTAAGAAGATGGGAAAAAATACCAATGACTGGATCAGAGAATAATACAAGCCAATACACAGCTGAGAGTAGACTCAGACGGATGGATCGTCATGTGAGGAGTAGTCTGGAAGGCTTCATGGAATAGGAAGCCTCTGTAAGAGCCTCGAAGAATATCACGTAGAACTTAAAGAGCTCACAAAGGTCACTGGGCAAGTGGTTGAAAGGAACATCACAAATATGCCAGCTTTCATTGGGAAATGCTTGGCTTCTCGTGGTGTAGGAGTCTATAAAAGGATGGTGATAGCTCAAGTTCCATCTGATTGTTTTTCCAAGTGAGGAAGATCGAGCCTGGTTTGTTTTTTTAACAAACCATATTTTTAGTGAAGTCCATTATGAATCTACATTTTTCAAGCTGTCTCAAAGCTTATTTTATGTTGACATATTTCAAAGCTTGCAAAATCCTTGCTCAGACTGAGATGGGGAGTTCCAAATAAAAGGAAAGTGCATAGACAAGAGCATGACTTCATAACCCATTTAAGAAGAGAGAACTTAGAGAAAAGCTCATTTGTGGCACCCCTCATGTTATCATCCTGCTATTTTAAAACACTCCTGTTTATAGTAGGCCCTGCTTGGTGAGAATTCATGGCAGCCCAGGTGGCCACCTTCCCCTCAGTCCCCTCCTCCGATTCTACTTCAAGTCACACACTCTGACGGCTGTTGGCAGATCCAAAACCATGAAACCCAGGGAGCCTTAGGATTCCTGTATCTCAGTATCCTATGGCCTCATGTACCACAGGGCAAAAATACATTCTCCTAGACTTGACACAAGACTTGGCTCTTTTTAATATATTTCAGCTTCTAACACCTGATCCTAATTGATTTGTTTGATGATTCCTTCAACAAACGTTCAGTGATGAACTGCCATATACAAAGCATGGTGCTAAGTGCCAAGGGACAGACAAAGATGAAGATGTGGCTTTTATCTTCAAAGAACCCAGGATTTTCTCTTCACTTGGCTTTGAGGTTAGGTCCAGAGGTTGCTCCAGATCGCTGCTCAGGCACATTGGAGTTTTCCCTGGTGTTGTGAGAAGTCAAACTACATACTCTGACTTTGAAACTATGCCTTTTGACTAGCTGGTACTTGGGCAAAAGCCATGCGAAAGTTTTGGCTGCAGAGTCATCACCCTTTCCTCCCGCCAGAGTTGGAGAGCCAGCGTGGGACCTCCAAGAGAGCCAGAGACTGCTCTGAATATCAAACTATCTCACTGGGTTGTGAAACCCATGTGGTCACCCCAGATTTTTACACAAAAGTAACTCAAGAGAGCTGTTCTCCCCTTGCTGGCCTGCTGGATGGAGTTTTACTCAACCATCAACCAAGTTGGTTAACAAAATTCATAACTAGGCTTGGCGGCCTGAGCAGAGCCTACACAAAAGTAGCTCTATGGTATCCGGAGGGAAGAAATTGTTCCCCCTAAACTCTGATAAGTGACAGCCTTAATTTAATAATCGGAAACAGCAAGAGCAGTCACTCGTTTCTATTCGTCCACTCAGCTTCCAAATACACCTAGCTCTGATATTAATGGGAAAAGAGAGTGAGGTTGGACTCGGTAGTAGAAACATGCTACTATCTAAAGGCATCAGCTAAGCAAATCAAAATACTGACAATAATCGTATCACATAAAAGAACATGGGCTTTTATTTTCAGCTCTTATTGTTTTCTTGAGTTCCATAAATCCATACATAATTTTTAATGTACAGTATGATACATTAACTTCACAGAAAACCTAAAGTAGGCAACTACAGCTAAGGGGAATAACGGGTGATTAGTGATACCTTTATTCAGAGCCTTCTCTTTGGGCTTTTCTAATCCATTTTATTTTGTGGCCAGTATATGTTATGTAGTACCTAATTTATTTGCATGTGTTGTTTTCAAAAGTAAAAAAAAAATTATTTTGTTTTGTTTGTCAAAGAATTGCCTTGCACACCACACTGTTGTTCTGGGACATTTAATTGAACTGGCATCACCCTGTTTTAAAACATCACAGTGTTAAGTAAAGTTTACTCGTGGCACTGAAGTGCTCGTCCCTCCCCAGCTGTACCATGCCACCAAAACGCATGTGCACATGCCACACTGTGCCTTCTCCAGGTGAACAAGAATAAACTTCCCTCTGAGAAATAATTAAGACTTTCTTCCCACCTACAAAACTCTCAGAATCATACCTCTTTTTGAAGTCAAAACCCTTGCACCAAAAGCAGAGCATTCCTGTTTGCTACTCCCCAGGCAAAGTATTTTCCCTGGAATTAGCTGCCAGAAGTGAGTGTCCACCAATAGCACTGGACTCCCCTAACGTGCTGTGGGGTTGTCTTCAAAACAGGGCAAAGTCTTCAAGAATCCTAAGAATCAGGCAAAGGTTTATGCACAGACATGTTCACTGAAATCCTTCATAACGGCAAAGGAAAAGAAAACAAAATACTCCGTAGCGGGAGATGGTTGAATAAATGATAATATAATTCCTAGGATGGAATATTATGCATCCCTTAAAATTAAAATTAAAAAAGTTTAGATGGTATATGGAAATGGGCATTATATAACAAGTTAAAAATCAGAATGCAAAGTATGAGTAATGATAGAGTAATAGGCTAAAATGTGCATCTGTCGTTGTGATGGGATGAAGTGGGATGAGATGGAGATTGGGATAGGAAAGTGATTATCTTGTTCTGTATTCTTTATTTTTTCCGTAGTTTCCACAGTTCCATTAATTACCTGCATGTTTGGTTGTTACCGTGTTGTGTATATTATTAAGGCAAAGGATAAAACAGGATCTGCCGTCCCTAGAATACAACCTAATTATCACCATGACCGATCCTGAGCTTATTTTCAGATGGTTTTGTGATCCTAGAATTGCATAGTCACTTACGTGTTAGGGAGAAAATTGAGTTTTGGGGGGATTTGGAGACACAAAGTACTTTAACTTTTGTCTTAAGATCTATAGAAAGTGGGAGGAGAAAGATCTAAACAGGAAACATCACTGAGAGGAAAAAGCCATTGAAGTTCTGAAGACACCACGGCACGGCCTTGTGCGAGGGCAGGACTAAAGCGGCAGACACAACTAACACCTGCGTGTAAGACAGGTGTGTAAGACAGGGAAAAAACACGTGAAGTGCACAGGCTTCACACATACCCAGCTGTAAAGATCTTTTGTCCCTTTTGGGGACCTAATTCCAAGATTTCCAAATGCTGGTCCCCCTTACTCAATGCTTAAAGCCATCAAATAAAGCTTGACAAACTCCCACACTATAAATAACCCTCCTTGCCCCTCCCCGATTTAGACAGGCAAATAGACACCACCTAGCAGAGAAAATGAGCTTTGCCAGACCTCTTTAGGGCAATGATAAAGCTGGGAATAGGATCAAGCAATTGGGTCCCAACCCCTGTTCCAAATACACCAAGATCTGTGAGAATTTCCTAAGAGCAAAAAGAATGAATGAAAAGGGGTAGACAATGATTTAAAGAGAAATGCTCTGTTCTTAAATGTGGTGCACCTCTGGGTTGTTAGGTTATTTTTTTAAAGGAGAAAAAGAAAGAAACACTCAGAAAAGAGCCCCTTGTGGTTACAAAAATCACATAGCTATGTTATGAGGACCAATAAAACTATTAGCTATTGGCCCAAAGCCAAGAATCCATTAATGACAGACTGGTATCTATCCAGGAATGTAAAATGTTTTACTAAATAAACACTAGAGCAGGAAACAGTCAACTTCTGTCATTATGTAAAACTTAAGTGTGATTCTATCCTGAAGTGCAACAGCGAACAGGCCAGTTCAAAAAGAAGCAGCAGCAGCTCTCTGGTACCAGGAGGAACCAACAAAACTTAAAATTTTCTACAGAGGAACTTACAAAGCCTGCTATATAAAGCATAATACTATTGTTAGAGAATGCCAGTGGTGGCATTTAAAAACGAAATGAAAGGAGGAACTTGTTTAGAAGGAAGTGGAGTTAGCCACCCAGGATAATGGTTAGTAATTAAGCTATAATGACTGATTTTTACAGCTTTTCAAGGCTATACAAACAAAAGATTAAGGCTAATTGAAAAATGGGCTTAAAATAATGATTACTATTTGTTACTTGAGGCTAACCACATCTTTCTCACACATATTTACATATTTCTTCGGTGTAAGGAAATCTTATGAAAAATTACCAATAAATATATAACAAATTCCCTGAAAGGATAGAGCATCCAATAGTACCTTGAAGCAGACTAATGTCTCACCATTCCTAAGACACTTAGGACTTGGCATGTATCTCGTGACACTTAGGATTTTTCATGTTACCTTCATCTGTGTTCTCCTAGTCTACGGGGAATCGTTCTAAATCTGATTATGTTTGAATCAGCATTAGCTCTCATCAAGATTTAAAACTTTATCTAACTGAAGAATCCGTTAAGGAGATCTAGAATCACTATACACAATTGCGTCATTCAGGTATTTTAGGACACACTAGAGTAGCACCAAACAAGTCACTTTGACTAAAACCATCACATTTAACAAAAGAATACACAGCTTGATATTTCCTCCTAAAGTACTTTTCCCATCTTTCTTTCTGGTTGCACCGTGCAGCTTGTGAGGTCTTAATTCCCCTACCGGGGATTGAACCCATGCCCTTTGCAGTGAAAGTGTGAAGTCCTAACCGCTGGACCGCCAGGGAATTCCCCTCTTCCCATCTTTTGACACGAATCTGCTGTGTAATTTCTATACCCTCTGGAGGTCTTTTATCCTTGGGAAGCCAAAATAAATGTTTAAAAGAAAATGACAAGACCCGAATTATGTTCTTGGAAGCGACTCAGTCAGTGATGAACCAGCTCAGGCTTCTCTATTTGTAAGACAAGACCATTTTCAGGATATAGTTTTTCATCCTCAGCTGTCAGATGAAAACTCAGTCATATATTATAGGGCTCAGGAAGAAAGAAATGTGAATTTAGGTACAGCTTCAAACCTGAGGATGTGAAAATAGAATCAGAACACAGTCAGGCACCGGCTACTGCTACAACTTGACAGGCAAGTACGAGCTCCATTAAGGGGCTAGGAATTTAAGAGGTAGCTCTACAGAATGGCAGGGTCAAGTTAGTAAAGTTAGACCCTTGATCTTTCAAATATTGTTACCACCTGTTGATAACACAGAGGTAGAAAAATCTCTGCGTGAGGACACCAGCGAGGGTTGCCATGGTGACAGCCTTCGCCCAAACCCTTCTCCAACACTATATGTATTTCCATTAGAAAGTCCAATTTAAATGGTTTTTTAACAAGACACAAACAAATACTGCAGAAAAGCACTCTTTTGAAATCCACTTACTAAAGGTGCTTTTCTAGTACAGTAATAATTCAGAGGCAACCACTTTAAATAACAGGAAGAATAAATTCTGAATTCATGAAGTCTGAAATGATAGAATTTTAAAATAAAGGCGCTTTGTTTCAAATACATAAACTGCTTGCTGTAATAAATAATCTGTTTAAAATTTGAGAATCTCTGCAATCTTATTGAATCACAGTGAAAACTTTATTTCTCTGGATCCTGCTGAGTTTTTGCTGCAATCCACTTTTAGAAGAAAGTGTCAACTCGCAACACGGTAAGTCTGCATCCGAAAATGTCTTTTTAAATTTCTATAGACGCAATATCCTAAATATTAACATCTAATGACAAACTCAGATTTACGACTATTGTCCAGAGTAATATCTCTGAGGAAATGTAATATCCATAAACTGACTTCAATTACCATATTAGCCAAAATAGAAAAAGGGGATATATTGGGAAAAACCCAAACAAACCTTTTGGCCAACCTAATCTTTTTACGATGTTTAACCAAAAAAAACTTTGTGATGCAAAAACTGCAATGACCCTGTCAAGATTTCATCATACTAGGCTAATGTTCTCAAAAGAATTTGTTCTCTACAATCTTCTTTACACGATTATTTGCTTAGCAAACCCCTCATTCTACAGCAAGGGTATATTTAAACCCATTTCAGGATGAAATATTACAAAGTCTAAATTAGGGAGCTCTTGATTAATGGGTTTTTACCATTTTAGGATATCTCTACCCACAACCTGCTTTACCAAAATCCTGCTGCCTATTGCTGGTAACAATCATACCTGATTTGACCCGAAAGTTGAGAAAAACATTTTACCAGGCCCTGTAACATCAGTGTAACAATAAGTAAAGAAAAGATATTCCCATAGCTTGAATCGGTAAGAATGATTTTTTAAAAATTAAACTCAGGAGTGAAAGAAAAGTTTTGACGTGATACAACAGAACAGAATTGACAGTAATTAGTAAAAAAGGAAAGATTAGGCTAAATCTGGAAAACCTCAGAACAAAAGTATTAGGAGTGGAAGCAGCTTTGCTATTTGAAACAACAAAAATAAATAAGATAATGGGCTGCATGTTCTAGATAAAGTTTGGTAACACAGACACACAGACTTTTTTACATTCTCTAACCTTTGTGATCTAATTATTGGATAAAAAACAAAATGTGAACTAATTAAGCAATTATTTGTAATATGCACCAAGAAGGCACTAAAATAATATTAAATTTGAAAGGATTGCAATATACAGGTTTCTTTTTTTTTTTATTATACAAACCAAAAAATATACACAAAATATTTACATATACGAGTGCCAGAATATAGCAACGTCCTTCTTGGGTCTTGGTATTAATAGAGATATGGTGTGTGTGCACACGTGCACACCAACAACTGGCAACAGTATTCCACAAACAGATAAATGCTAAGGGTAGGAAATATGAAGGTGGAAAAGTGATAAAGTCCTAATGACTCTCTTAAATGAAGTTAGGACCAATTAGGTCAAACACTGCTGGGTAAATAAACTAGTCCCTGGTGTAAATTAGAAACTTTTGGAGGTGCATTAACTTTTTCAGGCCCTTAAGGTACCATTTAGTAAATTACTGTTCCAGTGAACCAAATGATACCCTGGGGGCCTGAAAAGACTTAATGCAACTTCAAAAATGAGCCACTGACTCTCTTCTCACCAGTAGGATATCACACACCTGTGCACTGTGCCTCACCAGCTGAGTACTTCAGATGAAACATTCATTCGTTCGTTCATACATTCATTCACTCACCCACTCACTGTTCACCGAGATCCAACTCTGAGCGAGGCAATGTTCTAGGCTCTAGGAATAGAGCAGTGAAACGACAGAAAGCAAGACAAACTTTCACAAAGTTGACATTCGGGTGGGGAAAGACAAACCCTAAACAAGTGAAGAAACAAGACACCTCAGAAGTGTTACCTGCAAGAAAGACAGTAAAACAAGGGGACGTGCTAGAAAGACACGGGAGAGCTACTCTGTCCTGGGCGCTCTAAAGCCTCCCAGGAGCCGACTTGTAAGCCAGTGCCTGAATGCATAGAAGGAAAGAGAAGGGACCGTCTTGGGCGTTATTGTTACAGGCACCAAAAGCTTCACACGCAAAGCCCAGGAGGAGCATCGTCAAAGAACAAAAAGAAAGTCAGCGCAGCTTCAGGGAGAGTGGACAGCAAGAGGAGTGGCACCCACTGTGGACAAGAAACTCCCAGCTCTGTCAAGTTCACTCTTAGAAAGCAAGCTGAGGAGGGAAAGGGAAGTGGAGGAAAACCATAATTTTTAAAACTTAGAAAAGTAACACGCCTTTGGCTTGCTCAGTAATGCTTGGACACAGCTTTCCTGGAGGAAGGAAATAACAAGCTGCAGGAGATCCTGGAGGAAAAGTTAAATGATCACTAACAGTTGTAAAGAAATCCTGTTCTAAACAGGACAGGGTCTCTACTAGTTAGGATTCTCCAGAAAAACAGAAGCACCAGGAGATAGATAGAATATATATATATATATATATATATATATATATATATATACACACACACACACACACACATATATATATATAATCTACATATATGTCAATAGATATGTAGATAGATAGATAGGGAGAGATTATTGTAAGAAATTGGCTCATGGTATTATGAAGGTTTGGTGGATCCGAAATCTTCAGGGTAGGCTGGCAGCCTGGAGGCCCAGGGAAGAGTTGCAGTTTGAGTCCAAAGGCAGTCAGCTGACAGAGTTGCTTCTTGCTCAGGGGAGGTCAGTTTTGCTATATGAAGAACTTCACCTAATTGGGTAAGGCCCACCCACATTATGGTGGGCAATCTGCTTTACTCAAAGTCTACTGATTTAAATGTTATTGAAGCACACTCAAGCAACACCCTCACAGAAGCATTGAGAATAATATTTGAACAAATATCTGTGTCCTTGTAGCCCAGCCAAGTTGACACATAAAGTTAACCATAACAGGTTCACAAGAAGAAATGAGAGCAAATGACTCATGTCAGGGGTATAAACCCACCTCAGCATTTCCAGGGCTGTGAGTACCCACTTCCTGTCCTCACAGACCCCACACCAGGTGAGAGACTGAGGGTCCTGAAGCCGTTCTGCCATGCCTCAAGGTCAGAACTCTAAGAAGCCTAGAGTCCCAGGCCATGCCATTCTGATGGGAATCTGACCTCAGAGTCAGCCAGACCTGGGCCTGAATTCAGGCTTTGTCACAGAACAGCTGTAGGAGCATGAGCAAGTTATGTATTCTAGCTGAGCCCCACATTTTTCATCTGTAAAAGGGGGCAACAATCGCAAACACCTCAGACGAGAGAGTTTTTGGTGATGACAAAATGAGATCACACAAACTGTGCTCAGTTCATAGTAAGCAGACAGTAAATGCAAGTTCTAATTGTTCACTGAAGAGTCTGTTCTCCAAAATCCTTGAATCCTTGTGCACGTGCGTGTACACATGGGCTTTTGAGTGTGTGCCCAAGTGTGTGTGTGTGTGTGTGTGTGTATTCATACATGTAGATGGCAAGAGCAAGGATATGTCTACAGTAAAATCCTCCTGAGCATGTAAGGAAACCACAAGTCTCCCATTTCAACAACCAAGGAGAGAAGAAGAAACATCTTCAGGGGACACACCCCATGCCTCAGAGAGCAAAGTAATTCTTATCACTTTCTCCTCCTCTGAATGTTCTCAAAGGCCCTTTTCTCCAAAGGTTTCAGGAAATTCTAAAGGCCCAAACTTTGTCTTTGCATCCCCAAAACTAAAGCAAATCAGGCTAAATTGATTTTCTCAAGGGTGTTGAAGGAATTGGCTGCAGAGAGTCTTTTGAACTCATCTGTAGAGAAACAGGGGGATAAAATAGTATTTTCTAAATAATTTCAGAAAATTATTTGCTAAATAATAATTCAATCTTGCTGTTAAAGACCTACATGAATCAGGTGTTTTATAGGTAGCATAATAATAAATCCTAATAATTACGTGCCTGTAAAATCAACATCTTGCTGGTAAAATACCACCAATAAACACAATGGGTTAAACCCCTACTGTTACCTGAGATGTGTGTGAAGAGGGACAGAGCCCTGGGTCTCTCCCTTTGATCACTCACATATTGTTCAGTAGTCAGTGCCTTACAAGAGGGGATGTCTTTGAGTGAGGGGAGTAAAGGCACCACACAAGTTGGGTCAGATAGCTCACACTGTACGGCACAAGCCTCATGGTCAAAAGCACCCACATTTTACAAGGCGAATCCTGGCCAGATTTTGTCATAACTGCTTTGCTGAATGTAAGGCAGCCTATGTAGAAGCTGTTCCACTTAACAGGACAGCTTTTTAAATGGACCACCCCCATATAAAAGTGAAGGGAAGAGACAACTGGGGCCAAGAACTGAGTAGTTAGCAATTGCCTATTTGTAGAGAGCCATTGAAGAAAGTCATGGACAGCCAACTTGCCTCTGGGCAGAAGATAACCTGATAAGATTTTTAATAAAAAATTTTAAAAAAAGGTATTCTGTTCTGCTCCAGTTCTTTAAAGAAAAAAGAAAAAAGATTGGGATCTAGGATCCGGTGGTCCTCTTATAGTATCAATAGTAGTCCTATAGCTCACAAGCACTTTGTTACAATTGCTAGGTAGGGAAAAAGCCCTGGGATGCCAAACCAGAAGTGATGCTTTGGGCTCTAAGTCTCAGCTAATTCACTGGGTCTTGTGTACTTTAAATATAGTGGAGAATCGATATATGGATATATGGAGATATATGGAGAATCGATATATGGACCAACGATATCAGTCTTATGACATTTTCCTATTCGTTTCCTATTCATACCCACACCAAACCCCGAAGATAAAGGTAGGCTAAGGGTGGTGATGCTTATTTAATCTGCCCAGAGTCTCATGACTGCTAAGCAACACAATCAAACCGAAGGCCTTATTTTCAATGTCAATGCTCATCCACTAAACTACACAGCAAATAATCATACTCTTTGAGGGCCAGAATCACATGCCAGAGTCTATGTGAAATAGGCGTGTGTGCCTGTCTGTGTCTTTCTATCCTCATCCCAATATGTCAACAGCAAGCTATCATTGAGTGAGTGTTTTTTATCTAAGGAAGGTTTAGGACATTAATAATTGTGTAGATGACTGTTTCATAAGAATATTTTATGATTTTGGAAAATGTTCATGGCATTTTTAAATCAAAAATTTACATAATGGCATATATAATGACTCCAATTTTGTAAGAAGCCAAATATAGGCACGTGTGGTTGTGTGTGTGTAAATAGACACACATATTCATAGAAAGCAAGCCTGAGAGGTGGATGTCAGCCTGTGAACAGTGGCTGTCTTCCAATAATGGGATTATAGTTCATTTTTAGTTCTTTTTTGTACTTTTCTACATTTTCCAAATTTTCTAAAATGAACATACTTTGCTTTTTTAGTCAGAGATAAAAGAACATATATTATCTGTAAATTAGTAAAGTCTTTTCTTCAACTATAAAATAGCAAAGTCATCTGATACTGAAATAATGTTTAATTCTAACAATGAGCTCTTGTAGATGATGCAGGAAAGTGTACATTCCTGCAAAGCGTTTGGAAATTACTTTGGCAATATGTATTGTGGAAATTAAAATTGTTCATACCTTCTGAGCAATAACCTCACTTCTGGAATTGATTTTAAACCATCCATCCTAGATGTTTGTGCCTAATGATACATACAACATTAATTATAATAGCAAAAAACTGGAATTAACCAAAATGTTTAACAATAAGGGGTTGGTTAAGAAAATTATGACATCCACTCAATAAAATATTAAGCCAGTACTAAAAATAATGTTCAGACAGAAATCTTTAAGATAATGGGAAAAGTCAGGTTATGGAATAAATTTATAGAATTGCGTAGATTTAAGTCCACAACTCAAGGGTGAAAACATATTTTTTCTGTAAGAGTTTAATTTCCTTTTTGACGTCTGTTCTTCAGACTGCTAGAAATTAACCTCAGAATTTCTTTCTCCTAGCGGCTCCTCAATACCAACTGGGCGCTTAGGCACCTATGGAGAAATCCATCCCTCAGTCTGGCCATGGTCCTCATTTCCAGCCAAAGTCACCTTCCATTCTTGGGTCATCCTGATGCTTCCTGACCACAGTGCAGGACTGGACATTCCATGAGACTGGTTTAGGCTTTGTTGCCTGGACACATCCACAGCCATTTCTTCCCTATAATTATACCACTTCCTCACATCCCACCTGGAAAATGGAAACAACATCCTCTACTCTCAGATTTGACAATCTGTCTTGAGTTGTTGCCACTTTCCCTGGAGAACACACCCTGAGACCCTCCTCTGAATCCTCTGAATGTCTCCCATGTTTCCTTTCTCCCCAGAGGAAGTGTGTGTGTGTGGGGGGGTGAGGTGTGGATGGGTGTGGGTGTGTGTTGTTGGGTGTGGGTGCTGGTGGGTGTGGGGGGCGATGGGTGGGTATGTGTCAGTGTGGGGGGTGTGGGTGTTGGTGTGTGTGTGTGGTGTGTGTGTGTGTGGGTATGTGTGAGTGTGGGTGTGGGGGGGGGTGTGGATGTGGGTGTTGGTGGGTGTGGGGGTGTGTTTGTGTGGGTTTATGTGAATGTGTGGGTGTGTGGGGGGTGTGTGTATGCATGTGTGTGGGTGTGTGTGTGGGGTGTGTGTGGGTGTATGTGGGGTGTTTGTGGGGTGGGGTGTGGGTGTGTGTGGGTGTGTGTGGGTGTGGGTCTTGGTGGGTGTGGGTGTGGATGTGTTGGGCAGGTGGGATGAAGGGAAAGATCCTATCCTCCTCCAACCCTGTTCTCAGAACTCTGGTCTGGTCTCTACACACACAAGCACATGGGCATTTCAAACCCCGAAGACAGGGAGAAACTCTTTTCTCTGCTCTTTGCTCAGTCACATATTTCTCCAGAAGCAAGGAGCCCGGAATAGTCCAGCTGTTTAGAAAGTATTAATAACCTAAAATGTTATATTTATATAATCATTGATAAGTTAGAAGGAATTACGTTTAGGGAGAAAATCCACTAGAAGTAAACACGTTCAAATGTTAATACTGGCTATTGATCCTGGAGAATGGCCTTATGGGGGATTTGGCTTTTTAATTAATTCCCTCTACCAAGTTTTTCTGAAAGTCTGAGACTATGAGGGGTGAGATATGGAACAGCTAGCTATTAGGGAAAGAAGGAAACAAAAATATATATATACATGTACTACAGAAAAAAAAAATTGAGATGTGACTGAAAACACAGGGTCAATTTTTTAAATCTTTGAAGATAGATTAGGCCAAGGTATCACATGCAGTAGACAAAAGAATGCCATTGAAATGATAATGTAAGAAAAACTTTTTAAGCACTGCTAGGCTATACGCTACACTGACTGTCTAAAAATACACATTTCACGTCTCTTAAGTCTTCATTTTACATATAACATCTGGTTGCAAAACACTGTTAATTCTACCTGGTGGACTTTGAGAATTTCTACAACATGAGAGTCCAAAACACTTCCAGGTATTCTGATGGCTCTGGTCATTTAAAAGAGTCTTGAGAAAATGAGAAGTTTTTAATTGGGTTGAGCAGAGAATGTCTCTGAAGAAGCAGATTTGAAAGTTAAATTTATAACTGTGTTAGTGCCTACTAGCTTATTAACTGTTCCTCCCTATGACGTCTCCAGGATCCACAGTTAATTTTTCTTTCCTTTGGCTTTGCTTATTGTATTGTCAGTTTTATAGCGTTTGTAATGTACTGTCTAATTACATGCTGGTCCAGATGAGCTTCAAAGAACTTTTCTACTTTACTGAATGTTTGGTCTCCGCCCCCATTAAAATTAGGTGTTCTGTTTCTGACTTCTGAATAGGTAAGTTCCTGTGAGAAGTACTTACTTTCAGTTTGTCACTGACAAGCTATGTGACTTGAGTACATCACCTCTCCCTTCTGGGACTCAATTCTTCCTTATCTTCAAAATGCAGGTGCACATGCTCCATTCTGGAGCTGCTCTGCAGACTGTGGGCTCTGAACATAACTGCTGCTGCTGCTTCCCAGGCTCCTGCACTGGTCCCTCATTTGCTTTGGACCTATTAACATCAGGTCACCCTGGGTTCATCTGGGGCTTCTCCTCTCTCTAAATTCACTCTGAAGGTGACTCCTCCAGACTCATGGCTTTCAACCTACACCATTTATATCCTGATGGCCCCCCAGGTGATGTCTCCAGCTGGGACGGCCCTCCTGAGCTCCAAGCCCACACATCCACTGATGTTCCTGTGGAATATGTAATTATTGTCTCTGACATAATATGTCTAAATCCAGCACCTGCTCTTCCCTCAAAAACCTGTTCCACCTGTCATTCTCCACATTTCAGTTAACAGTCACTCCATTCTTCCTGGTGCACAGGACAGAAGTCTTGGGGTCATCTTTGACTCGTTTTTCTTCTCTCACACACTATTTCCAACTCATCAGGAAATTCAGTTGACTTTACCTCCAAATTTTATCTCAACTTGTCCACTGCTCCCACTTAGGTCCAGGCCATTGTAATTCTTTCACCCTAGTGGATGCATTAGCCTCTAACTGTCCTCCCAGCTTCCTGCTGTGCCCCCTGCAGTCCCTTCTCAGCACAGCAGATGGAATGACCCCATTAAAACACCAGCCAGGGCTTCCCTGGTGGCACAGCTGTTGAGAATCTGCCCGCTAATGCAGGGGACACGGGTTCGAGCCCTGGTCTGGGAGGATCCCACATGCTGCGGAGCAACTGGGCCCGTGAGCCACAACTACTGAGCCTGCGCGTCTGGAGCCTGTGCTCCGCAACAAGAGAGGCCGCGACAGTGAGAGACCCACGCACTGCAATGAAGAGTGGCCCTCGCTCGCCGCAACTGGAGAAAGCCCTCGCACAGAAACGAAGACCCAACGCAGCCAAAAATAAATAAATAAATAAATAAACTCCTACCCCCAACATCTTCTTTGAAAAAGCCAGATTTTGCAGTGGCTCCCAAGGCCCAGAACCATCTGCCGCTTCTCTCCCCCTTGCTCACTTGGCTCAATGCTCCCTGGGCTCCTGTCCCCCAAACATGCCAAGCCACCTAAAGCTTTTGCCCTAGCTTCACCCTCTGCCTGGAACTCTCTTGCCCCAGATCCACATGGCTCATCCCTCACAATATACAAGTCTTTGCTCAAATGTCCCTCTCAATGAGACTTGCTCTAAAAGACATCCATTTTTAAGTTGCAACACCAGATCAATCCTGTACCCACTCCCTGTCACATTGCTTTATTTTGACTCCATGACACTCATCACCTTCTAACAAAATTGTCATCATTTACTTATTTTTTTAATTGTGGTAAAATACACGTAACACAAAGTTTACCGTCTTAACCATTTTTTAGTGTATAGTTCAGTAGTATTAGGTACATTCACATTGCTGTGCAATCAGCCTCCAGAACTCTCATCTTACAAACCCCAAACTCTCTACCCATGAAACAACAACTCTCCATCCCCAGCTCCTGTCAGTCTCTAGCAACCACCATTCTACTTTCTCTCCCTGTGAATCTGATGACCCTAGGTACCTCATATAAGTTGAATCATACAATATTTGTCTTTTTGTGACTTGCTTATATCACTTAGCATCATGTCCTCAAGCTTTATCTATGTCTAAATATGTGTCAGAATTCCCTTTATTTTTAAGGCTGTGTAATATTTCATTGTATGTACGTACCATAGTTTGTTTATCCATTCAGCCATTAATGGATACTGGGGTTGCTTCCCCCTTTGGCTATTGTGAATAGTGCTGCTATGAGCATGGGGGTATAAATATCTGAGGCCCTGCTTTCAATTCTTTTGAATATATTATATACCCAGAAGTGGGATTGCTAAATAATACAATAATTCTATTTTTACTTTTTTGAGGAACCACCATACTGTTTTCCATAGCAGCTGCACCATTTTACATTCCCGCCAACAGTGCACAAGGGTTCCAATTGCTCCACATTCTCACCAAGACTTGTTATATTTTTAATAGTTGTTATCTTAATGGGTGTGAAGTAGTATCTCCCTGTGGTTTTGATTTGCATTTCCCTAATGATTAGTGCTGTGGAGTACCTTTTCATGTGCTTTTTTGACCATTTGCATACCTTCTTTGGAGAAATGTCTATTGGAGTCCCTTGCCCATTTTTTGATCCGGTTAAGTCTTTTGTTGTTGTTATTCTTGAGCTGTAGGGGTTCTTTATATATTCTAGATATTAACCCTTTGCCAGAGAGATGATTTGCAAAACTTTTCTCCCATTCCATAGGTTGCCTTTTTCATTCTGTTGATTTTGTCCTTTGATGCGCAGAAGTCAGTTATTATTTATTTTACTTAATGTGTTTTTGTCTGTCTCCCACTCCGATATATGAGCTCCACAAGGGCAAGGCCACGTCTATCTTGCCCGCAGCTGTATCCCTAGTGCTGAGAACAGCGCTTGGCACTTCGTGGGATCTCAGCAAATATTTGTGGAATAAACGAACGAGGGAACGGACAGATCAGAGATGTGGCTCGGGCTTTTTGCAGTTCCTAAAACCTACAGGCTTTGAGAAAAAAAATCTGAAGCCTAATTAATACTTATCAAAAAGAATAATGCTCTAAAACAATAAGTTCCCAATAGATTTCCTGAATGAAGGGCTTTTTTTTAAGTTCTTGTCTCATAGAAAGTCAGTTTCCCAGGCTACCTGGGAGCATGTCTGCCTTCTCCTTTGGAATCCATTAAAGTGACAGCTCTGGATGTGTATGAACACAGACCTGCTCCACTGCCCACACCCCATCATTGGCTCTCCCCGCCCCACTCCTTCTTGCCTGGACTCTCTCCCCGCTTCCTCTTCCCTTTCCTGCGCCTCTCCCTGTGGCCCTCTCTCACACTGCAGGGCCCTGGCTGGGCCCCATATCTGCTTTGTGTCCAAGGTCCCAGCCTGTTCTGTCAGGGATTACTTTGCCTCCATTGTTCCACTGAGGACCACACACAGGGGCAGCTCAGGTACCCTTCACTCTAAGGATGCCTGTGGGAATCTGGGAGAAAATCATGAAAAGGGGCAATGATTGAACAGTACTTAGGAGGGGGTTGTTCATGTCAACCCCGATTAATGATAATGGTAATTTAGAATCTGCTTGTGCGTTCCATTGTTAGGTTTTGCCAAGATGTTTCTAAGTGGTATTTCAAAGGGTTCTGGGTCTGGCTGATGCTGCGGACCTACTTTTCACTGCAGGAACACCAGCGGAGCAGGGTGGCCATGCCCGACACAGTGCATCCCGTCGTGAACACGGGTCCTGTCTGGTCAGGTAAGTCTTCATTCTTACCCACCAGTATCCACCCACCCCAGTGCAGCCTTTAGAGAATGGAAACCTCAGTTGTGTCCATTATAAAGACAAGTTGTTGAGACTGTCTCTTCTCTTTACTCCCTTTTCTCCAGAACAAAGGACTTTAGCAAGCTTTGTTACCAGGAGGAGGTAACAAAGTGGGTAAGTCGAGGTTCAGATCCTGAGCCAGCTGCTTTCTAAGCCTTAGGACTTGCAGCAAACCACTCAATCTCTCCAGGATTCATTCCTTTCATCGAAAAAATGGTGACGATGGTAGAATCTACCTCGTAATCTGTTATGAGAAATAAATGAGATTCCACATGGAAAAGCCTAAGAACAGTGTCTGACACCAGGCAAGCGCTTGACAAATGTTAGTTATTACTATCATTGCACAATTAGTGAGGGTCAGGGGTCTCCTCCTTTAGCACAGGGTTTCTCAACCTCAGCTCTATTAACATTTGGGGCCTGATAATTCACGGTCGTGGGAGGCTGTCTGTGTACTGAAGATGTTCAGCTGCATCCCTGATCTCTACTTAACTAGATGCCGGTAACGATCACCTCTCCTTCCCCCCTCCGCCTACCCTCCCCAGCTTTGACAATCAAAAACATGCCTCCAGACATTATTAAATGTCTTTGAAAAGGAAGAGGGGGAGGGAGGGTAACTTCCCCTGAGAACCACTGCTTTAGAATAAGCAGCAAAAATTATATAAATGTGGGTATCGGTGACTATGCCCCAATAGGGGAGGCAGTTTTCCTTAAACTGGGAATTTCAATCCTCCCAGGGGAGCTTTGAAGAGTTATAAGGTCACAGAAAATAATCCCAACACACTTCTTATCCTTACAGTCTTGGTTGGCCACTGTTAACACCTCCATCCAGCTTTAATCCCTGCCCTCCGCAGGGTGGCCCATTGCTTAGCTCCCATCTGTCTCAACTCCCACTGCAGGAGGCGTGGTGCGTGTGCCTCCCTGCACGATGCCCTGCACATACTAGGGGCTTAAGGAAAATTTATTGAATGAAAGTAAGAGGTAAGTCCAACTGCGTTAGCTCAGCTTCTTTTCTTTTTCCATTTTCTATTTGATTTTGGCTCATAGAAAAACATCATCTTTCCCAAAAGCAGTAAATTTCACACAAAACAGAATCTGAGTGGCAGAACAGGAAAACAAGAGGCAACAAAAAGCCCCAGGAATAAAAGAAAAACAGAAATTGACAAAGAAGTGACCATGGGGTGTCCTCTGATCACCACTCCCCGACCCCTCCCAACTCCTCTGGGGAAAATTTTACTCTCTTTTTCACTGTTAATGCAGTCCTTTCCCTATTTTAGGGACGTAATGAGCAAAGGAACGTGAGGAGGGAGAGGGATCTTTTCTAGAGGCCTAGAGATCGAGGCACTTTTCTCTCCCCTCTCCCCATGCTGGCTGCCCCAAGAAAAAAGTGAAGTATGGGGGTCACTTTGACAGAGTCAGACAGTCTCCTCCTGAGGAAAATGAGAGCTCAGAGCAGAACTCAAAGGAGAACTCAACATGGAAATAGTACCACTAACACCCAGCCCTGAAGCCGAGATGGGAGAGAATGGGAGGGGAACACAGGGAAGCCAGGGAACCACCTGGAGATGGTGCATGAAGGGGAAAGTCAGGATTGACCCTGAGGTTCTACTTGCTGAGAGTCAATCATCTTGGTTCTCTTTTCTCTTGGCCATAATCTGGGCTCACATCAGGCCATCTGAATTGTGGGCACTTGATAGTAGATCCTTTGTTGGGAGAAAGCCCCGGATGGAAATATTTGACTGGATTGTAACGGAGATCCCCCCAATTCAGTTCCCAAAGAGAAGAAAGAGACAAGTCCTCCACACTCAAATTCCCCCAGTATAACAAAGAAAGACAGGGACAGAAAACTCTAAATCTGGAGGGGAAATGGGGCCATGTTGAAAGCTAGGTGAACTGAGATCCTGGCTCTTTACTGAAATTCCCTTGTTCTTTCTTACAGCATCCTGATTCTGCTGATTTTCTGAGTCAAAGGTGTTCTTTGGCTCTCATCCTCCAGAAATTCCATGTCACCCATCCCTTTCCCTGTGCTCTCACAGAGAAAGTTTTCAGACAGGACTTGGCCCTGAACCTCTTAGATTAGGAGATTCCCTTGAAGAGCTCTTAGATAGTGGATTTTGCTGATGGCTGCCTTGAACCCATGAGCAGAATGTTGTAGATAGTTGTCTTGGCATTGTTGGGGATCTATTCTTCGTAGTAGCTGCTGCTCTTGTTCAGTAGCTTGAGCATCCATTTATCTACTTCCTTCATAGATGTCTGCCCTCAGAAAATGATGGCAATGGGTCGTACGCTGCCATCTTGCACTAGTATCGAGGGTTTGCTGGGTGAGCTTTGGTTAAGTCAGAACTCAATATTAGCAGTTGGCTAGGCTGGTGGATGAGGCAAAACCTGGTATAAAGAAGTGAGATGAGAAACAGGGACCAAGCAGATCGCCTGCTGTAGAAGTTAGTATTGAACTGCCCAGGGAAATGGAGACAGGCAGACCAAGATGTGGTGGCTCAGGTGTCTTAGTTTGAGCTGCTGTAACAAAAATGCCATAGATTGGGTGGCTTAGGCAATGAACATTTATCTCTGACAGTCCTGACGGTTCTGGAGGCTGAGAAGTCCAAGATCAATGCAATGTGCCAGCCAATTCAGTTTCTGGTGAAAGCCTGTTTCCTGGTTTGCAGATAGATGCCTTCTTGTTGTATCCTCACATCGAAGAGGGAGAGGGAGAAGGAGAGAGGGAGATAGAAGGAGGGAGAAGAAGGGTGGGAGAGAGAGGGAAGGGGAGAGGAAGGAAACTCTTATTTCTCTTCTTATAAGGGCACTATCATAAAGGCTCCACCCTCATGACCTAACAACTTCCCAAAAGCCCCAACTCCAAATACCATCACATTAGGGATTAGGTCTTCAACATATGGATTTAAGGGGAATGCAAACCCGCAGTCCATAACACTCAGGTCACAACTTGAAGTTTCAAGAGCAAATGAGAGCACCCCATTATTGATGGTCTCCATCAACCAGTGGACAGAGCAATTGGTGTTTGGCCAAGGTGTCTGGGACTTTGGGTGAGGGTACCATGAGGTGGTCAGGTCCCAGGAAAGGTCTTGTAAATGAGCAGGGTGCCCATGCCAGAGCCCACGTCCCCCACCCAGAGTCAGCAGGAAACCCCAAAGCCTGTAACAGCTCTATGTACCTGGGATACCTTCTCATGATGGAGTCTCTCATCCTTGCTTCCTCCTTTCTGTGGCCCTGGCCTGCTCCAGACTGACTAAAGACAAAGTTGTTTGGCCTGAAGATCCAACCAAAAGGACTTGAGCAAATGTATTTCATAGTCCTTGGTTTATAATCGCTCTAGATGGCATGAGGAGCAGGTCAACTACGTGTAGCTTCATGGCAACACGTGGAACTCTGGTCTAGTTACAGATCAGGGCTCCACTGTAAGTGGTAGGGGCTCATCGCTGGACACCAACCAGATCTTGGCACCACGTGACTGCCACACAGGACAGTTGGGATAAGCAAGGCTTCCCTCAAGGGTAGAATTTATTTTTATTTTTTACTCACCTCAAAGGATGTGGAGAATGAGAGAATCATACATTTTTTTCTGTTTATCACATACTTTAAGAATGGCACGTGGCCCAGGAAGCTGCAGGAAGCTGCAGCCGCTACACCTGATTGAATACCAGTGATTCTGCGACCGCTGCATCTCTTTACATTTATTTTCTTAATTGTTTTTGCCCATTTTAAATTAGAAGCTTCTGAAAGGCAAAAGAGAATGTCTTCTCCATTCTATTAGCTGTCACTGTACCTAGAAGAGTGTTCAAGGCTGACCAATGATTCAATAATCATTGATTATCTAAAAGAAAAAATCTTTGCAGGCTGTCAACTTAACAGATGTCTCTTGTGCTTTTCATTTCTCAAACATGACACGTGGGTAGATTTGGCTTGAAAGAAGGAGAAATTTCAGTGGTATCAGGACAGCAATTTTTCAGGGCTCCATTATTTTCTGATGCTCACTTTTTTCGTTGTCAGAACTGAAGAAGCACCAGCTACACATACATCAAGATAAGAGCTGTGCTTCCATTAATGAAAGGGGAGGCTTCACTGGGAATCAAGGAGTTTTTTACATTACAAATGGTAAAAGGGAATTTGTTTCAGGGCCTTATCTGGCTTTTGATCATCTGGACAGGCTTACAGAAGGAGAAAAGTTGGTGTTTCTTTTAAAGACAAAAATTGCTTTTTTATTGCATCAAATATGTGTTGCAGCTGCTTAGACACACTGCTCTGAGAGGTAAATAGGATGAGCCTGTTCAACCTAGATATACAAAATAGTCAGTATACTGATTTTTTTTTAAAAAGAGAAGAACTGTACTTAGTGCAACCAGTTGGTGAGAGTCAAGAGGACTTTCAAAATCCACATCTGATTGCCTGAAGGAACAGCGTCCTACAATAACCAGAGGTTAACACAGTTAATAAGTCAGTGTCCATTCTCATTAAGAGAAACAGAACAGGAAAACAGAGAGAACCACATTCCTCTTTTCCAAAGTGGGACCAAGACTCCAAGAGAGAACAAAGTTCACCTAGACTGCCAATGCCAAAACCAGCAGTCATTTGAGGCATCTGATAGATGCACAACTTTTATTAACTTATTATGTCTGTGTAGATACCTCCCTCTGGCTCCCTCTGAGCTTAGACTCGTGGACTTTGCTCTAGTCTACAGACCACCCAGAACTATGATGACATCTGACTGCTGCCCTGTCTCAAGGAAGCACTTCGAGGGAGAAGACTATTCCTTTTCTACCTCATGATTCTCAACAGAGTGTTTTGCAGATACTAACAAACTTTTACTGAGCAAATGAATGAATGAATGAATGGGTTTCTATCAGTATTCCAGAGTGTGATTATCATCACTAGAAGTTATTCTCTTGGTGTTCATGAGAGAAAAATATTTGAGTCCCCAGAGCAGCTTCAATTCCCAGGCTGATGTCCATAGTGAAACATACTATACTCCAAGGGTGCCCTTCACATGTTAAGTGTCTGACCAGCCCTGGTCAGGCCATCTTTTCCTTTCAATCCCTATCCACCTTATTTTTATAAACTTCAACAATCTTTGCTTCTGCCTCTCTTCCATTCCCACACTCAACTATCTCCCTTCTTCAGTCACCTTTTTGTGTTTCCATAACCTTTCCCCTATATCCTTTTATCCATTGTAACTCTTTCTATTGCAAGTAAGAAAACCCAATCCAAATGGCATCCAGAGCTAGAGCTATCTTCAGGCTTGGGGTCCAGAGGATTACCGTGGGGCTTGGTTTCTCTCTCCATCTTTTAACTGTGCATCCCACTGTGTTGTCCATATTCTCTGATAGGCTCTCCCCTCGAGGCTGTGAACTATCTGTAGCAGCTCCAATTTATATTCTTCGAGGTTCAAGTCTAGCATCAAAGGAAGGGTCCTCTCCCTCAGTAGCTCCATTATGAATCCCAGATTTGAGCCTCCCTCACTCTGACTTAGCTATGGGCGTACACACGTACCAGTCACCGTGCCCAGGGGGTAGAATACACTGTTAGCACTGCACCAACTCTCACATTCCCATGCTGGGGTTCAGTGCCATCAACTAAACTCTAAGCATGTGAGTTAAACGTTGAACAAGGATGGTTTCTCCAAAACAAACCCAGGGCGTTCTCACCTCAAGAAGTAGGTGTGAATGTCAGGTGGCAAAAACAACCAACACCCACTACCATCTTCAACTTGCTTTCTGGTTCTCTTATCTTTTCTTGTGTTATTGGCACCCACAGGATTCCATACACTCTCTCTCTTTCTCGTCACTTCTCTATTGATATATCAATCCCTATCAAACACACAGTAGTTCCATTTTTGTCCCTGGCTCCTCTCTACCTCTTCAGCAACGTTTCTTTTTCTGCTTTCCTTCCCCAGTTTTCGCCTGGATTTTAACTCACCAGCATCATCTTCAAGAATTAGAATACCTACTGGTAGGAAGCCTTGTACCAGAACTGTAACATCTGCTAGAACTATTTGCTTTCTCTTGTGACCACAGAATCTCCCTCATTTTTCATCAGCTTTTTCCTTCTGTTTCTATAACCCCATCAAAACCAAATATACCCAGGCTTCCCCATCCATCTTAGAAAACAAGACAAAACTACTTTCACTCAGCCTTGGCAGTGTGCCCGCCCCCACCCTTCCCCTTCCTGTTCTCTGTCTCCTCCCCCCAGCTCAACACCCCCAGGCTTAAGCTCTCTCAACCTGTCTCTGCTTTCTTTCACCAAACTCATTTCTTACATCTCTGAAGTTCTGTTTCTGGGGCTGTCTCCTTTCACCACCCTCCCCAAAATTTCCTCATAGTCAAAATATTTGAGTCCTCTCTCTCCCTCACCTTCCACATCTAAATTGCCCTTGAGACCTTTCAAATAGACCCTGCAAGAGTCCCTGAGCTCCATCCCCTCCTCTCCATTTCTTCTACCATATCATGATCTCGTTCTCATAGCTCACCTGTCTCCCTTGTTCCAGCCTCTCCATCCTTCAATCTGTCCTTCCCTCCGATGCTCAGAGTTAATTTGGGAAATACTCCCCTTCTTTAACAGTTTGTCATGGTGAGCCACGGGATAAAATGTATGTGCTCTGGCTTTGAATTCGAGACCACCCATCATGTGCCCTCAGATTACATCTGCTGTGTAATCCTAGAGATACTCTGCACACCTGCTGCAGCTCTCTGCATGTGCTCACACTGACCCTTCCACTGGAACAATATTCTCATCCTCCCTTCTGCCACCTCTGTGACTGGAAAAGCCCTGTTCTTTCTTCAAGGTTGGACACTAGCTTTGGCCCCTCCCCCTGCAGGACCCTCTCCCCACCTTCCTGACTGTCCTTCTCTAAATTATCACTTTGATTTATCACTGTTTGTCATTGTCGTCAAGTGCCAGACCAGGAACACCACGAGGGCTGCCTCTGGGCATCACTCACCTCAGTCTCTCAGGCCTAGCGCAATGGCTGGTGCACACTGAAGTGAGATCTTCACCATCTCTCCGTTCCCAAAGCTTCATCTGCTCTGCATCTCTTTCATTCCCAAAACCATTGCCTCCATGTTTCTATTCTATCCCCTGTGTCCAACCCAGCTAGGAGTGAGAATCCACAGAGGCCTCCGAGCTTCTTCCCGGAAAATCAATCCTGCTTCCAAGTGGTCACTCTCAGGCTCCGGTCTCACCCCTTCTTCACATCAGGCTCTGCTCCCTCCATCTGCGCACAGTTTCGTTCATCTAACAAGTGCATATTGTTTGTTCGACATTTTGTATTTAATAAATATCAGTTGTCCCTGGGGTCATGCTATTAAATGGAGCGATGCATCATGCCCCCATGGTCCCCCCATCATGTCCCCTTGTGACAGGAAATCACCAATTGAGTCACTTTTCACTGTTCCCATCACCATGTGGGGTTTTTTTTTTTTGCAATAATCTCTCCAAAATCTATTCCTCCCCCTCCATGTGCATAGCTAAGTATGTGATTTATTCCTTGACCATGAACCATATGTAAACTAAGGCTAGGGTGACTTTGTCTTTGACCAACCAAACCAGGACAGTAGGACAGTGAACCAAGGAGCTATTAATAGTTTCCTCCGGGCAACAGGTATAAACTGGGATCTTCCCTGGCCAATCAGCACATCTGGCCTCCCTAATAGTTTTGGCTTTATTTCTCAAATTTCCCCCACCAGGATCCCCTGCTTTAACTTTTTTTTTTGCGGTACGCGGGCCTCTCACTGTTGTGGCCTCTCCCGTTGCGGAGCACAGGCTCCGGATGCGCAGGCTCAGCGGCCATGGCTCACGGGCCCAGCCGCTCCGCGGCACGTGGGATCTTCCCGGACCGGGGCACGAACCCGTGTCCCCTGCATCGGCAGGCAGACTCTCAACCACCGCGCCACCAGGGAAGCCCAGGATCCCCTGCTTTAAATGCCTCCCCCATTATCTGAGGCGGCCAGCACCATCATGTCCCTACTCTCCATTGCAACCTCAACGCTTTTCGGTCATTTCCCACTGCTTTTAGCATCAAATTCATGCTCCTCCCCCCGCAGTTTGCCGCAGGTCTGCCTGATCCTAGCTCTTCATTCCATCTGCTGTCAAGCAGACACCGGTGACTTTGTTCTTTCTTACATCTCTTCTTCCATCACATCCTGACCAGTAGGAATCACTTCCCCTTCAGAGTTTCAATTGACTTTTCGCCTCCTAATTAAAACTCGATCTGAAGTTCACCTTTACCAGGAATTTTGCAATGACTGTGAAGAATCAGGGGAGAAAATATTCCCAACCAAAGCCAAACATTAACCCCGCACATTTACTTGCATTCTGCATTATCTACAAGAAAGAAACACAGAGAAAATAAAGGGGGGGGGGGTGGAAATTAAGGTGTTTATCCACAAAATCTCTTTTACATTTTATCTTATCTTTATCTTAAGGCACATAAGACTAATGCCTTCGGTTTCAAATGCTAGCACATGCGTATCTTGACAGTAACAGTATCAAGGATGTGGATGGTTTTCTCAAATAAGTAATGCACATTTAGGGGCAACTTCTGCATCTTTCAAAATAAAGTTGCCCAGAATGGTACCCAGGGGCTCAGAGCTACCAGAAAATATTGATAGCTTTCTGTCCTCGGTGGCATTTTTTAAATTTAACAAGTGTTTTTAAAAGTCCGAGCCTTTGGGGAGATAGGTGCCCATTCCAACGTGTGCCAGTCCACTACTCACCTTCCAACGGAAGCTGCTCCCTCTTCTGGTCAACACGAAGGGAAAGTGCTGAGGAAGGAACGACCTCTCCCTTTCCCTGGAGCGCGCTGGGATGGAGTGTGAGAAAGACGGTTCATTGTACTTTGGCAAGACAGGCGCACAGATGTGAGGTAGGCTCAACTCAATTATCACATTTGGTTTCATCAGCTTTGTGAGGGTTTCGGTCTCATCAGAGAGGCAGAAAATGCCCACCGTCGTTCTCAGCAACCCCAGAGAGTGAGAACAACCCCTTCCTTTCTCAGAAGAGCCTGCAGCCCTGCCAGCACGCTGGATCCCTGGAGTCCGGGCCCACCCTGAGCTCCACACTGGGGAGCCCTGCCAAGCCAGAGAGGAAGGAGACGGCAGTTTGGGTCATTACAAAGACTTGCCAAAAAGTGCTCAGAAAATGAACAATTAATTTCGGCTGTCAAAACAGATACTAGAGGAGCCTAGTTAGATTTCAAGCATTTTTTTCTCTACCAGCAAATCCAAGGCTTTGTCGGTGATAAGAGATGGAGCAGATTCTGGGGATGTTTGTGAGACAATATTACACAGTGGTTAAGACTGCTGTGGGCTGTGGGATCAAATTGCCTGGTGTGGATCCCAGCTTTGCTTTTTTTTCTGGCTGTCTCCACAGGCATTTTATTTAACCTCTCTGAGCCTCGGTTTTCTTATCTGTACATTGGGGATGGTACAAGTAGAGCGGAAGAAATGGGGGGAGGGGCAGGATGCAGGGGAAAGCACTTAGCATCCCTCCTGTAAGCAGTCAATAAATGGTTGCTATTTTTTTCATCATTATTGGTGGTACAGATATTATCACACAAAAACTCCTGCTTCTCTTGGAAGTTAATGGGTTCGATTTGTTTGTTCCCTCCTCCTGAAAGATTAGTACTTTGCCCAAATTTTAGAAAATTTTCTGAAGATCCGTTCCTTTGGGGACCCCTCACTGGTAAGCAACGATTTATTGACTCATTAAAAATGTTCCCGGGGAATGTAAAACCTCAAAGAAAAGAGAAATACTTTTTGTTGTTGTTCTCCCCCGGTGAGGCTGTAGTGTCGATGACACATACATAAGTAAAATGGAATTTGAAAAGCAAGAGGCAGAGCATTTTGAAAAATTTAAAGTTTCTTATAAATCTTTATGAAAATGCATCTGTGTCAACACAGTAAAAATAATATCCCAGCCTACTGGTTTTCATCTTCTGGCCCCGGGTAAGCACTAGCTCATTAACCCTTCCACCGCTGTTCACAGGATAGGAAACACAACTGCTACTGCTCTTTAGGAACCCTAAGTGAGCACTCAGTCCTCATTTTCTGTAACATGAGCTTTCTCCCGTCATAGGGTCACAATTTTCCAGATAATTGAAGAAAGCAATATCTGACAGTACGGTGTTCAATAACAGTAAATATCAATGATAACTCATCTTTATAATTGAGAAAATAGGCAATTTTTCTGGCTTGTTTAAAAAAAAAAAATGCCTGGCCATAGAGAATAGACCTGTGGTTGCCAAGGGGGAGAGAGGTGGGAGAGGGTTGGATTGGGAGTTTGGGGTTAGCAGATGCAAACTGGTATATATATTGATAGAATGGATAGACAACAAGGTCCTACTGTATAGCACAAGGGACTATATTCAATATCCTGTGATAAACCATAATGGAAAAGAATATGGAAATGAATGTATATATGTATATGTATAACTGAGTCACTTTGCAGTAAATTAATACAACATTATAATTCAACTATACTTAAATAAATTTTTTTTTTAAAAAAAGCTAACACAGGCTTCCCTGGTGGTGCAGTGGTTGAGGGTCCGCCTGCCAATGCAGGGGACACGGGTTCGTGCCCCGGTCCAGGAAGATCCCACATGCCACGGAGTGGCTGGGCCCGTGAGCCATGGCTGCTGAGCCTGCGTGTCCGGAGCCTGTGCTCCACAACAGTGAGAGGCCCGCGTACCGCAAAAAAAAAAAAAAAAAAAACACAAAAAAAACAGCTAACCCTACATTTCTGGCTCCTCTTTCTTCCCATTGATAAATCCCATACTACTAAGGAGAATTTATGCTAACACTCTTCTTAAAAACCAATACCTTCCCAATATCCATGTCCTCCCTTCTTCCACGATTACAGAACCTGTTTTATTTCCAGCAATTATGTGCCCAGGTAAAAGACTACATTTCCCACCCTCCCTTGTAGCCAGGTGAAGTCACATGGCTAAGTTCTACTCAATGAGATGTGAGTAAAAGTGTTATGTGAAACTTCAGAAAGGCTCCATAATGGTACCTGACACGGCTAGGATAATTGAACTGAGCCTTTTTGCCTTTCTTCCTCTTTCTTGCTTACTAGACCATGGATGTGATGACTGGAGCTCCACCAGCTTGAAGTACATGGTAAATGTGAGGCTGGAAACCACATTGAAATGATGAAAAAATTCCCCGATGACTCAGAAATCATGGTAGCAACGCTGAAATGTCAAATTCCAATTGTTGTGGGTTTTTTTCAAAACAGAAATAAACTATCTGGTTCGAGACACTCTAACTTGGGGCTCTCTCTTTAAGCAGATAAACCTGATCCTAATGGACACACCTATTTTTTTAAACTTTTTTGGCCCCAAAATGAATTCTCTGCATTGACTCATTTTATTATCTGTCCTCAGAGTTTGTTCTACCCAAGATAACATAGCAAGGTTTATTATAATGCTTACCCCATAATTTTTTTTCACACCTCTTTCCACAAATGACTTTATTTTTTCTTTTAACATCTTTATTGGAGTATAATTGCTTTACAATGGTGTGTTAGTTTCTGCTTTATAACAAAGTAAATCAGCTATACATATACATATATCCCCATACCTCCTCACTCTTGCGTCTCCCTCCCTCCCACCCTCCCTATCCCACCCCTCTAGGTGGTCACAAAGCACTGAGCTGATCTCCCTGTGCTATGTGGCTGCTTCCCACTAGCTATCTATTTTACATTTGCTAGTGTATATATGTCCATGCCACTCTCTCACTTCGTCCCAGCTTACGCTTCCCCCTACCCATGTCCTCAAGTCCATTCTCTACATCTGCATCTTTATTCCTGTCCTGCCCCTAGGTTCTTCAGAACCTTTTTTTTTTTTTTAGATCTCATATATATGTGTTAGCATATGGTATTTGTTTTTCTCTTTCTGACTTACTTCACTCTGTATGACACTCTCTAGGTCCATCCACCTCACTGCAAATAACTTAATTTTATTTCTTTTTATGGCTGAGTAATATTCCATTGTATATATGTGCCACATCTTCTTTATCCATTCATCTGTTAATGGACACCTAGGTTGCTTCCATGTCCTGGCTATTGTAAATAGTGCTTCATTGAACATTGTGGTACATGACTCTTTTTGAATTACGGTTTTCTCAGGGTATATGCCCTGGGATTGCTGGGTCATATGGTAGTTCTATTTTTAGTTTTTAAGGAACCTCCATACTGTTCTCCATAGTGGATGCATCAATTTACATTCCCACCAACAGTGCAAGAGGCTTCCCTTTTCTCCACACCCTCTCCAGCATTTATTGTTTGTAGATTTTTTTTTAATGTTGACAGATTTTTCTTTTTTTTATTTTTTTAATTGATTTATTTTATTTATTTTTGGCTGTGTTGGCACGCGGGCTTTCTCTAGTTGCAGTGCAGGGGGAGCGGCTAGTCTTTGCTATGGTGCACGGGCTTCTCATTGTGGTGGCTTCTCTTGTTGCGGAGCATGGGCTCTAGGCGCGCAGGCTTCAGTAGTTGTGGCACACGGGCTCTAGAGCACAGGCTCAGTAGTTGTAGCGTGCAGCCTTAGTTGCTCCATGGCATGTGGGATCTTCCTGGACCAGCGCTCCAACCTGTGTCCCCAGCATTGGCAGGCGGATTCTTAACAACTGTGCCACCAGGGAAGCCCTGTTTGTAGATTTTTTGATGATGGCCATTCTGACAGATGTGAGGTGATATCTCATTGTAGCTTTGATTTGTATTTATCTAATGATTAGTGATGTTGAGCATCCTTTCATCTGTTTGTTGGAAATCTGTATATCTTCTTTGGAGAAATGTCTATTTAGGTCTTCTGCCCATTTTTGGATTGGGTTGTTTGTTTTTTAATATTAAGCTGCATGAGCTGTTTGTATATTTTGAAGATTAATCCTTTGTCAGTTAATTCATTTGCAAATATTTTCTCCCATTCTGAGGGTTGTCTTTCCATCTTGTTTATGGTTTCCTTTGCTGTGCAAAAGCTTTGAAGTTTCATTAGGTCCCATTTGTTTATTTTTGTTTTCATTTCCATTTCTCTAGGAGGTGGGTCAAAAAGGATCTTGCTGTGATTTATGTCATGGAGTATTCTGCCTATGTTTTCTTCTAAGAGTTTTATAGTGTCTGGCCTTACATTTAGGTCTTTAATCCATTTTGAGTTTATTTTTGTGTGTGGTGTTAGAGAGTGTTCTAATTTATTTCTTTTACATGTAGCTGTTCAGTTGTCCTAGCACCACTTATTGAAGAGGCTGTCTTTGTTCCACTGTATATTCTTGCCTTCTTTATCAAAAATAAGGTAATCATATGTGCATGGGTTTATCTCTGGGCTTTCTATCCTGTTCCATTGATCTATATTTCTGTTTTTGTGCCTGTACCATACTGTCTTGATTACTGTAGCTCTGTAATATAGTTTAAAGTCTGGGAGCCTGATTCCTCCAGCTCCATTCTCTTTCTCAAGATTGCTTTGGCTATTCGGGGTCTTTTATGTTTCCATACAAATTGTGAAATTTTTTGTTCTAGTTCTGTGAAAAATGCCAGTGGTAGTTTGATAGGGATTGCATTGAATCTGTAGATTGCATTGGGTAGTAGAGTCATTTTCACAATGTTGATTCTTCCAGTCAAGAACATGGTACATCTCTCCATCTGTTTGTATCATCTTAATTTCTTTCATCAGTTTCTTATAGTTTTCTTCATACAGGTCTTTTGTCTCCTTAGGTAGGTTTATTCCTAGGTATTTTCTTCTTTTTGTTGCACCGGTAAATGCGAGTGTTTCCTTAATTTCTCTTTCAGATTTTTCATCATTAGTGTATAGGAATGCAAGAGATTTCTGGGCATTAATTTTGTATCCTGCTACTTTACCAAATTCATTGATTAGCTCTAGTAGTTTTCTGGTAGCATCTTTAGGATTCTCTATGTATTGTATCATGTCATCTGCAAACAGTGACAGTTTCACCCCATAATTTTTAAGATAGCTTATTGAAATGTAGGCTCCACATGAATTTTCTCAGCAGGGTTAATATGATATGTATCAAAACTTTGATTCTCCAAAGACATGGTTCATTTTAGGTAGAGAAAAAAAATAATTTTGTAACCACAAGCTGCACACTAACGAGGCAATCCACCTCACCAATGTAAGGGATTAACAATCAGGGTGGATGGCTCACTAAAATCTCTAGGGAATGCCACTTTTGTAGGAAGGAAATCTGCTTCCTCCACGTTAGCATGTTGTTCAATTCACTAATGATGCTTACCACACTGTGCCCCAATGATTGTAGCAAGTCTTCTCTTTTACAGAGACTTTCCTATTAAGTCATTCCTAATGCCAAGCACAGCACCTGGCATATGATAGATGCCAAAAATGTATTCACAACTCTTTCATGAATAAAGGAGATCTCTTATAAAGAACTAGCTCATTTGAACTATCATTTCTTTCAGCAGTCAAACATTAATGCAGCTCTCAAAAATCTATCCAAAAACAATATAATAATAATGGTGAAAATCATTAACAATTACTGAGTACTTTATACATACTAGGTCATTTGTTAAACTTGAAAAACCCCTGTGAGAGAGATAAACATATGTGTGTGCATATTTCTATGTTATAGCTCTGTCCTTGGTCCACATTTTCAGATCACACATACTCTCAAGAGAAGCCATGTCATTTGGTGCCAAGATCACAGAAAGCCCCTCCTCTTCACACCCACACCCACCTGAACTGACTTCTGAACATCTTGTTCAGCATAATTTTTGGAAGAAATATTTGTTCTCTAATCTACCTTTGGTGCAAAAGGACACATGATGTTATTGGGCACTCAAGGCTCAGCCCATGAATGAAACTCATCTGTTAATATTCATAGAAGTTTACCATTTTGCCCATCTGTAGAATAAAGATCAAAGTGTTAAATAATGAACAAAGCAGAATGTGTGAGATGTGGGGCCAAAGATGCCATTTGAATGCAGATGCATTATTTACAGAACTTCACAAAACCCCACTGGAAACATCCAAGTAGTGGAATACTGTTTTTGGTTTTGTTTATTATTATAAAAAGTGTCACAATTATCACTGACACTATAGTTTCTTGGAGTAATCTGGTCTTTTCATCTATTTAATTAAAGGTCTTTGGTCCAGAGGCTAAGGAGATTTCAGCTCTTAACAATGCTTAGCCTGACTAGTTCTTACCTCTATCCACTGACCACTGACCAAGAGCCCAGGTTAACACTGCATCTCGATCAAAACTTGGCTTGGCACCTACACCTAACTTGACTTTTTACTTATTTCCCATCATTGATAAATGACACTTAAAGTGATAGTCTCATGGCACGTACATGACGTTGCATAAAATAAACTGATTTATTGCAGTGCTTGCCAGCATTTTGGCGGCCAGAGCATACGTTGAAAGTGGTAATGTTTCTGAAACACTCTGGGACAAACAGAAGAGTCTGCTCTTGGATAGAAGTGATCTGCTATAGGCTTTGATTGCCCCAGGCCCAATATCTCAGCACACGTGTAACCGTTTCCAGGCCCATCGGTTACAGAGCTCAGAGTTATAACACTATTGCTTTATATTATATATAGTACATGGAATATATAGAGATTTAGAATACATCTGCATCCATATAATAATAAGCTTTTTTATTCATCTATAAGTATCTATGTCTTATACACGTACATCCTAATAAGAGCACCTACAGTAAGAATGTTAAGGTTGAGATGGGATCTCCCACCTATGCCGTTTCCCTTATCATCACTTTCCCACAGGAGTCAATCATTTGCCTTCCTGGACAACACTCTCCATATGTACTCATTCTCTTCTTTCAGTTTAACCTTCTTTGTTTCTGCAATTAAGTAGCGAAGTCAGATTGGTGTGCATTTTCAGCTCTGAAGGAAGGGAGCCAAAGGCTTTAGTCTTCAAGCCTCAGCCTGATTCTCCAGTCATGCATTTACTAGAGAGCCTTCACTTTTCAACCATCGCTTTAGGGACACCTGGTTTCCCTGTGATTAACTGTACTGTATGTGAAGCGCTCTCAGGGCTAGGAAACCTCCAGGGAAGAGGAGGCATAAGTGATAGGATTGGGTCTATGCCGTAATACCATCGTATTACAAGGCTACTTGTTGCCTAACCAAAAACAGCCATATACTATATTGAGTAGGACTGCATTTCCTAATCTCCCTGGAAGCTAGCTGTAAGTATGTTCTGGCCAATGAAAATTAAAGAGAAATATTGTTTGGGACATCTGGGAAGGCTGCTTAAAGGGAGCTGAGCCAGCTGGGAAAAGCCCTTTTTTTCCCCTTCTGCTTTCTTCTTTATTTTGGCCTACAGCTGGGGTGTAATGGCTGGACTCCAGCTGCCATCTTGGGCCATGGGGTAACCTTGAATATGAAAGCCATGCACTAGAATGGTGGAGCAAACAGACAGAAGGGGTCTCAGGCTCTGAAGACATTGTGGAACCTTCATTAAACCTTGGACTGCCTATCATTAAACTTTTCCTTTTTTATGTGAGAATTAATTTTTCTTATTTAAGGTACACTTAACCTGAGGGTTTCTGTTAAATAAAACTGAATAAGCCTAAATGATACAATCATCTATTATCGTCAAATATTTATCTCTAATTTCTAATGGTTAAAATGACTGACACTATAATTACAATTACCACCACCATTACCTATACATTATATAAATAGCAGAGAGTCGAATTCATCACCAACCACTAAATCCACCAACATACCAGCAAGAGTGAGCAAAGTTCCTGCCCTAATAAACTCTCCCTCACACTCTTGACCTGCTAGGAAAGATACAAATTTCTGACTACTTCCCTGCTAGACAACAAGGATAGACCTACAAGGACCCAGGAAACCTGATCATAGAGCGACCACCTGCTCATAGAGTGACCACCTGGGTCACACCAAGAGATTGGAAGACACTAATGTGAAGGAGCTAGATCTGCCTGTACCTGAACCACACCCTAAACAAACAGCCCAAATTCAAAGATTTGGGATGATGTGGAAGAATTCTAAGATACAGTGGTTGTTCAGATCATGCCTCAAATGGGTCTTCTTCAACCACTCTGCTGTTCCACTGTTCAGTCCAGGACACTCTCACTGCCAACTAGGCAACAACAACTACCAATGTGCTGGCTAACAAGTCACTTTCCAATCGATAACAAGTAAACATTAGAAAACAGAAATTGTTTTTTGATGAAACAATTATTTGTTTATTTGGAAAAACTATTTGTTCACGGTAATGACAGAGGTTCTTTCTCACTGGCAACTCTTTCGCAACAAACTTCAGTAGTCAGGTTTTAGTAAAAGTTGAAATCTGGAATGAATACATACAATATTGTTTAAGCCTAAACCAAACATTCTTATATGTTTTGTCCATTTGTTCTGGACAGCAATTTTAAAATAAGCAACATGAAAAGTTCTTTCTGATGTGAATAAACTATGAACTGAGCCCTCCAACCAAGGGCCTTGAATACATTTAAATCTTCTACCATGATGTGAATGCTATTGGTGTCCAATAAACATTAACCACTAGTAAGGACGAAAATTATAATATAACTCAGAAGCTAATCATCTCCATGGTGTGTTCAATTTATTAGAGATTTTAGGTATGAAACTGGAGATAAGGGAAGTTTCAAAATTAAAACTGAAACTCTGAAACTTTTAAGACTGTCTCAACATAGACAGGTAAATATTCCTCCATGTACATGACCGCATTAGTTTCAAAGGAAAAGAGTGAAGACATTTGGCAGTCCAAGTGCCCCTTCTTTCTGACAAACTGGGGCACATCATTTCCTTAGAACTTACAAAAGAATTCTAACAAAGTAGAGATCAAAGCAAGAATTTTTTTTAAAAAAGCTTAAGGCACAGCTGGCTGGTGTAAGTCACTTGGCACTCCCAAGTAAACCATTAGGTCTTCATGATAGAGATACAAGATTCCCTCTGTTCCAAAGAGGGGCAATCAAACATGGAGCTGTGGACAGCTGAATCTCTGCATCAGGGATGTATCCCATTTGGTCCTTGCCCTAGGTCAAGAGTAAATAATCCTGTTAAACTTGTTTTAAAATTCCCTGGGCACTTACTGTTGGTTTCCTATCTGTTTTGAGGAGAAAACGCATATTAACTAGTTTCACATTCCTGCTACTGAATAATTATCATGCTTAAGAACTCCCAATAGAGGTAAAGGAATCATCACTTGGAAATACGAATTTTCAAAAACAAAGTTGCATCAAGAGGTTCTAATTTCCACTCACGTGATCATCCTCAGTTACGTCTGGTGAATTCTGCCTCTAGTCACAGATGACACTAATATATAATAAGTATTTATTAAATTCTTTCTTTTTAAATCAAACACATTTTATTACTAATAAGTTTGGACTTTCTTGGAAGGGTTAGCGTTACACCCTTTGTAATTCTGAATGTCTGAATGGTACAGAGAACCCACGGCTGCAAATACTGCCCTTTTCCTCATTTCTCAATGTCCTATTCTCCCTGCTTCCTCAACAGTTATGGAAGAGGGGGGATGAAGCTTTCAGAGAATTTGTGAGTTGGAAAGGAAAGGAATAAGCCATTAGAAGCAGAACTTAGGTAGAGACAGCAGCCTGCCTTTAGGAGTCTGCAAGTATTGGAAGTTCAGCTCAATTTTGGAACTTCCTTCACCTCTAGTTCTCTTTGTAAAGTTTCCCAGAGCCTCAAACAGAGCCTTCCAGACTATGGGAACTTACTAAATAACCACCTGAGCAGATGCAAATATGCTCAGGATTCTACCAAATTAAATCTTAGCTTCTCCCCAGCAACTCTCTAAGCCTCAGTTTTCTCATCTGTAAAGGAGAGCAATCATAATTAGAGTTTTTGTGATAATTGCCCAAGGAGATAATAGTAACCCTAACAATACTTATATTCCTGTGAACTCCTCAAGCATAGTCACTGTGTTTTCCTTCATACAACTTTGTATTGTGACCACAGAACCAGGCAAGGAATGAGGATGTGCAGTTCCCATTAGATGTCATTTTAATATCCATAAGAGTTGTAGGAGTATAGAAAAAGATTATAGAATTCTGATTACCAGAGTTTGATGATAAAGTTGGAAAAGGTTGTGGAAGAACTATGTAAGGGTAGAATAATTCAATAAAGTGGCAGTAAAGTAATTTTAAAGCCAAAGGTGAAAACAAGGAAATGTCCTAAGTCATTAAACAAATGTGAAATCCAGTTAATTAATGAAGAAAGTTAGCCACAATCTTAATGGGGAGCATAGAATTCAATTTACCCAAATTAGAAGGAAAGATGAGTTAACAGCCTCTCTTGAACCCAGGAGAGACCAACTCATAAAAGATATGGGTCTGGAATTCCTGTTGGTACAGTGACTATTAAAAGGGAGTTGGAATTTTGGCCAGAATCCCAGGGAGAATCCATCTCCTTTCTCAACCAAAGCCTCTGGTAGATTTGCAGCCACAGTCTGTTGACATGGTCTCCCCACCTTGCTTGTGAAACTATACTTTGTCAGTAGTGGGTTAGTGTTTTTAACCCAAAGAAACTTTGGAATAGAGTACAAAGATTAAGTAAATCAAAGCCAAATTATTAACACTTTTGTATTAAGTTCAAAAATAGTGTTTTTTTAATCATTGAGACAACCTATATATATTTGATATTTTAAATGTGTGCATGTTTTAAGAAAATGTGGTTTAGTCAGGTATCTAACAGGTTAGCCTTCTGACATCAATTTAAATGGGCAACTAAGTAATTAACTTGAGATTCCCAGTGTTAAATCAAACAGTATAAGCAAGCAGTATGGAAATGCTTAATAGAACTTAAGAATCATTATCCTTAGAGGTTTAGAGGTTTAATTTATTAGCTTTACTTGGAGTAGTTTAAGTACATGGGGAGATTTTTCCTGTTAGAGAAATGTGCGGCTTTACAAAAAAAAAAAAAAGAATATATTAGATTGACAAAAGCAATGTATGATATTTAATAGAAGTTTATTAGCTAGGTTTGTAATGAGAGTTGGTTGACTCAGGGAGGTTGTTCCACTCAACTTGAGCTGAACAGACAGAAATCAAAAGCTCCCTTAAAAATTCTTGTTAAAATTACTAGATTTACAAGTAAAATAGGATTTGTAAATTTATTCATTCAACATATTTATTGATCATGTGCCATGTGTGCAGCACTAATTCTGGATGCTGAGAATATAGCGATAAACAAAACAAGGGCAAAAAAAAAAAGCTTTATGGGACCTACATTCATTAAACTTAATGAGCTTTAGGAAAAAACTAAGTTATTAAACGTGTTGCTTTGATACGTTGGATATTAATTTTTAAACAAGTTAGCTACAAATAGTCTCTTTATTGCACAAAATGTTCCCCAGTGGACAGCAAAAAATTTCACATTGGTAAGTGTCTTCATTTATCCTGTGTCATTAGTGCTTAGTTCACATACAACTCAAAATTGTGTGTGGCTTGAATGTTGAGTCCTCCTATATTGACTTCCACATCACTCACAAGAGATCTGAGTTAAGCAAGATTTTTTTTCTTAAACTGCAAATGTCCCCAAGGTTAAGGAGCTTAGAGATATTTACATCTTCATGTAATTCAACCAGATTGTGTTTTTTCTAACATCTGAGTTAAGAAATAAACTTTCTGATGGAGGAAGGAGAGGAAAATAACTTTGGGGATGGAAATATCTGTGCAGAGAAAGGAAATCTCTGGAATGGGGGCATGTTAAGGGGCAGGGCTGGGAGTCCTCAGGGCAGTTGGGAGGTCGAGGGACTTGGGTGATGGGTATAGAAAAAGTGATGGAAAAATGCAAAGAATTTTCAACTATTTCAAAAAGAGCCTCCACCCAGGAAAGAGAAAGAACTTCTTTTTTGCTCTCCCAGGTGATTATCTGTACCCAAAACCCATTGGTCAAACTTGCTTTGTTAAAAAGTTCCACTGGGGTAAATAAAGCTTTTGCAAAATGACCTGGAAACTCAAACGAACATTGTTTCCAAAGGAAAATGTTTCTCAGTTCTAAACAGCCCACTTACAACGTCTATTGAAACATAACCTGTCTGTAAATTGACCAGTATTTTGATAATCAAAAACCACACCCAAGGCAGTTCCAGAAAACTGCAGAGAAGCTACAGGAGCCCAGCAATGACCTAAACCACGCATCTGCAGAAGCAAGCCCTAAGCTGAAAACTCCCAGAGCTTTGCAATCCATACGCATTTTTCAGCTTCCTTATCCCAGCAATCATAATTCACTTATTCCAAAACTTCAGGCAATGCTGGTGGCCCCTGGAGCAGCAACTCCTCCTCCAATTGGCCACGCCCAATAATAGTGGCTAACTGCAAATTCTCCACACTGACATTTAGGGACCAGTTAGAGAGCAGGTAGATATCTCAGGGCAGAATTGTATAGTGGTTAATTCTTCAGGCTCTAGAGTCTGAAAGAACTACGTTTAAATCCTAACTACCACTGGCAGGCTACTTAAACTCGCCACATCTCAGTTTCCTCATCTGTAAAATGGGGATTATAATAATACCTATTTCGTGGAGCTGCTGAGGAGTTTAAATGAGATAATGCCCGGACAGCATCATGCTTGACATAGAGTGAGCACTCAGACTTAACACTTGTACACGGGCTCCCTAATTTATAGCAAGTGAACAAATAGAACAACATTTCATATCTTCTGCTCCCGCTAAGGCATAATGTAAATGGTAATTATGGACATCTTGGCTGGCCTAGTTAACTTACAACTTTTCTCAACATTAAAGAAACTAAGAAATAATCCAGTTCCTATTTGGGCTCTTGAGATGTTGGAATGAGTTACAGGCTTATAAACACTGTTCTAATAGTTGACAAGGATTTGGCTTTAATCTGGTGAATGAAAATTTCATGAAAAGAGAGTTATGGAAGAGTTGTGAGGAAAAACTCTAATGTTCTGAATGATGGATTTCAAAATAATCCTCAGTGCCTTTTCAGACATTCAGTCCCATACTGGACCAAAATACCACTGACGGTAGGTAATTCCTTGAGAAAATGATTTTTCTTAAATAGACCCATATAAACCAGGCTGATTTATTAAGGGGGAAAATGAATTTAATAATACAGTATTAGATTGAGTATCATCCAGGAAAAGTGTACTGTAAAAAATGTTTTGAATATTAATTGACCTCTGGTAACTTTCGTGTCGTAAATATTTGTATTATAGTGAGGTAGACAGTTAAAAAAAAAAACTCTCCATTAGACAGACTTAAAATTTTGTAATAATATTTAAGAAAATGATAACATTATGAAAGAATGAAATATCTGATGAATGCTTAACTTTGTACAACTCGAATATAAACTTTAAAAATATTAGAAATTATAACATTTGAGTGCATATAACGTTTTGTACATTAAGATGAATTGCATGCTGTCCATTTCCTCTTTGCACTTTCAGTCACCTTAAATAAACAAATATATACAGCCTTAACAGAACAACAGTGCATCCAAAGCAAATGTGCATTTTAAATTATTTCTCCTGGCCAAGTCTTTTTTTTCTTTCACTTAGCATTTTATATTAGCATTTATTATCAGTCTCACCCTTTCTTGGACAGTTTGTAGTTCTCTGAACCAAACAAGCAACAGGTTTAGATCAAGAGAGAGCAAAACCACTTAGGAAAAACAAAAACTTTTTGTAATGGTTGGTACAAGTTCCCTTGTTTAAACCATTTAATGGTCAAAGATGAGAAGGAAGCTAACTCTTCAAAGGGCCTACTTATGGACAATGTTTGAAAATAATACTGGTGCAGGCTGGGGGAAAGTTCATGTTTTTGGCAATCTGGGGATGGGTATTTAGCTTGTGCTCTGCTCTCTCCTGCTTCCGGAAGATGAATTCCATCCCTGCCTCCTTCCTCACCATCCGTCCCCGTTGTCTCCCACCTCAAGCTCAATGTAACACTTTGCTCTTTTCACAGTTTCTCATTACTAAGTTTTAAAAACATTGCCTAGCTGGTAATTACAATCTGAAACAATTCTTTTGGGGGAGCCCTGGGCTATTGCTGGCTGGTAATCTTTCAGGAATGTCAGAGAGAGGGGAGGGAACAAAGATTCTAAAGAACCTTTGGAGACAGGGGCTTGTGTCTCCTTTCATCCCTCTCCTCCCTGCTCCTGGCCTGTCCCTCTATCCCCATCCTTGGTGAGGGAGGGGGAACCACCTTCCCTCCTGACTTCACCCTCCCTTTTCTTGGGTCACTTTCCCATCCTCTGCCACTCTTAACTTAGTTCTACAGTTCCCCAGCCCTACCCATTTTTTGCTTAAATGGGAAATCACCTTCCCTTCAAAGGGGATGTCTGAATTTTGGCAAATTCTGTTCAAAGAAATCAACGAGAAACAGACTTGAGGAAGGGCTTTTCCACAGGTTACCTCCAGCCTGGGCTAAGGCACCTCTATGTCAGTCCCTCACAGGCAAGCCTTGTGGTTTCTCATTATCCTTTAGGGGGTTCCACTCGGACTCATTCTTGTCATTCCATCCATACCAGCTCCCTTTTCCCCCAGAAAAAGCAATAGTAATGGCAGTGACCTGAGCCCCCTGGAGTGAGATGCAGGTTGCCACTTCCCTATGCGGACAGAGGCCAGGGCAGAGCTGGGTATACGATCAAGCGGGAAAAGGCCCGCTTGGGCCCACCTCTTGCAAAGCTCTTCTAAAGGCAGGACCCCTCCTGGCTTTCCTATTTCTCTACCTTAACACTTTCTGTTGGGGGGAAGGGCGAGGGGACAAGGCACAGGCTACGACATGGCCAGAAAGACCCCACCTTCTTTACACAGGTAGCAAACAATCAGACCGAGATGTGGTCAAAGGTGATTCTTCCCCCCAGTTTCCCTTCTTAAACTATTAATTTTTCAATCCTTGGAGCAGTTGAGAACCAGGTATGCGTCTCCCCTGCCCTCACCTCCCATCAAAACCTGGGAGACACACAAGGAAATCCAAAGCCACAATAATAAAGACAAAAACTAAAGAAATCCTCCTTGGCTTGTTTTTCCAGGGTGGCCGGGCAAGGTGTGAAAATCCGTCGCTCCCTCTGGGCTGGCAGGTGGAAGGTTCTGGAAAGGCGGAACTCCCTGGTCTCCCACCCGGCTGAAAGCCCAGGCTGCTGCCCCACTCTCTGCCTCGTCCAAGGCTAGCTCCTCCTCCGCCCCTCTGCAGTCAGGCCTCCCCCGCGGTCCCGGGCCAAGGCGGCAGGGAAGGCGCCGCTACCTGCAGCCGCAGGACTCCACCACCATGTCCTCGTACTGCTTGTAGACCACGTTATTGCCCGCGTCGATGTACAGGATGCTGATGGGAGTCAGTTTGGTGGGCACGCAGCAGCTGGGTGGGGTAGAGCCGGGGTCCATGGAGTTCATCAGCGTCTGGATGATGGCGTGGTTGGTGGGCTCCAGGTGCGAGCGCAACGGGAAGTCGCACACGCCTTCGCAGTGGTAGGCCTCGTACTCCAGGGGTGCGATAATCCAGTCGTCCCAGCCCAGCTCCTTGAAGTTCACGTGCAGGGGCTTCTTGCTGCAGCGCAGCCTCGATTTCTTGCCGTGCCGCTTGCCGTGGCGGCTGGCGAAAGCTGTGCGTCGCCGCCGGCGGCCGGGCGAGGGCAGCCAAGACCCGGCGTCTGGGGTGCCCGACGGCGGCGGCCACGACCCCTCGGCGCCCGCGCCCGGGCCCGCAACCTCGGCCGAGCCCAGCTGCTCGCGCATCTCGGCGAACAGGTTCTTGCGCTGGGATCGGGTGAACACCACGAGCAGGGCGCGCTCCTGGGGGGTCCGCACCCTCCGGCCGAAGCCCAGACTCCGCAGGTCCGGGGGCGGTGGCTGCTGGAGCCCCAGCGCGCGCGCCTCGGCCTCGCCGGCTCCCTGCTCGCCCCACGCGACCCGCAGCTCCAAGCACAGCTGCTCCCGGGGTTGGTGGCGCAGGACCTGCCACACGTCGAAGACTGCCCAGCCGGGCCGGGGCGCCCCCTGCGGGTCCAGGGTCCGCGCGTCCAGCAGCAGGGGCGACAGGCAGGGGAAGAGCTGCACTTGGAGCGGCCCGGCCGGCGGCCCCCAGGGCGCTGCGGGCGCCTGGCGAAAGAGCCGCAGCTCCGCGCCCACCAGCTCTTCTTTGTCTGAGAGCGTGGACACATCAAACAAATACTTCTGTCTCCGGAGAGGAGTGTGCGAGAGATCGTCTGCGAGATAAAAAATAATTACAGTCAGTTTCACTTAAGAGGGAGATCAGCCCGGTGCTCCGCGGCCGCCCCTGGGAGGAAAAGGGCGGGGAGGGAAAGGGACAGGCCGGTAGAGGTCCAGCTCGGCCCGCCCGGGGCTGACCACCCCGCCTCCCCGCCCGGCGGTGCGCGGCAAAGAAGGGGAGGGCACCAGGGCGGCCCCCTCCTCCCCTTCAGCCCGGGACTCCCTGGGCGGAAGTCGGTGGCTGCTGGAGTGGCGGCCGCGGCGGCGGCCTCCCGGGTTTTCCCCCAGGAGCCTATGTAACCACTAATGTGCCCTTTGTGGTCGCTGCCCGGCCCGCATTCCCCCAGACCTCCTCTCGGCTGGCTCATTCTCATCATTCACGTCTCGGTTCAAATGTCACCTCCTCCGAAAGGCCATGCTCGACCACCCGGATCTAAAGTAGCCTCCCTCGGTCACTATCACGGGACCCTGCTTTATTATCTTCACGGCACTTAGCACTATCTACAATGACCTCGTTTATATTTGTCTCCTTAGCGGTCTGTCTTTCCCAGCATAAGCCCGCCCCTCTCCAACAGCCCATAGGAGCTAGGACCCTGTCCTGTCCATCTGGCTCACCGCAACGAATCCAGGCCTGCTCGACCCAGGATACACGCTGGTCAGTAAGCGGGAAACATCCAGAGCAGTCATTCTCAGTCTACCACCTAGAGAATTTTGAAATTACCAGCGCCAGGGTATGCTTCAGCCAACTGAACCAATATCTGAGGACAGGGCCTGGATATTGGACTTTTGTTGGGGTTTGTTAGCTTTGGTTTTTTTAAGCTCCAAGTTGACTTGAAGGTGCAGCCCTAGTTGAGACCCGCGGGTCTGGGAGAAGATGCCGCCCAGCAGGCAGTTTTGCTGGTGCGTTTAGGCCCAGGACAAAGTTGACACAATGAGGAGCTGCAATGTGATTTCTTTCTTTCTAAAATTCATCAGCCACTTAACAAACAAAAGAGCAGGGAGGCTTTCAGAAGTCTGCAGAGGGGCAAATGAACCAACACAAACACAAGGCATCTATCCATTGAGAAGATCCTGCAGCCAATGAGAAATAAATATATCAGTAAGGAGAAAACCACAGCCACACACACACACACACACACACACACACACACACACAGTGACATTCTCCCCTCCCCCACCCACCCAATCTGAAATCTTCTTGCTTTGCAACTAATCCTGAAGATACAATTTTTGGTTACCACTGAGAGAAAGAATGGGGACACATGGAGGGGGAACAATAACAGGCTTTAAATCCAAGGTGAATTCTTGGGGACCCAGGCAAAACTGGACTGGACTTCTTTTTTGACACATTTGTGCATGAAGCCAACCCCACTTCAGTGTGCAAGGCGGAAAGCTAACCAGATTTTCTTGGGCTGCCTTCTCATAAAATATTTACAACCCAGCAAATACAAAAATCCCCAAAGCCCCTAGCTTTCCCCAGAAGCTAGTAAAGTTTGGGTAGATTTCAATAGTAAAAGTGTCACCGGGTCCCAGGTCCGACCCTCACTGCCTGTCCAGATGTAGCCCCAGGGCACTGGATCTGGGCCTCAGCCACACCCAGTTCCCACTCTGGGCTGACCGCCGGGCGGCTGCCTCACTCTAACACACAAGTCCCGACCTGAGACGGAGCTGTGGGAAGGGTTAGAGAGGTGAAAAGGGAAAAGCTGCTGGAGGCGGTTGATTTATGGAAGCCAAGACCTTCAAACCGACCAGGGCACATTAAAATCAGTGGGAATTCAGCACACTTTCTTCTCCTCCTTTAAAGAAACCTGTGTCTGACAACATTCAACCACCACCCAGATCTCTGGACCTATTGCCTGAGGCTTCACTTTCCTGGCTCTCATATTTCTCTCCCCCCCAAAACTGAGGATGTGGTGAGAGGGAGAAACGTAAGGCACTTGCTGCACCAGCTAAATGTCGTGAGGGCTGACATATTTTTCATCCTTTATCTATGAGCACAGATCAGTTCTGCAAGGTAGGTACTCATATTGTTCCAATTTTACAGATAGGAAAACCAAGGCTTGGAGAAAATAATTACCAAAGTCTCACAACGAATAAATGGTGGTATTGGGACCCAAACCTAGGTCCGTTTAATTTCAGAGTTGGAGCATTTAGCCTGTAAGCCCCACTGCCTGTCCATTAGAGTCCAAGTCCTGGAGCTGAGGCAACCAGGAGTGACCACGGTACAAGGCATGGAGGATACAGTCCCAACTGTATTTTCAGGGCTTGCTAGGAATAAAACCTGGGCTCCTTTAGGAAATCATTTCCATCTCTGCTTATATAACTCTTGAGACAGTCTGTCACTGGTCGGAGAGCATTAGGCAGGTGTAAAGGATGATTTATTTATTTCTCTCTCATGCAACACGGAGAAATCAGCCTGCTTTTGTTTTCATTCTTTTTTTTAAAGTGTGGGCTAATAAATGGTCTGCACAGCTGAGTCACATTTCTCTAGTCCTCGAGAGTGGTCAAAACAAAGGAAAGCATCTGTAAAAAGAGGGCTCCACTGGTTCTGCAGCCTTGGGATTTCGCATGATTTTTCTAGCAAGATTAGCCTGCTCCTACTCTTTCCAGGGCTGGGGGGAAAAAGTGCAAATGAGGCTTCAGTCTGTATCCTGCTCTCTTTTCTTCCCATCCCGGCTCCATTCCACAGTTCGAGGGGTCTTACCTGCGTGGATGTGGACACCCTTGCCCACAGCTCCAAGCTTCCCAGGCTACAGGGGCACACATCAGCGATGTGACACACCCTTAGGAGGACAGACCCAAAGAAGAAGCTGCCCAGGCCCTGGAAGTGGGCTCAGGGCAATTTGAGCAAGAACTCTGTGGCTCAGGTACCAGACTAGAGCAGTAGCTCTCAAAGCCAGTGAACCTGCAGTGGTCCCTAAATCTGCATCGTCAGCATTACACAGGAACTTGTTAGACATGCAAATTCTCTTGAGCCCCAGAGGTTTGTAGCAGAGCCCAGAATTTGCACTTCTCCTCAGTTCCCAGGAGATGTTGATTCTGCTGGTTGGGGACCCCGCTATAAGAACCACGAATCTAGATAAGCACATTTCATTGACTCTTCAGATTCCCCACTAAGTGGGGAGGGCACCATGGGAGGTGAGAACAAAACAGGGCCCTAGGGCCCCAAAGCACTGGGCCCAAGACAGGATCTAAGGCAATGCTCACCAGAACCAAGTCCCTATTGCTCCCTGTTCCTTCCAGCCCCTCACAGCCACGTCCACATTTTTTCACTCTTTCAGCCACACGTACTCTCTCTCACTGGGTCTCCAGAACCTCTAACGCATGAGTGCGGCTGCTCTGCTCTGTGCAGCTCCCCTACGGACCGCATTCTCCACCTGTCTGGACCTGCTCTGGAGGCATGCGTCACAGAAATAGCCCAGAGGAGGCATCCAACCTGGGGAGTGCACACACCGTCCACTGTGACCCTGCAGACACTCTGCCTGCTGACCTGGCATCACAAGGCCTGGCCCTGCCGCCATGGCCATCCGTGGGTACGAAGCCAGTTCTTCACACCTTCTCCCGCAAGCCTCCTCTCCCATTAAGTCCTGTATAGAGGAGAGCTGATGTCATCAAGTGACACTCTCTCCCATCCTCTTGCCTAGAAACAGGTAGTTTTCATTTCAGAATCTGTAGGTGGCGCCTTCTTGCATCCTGGAAGGTCAATCTTATGCTTCAGGCCTTGAAATTGATCAGTAATAAATCATGAGAGCTATCTTTTTTTGCTTTTTATCTGTATCAACCTGGTCTGTTACAGCTTGGCTGACACCCAGGTTAATTCAGGGTTTGCTGAGTATTAGACAGAGCGACCCCTCAAGTTTTAATCGCTGGATATGTGCTTATCAGCTTGCTCTGGTGGGTGGGCAGAGGAAGGAGGGACGGAGAGAAGAGAACAAACCACCTTCATATTTGAAGAAAATTCTTCATAAATAGGTCAGCCTTTTTTGAGTTAAGGGCAAGTCGGTTGAAGGTTAGGAGCACCTCAAACATATACATTTGGTGTGGAATTGATTAAAAAATAAAATAAAAATTTAAAAGGAAAGCAAATAAGGGAACGAGAACGAATCACTTCAACGTAGGGACTATCACGCCCACTTTAAATGAGGAAACTGGCTTAGAAAGCTACGTGGCTGGAGGAAGCTAAGAAGCAAACACCAGATCGTAAAGAAAAGGATGCCCGCGGCGCCTAAGTCCGGACACCCCAGGAACCGCGCCCCGGGAAGGCGGCGTAAGGGTGACGGTTGCTCAGCGGCAGGACCCGAGCCTCGCCGCCCACACGCGCTCCTCCAGCTGGGGGCGGCTCCCCCGCGCCCCCCTGCAGATGGCTTCCGAAAACCCGAATCGTCCTTCGGTTTGGGGCGGAAAGGCCGCGCACTGCATGTTCCCCAAGACGTCTTGAGATACGTACGCAGCTTGAGGTCCCTCTTGAGAGTCCTGGTTGAACTGTGTGTCACTCGCTGGCCCCGAGGGCTCCCCCGAGCTCCGGCTCCCCCGAGCTCCAGCTCGCCCAACCCCCAAGGCCCTTCGCGCCCAGACCCTGGGCTCCCCAATGCTGCTAAGCGCGTGTTCCGCTCGCGTCCTCTGAATTCGCCGTGACCTGAGCGGCCACTCGTGGGCGCCTGGCCGGGCCCCACACGCCTCCACCCGCCGCCCCACCACGCGTCCCGCCGCACGTCCTCCGAAGGCACATCCTCCAGCGAAGGGCTGCGGCTCAGAAAGCCGAGATGAAACGTGGCTCTCCCACCCCTACTCCCCTAGGTGGGAATGGAGGAGGGGCGTATAATCACCCGTCTTCGCAAAGGAAACTCCAGATGTCTGCAGCTCAGCCTTTCCCCCATCCTCAAAAGCATCCCTGAATGCTTCTGGGCGTGCTTTTGTGCTGGGGGTTGGGTGGCCTCCGTCCGCGAATCCTCACCGAGAGTGTCCGAGGCCCGTCGTACTGTTACACTCTTTTATAGGTGACTGTTACACTCTTATAGCGGGCTCCAAGAGGCGTCTTCACTTGCCCAATGACTTGCAGCTTGGCAGGGACACTATTTGAAGGTCTTTATTCCAACCGAGGCCCTCAGACCTGAGGCCACGCCCCTCTCACAGGGTTCTCCTTTGGCGGTGGAGCAAAGAGGGAGGGAGGACACCAGACACACGTCCATCACCAACGCCGTCGACACAAAGGGAGCTGGGTTCTGCCAGGAATTCTTTTTTCCTTTACTGGAAGTAAGAAGACCTCCGAGCGGGGAATTCATAGCTAGGTTTGGAGTCACTTCTTCTCAGGTCCCTCAGCCCTGAGGGTGCCCTGAGGTGCCACAAAGTCCACAAGTTGGAAATAGAGTCAGGTGTACTGGGTGAGTAAAAATGAGCCACCAGCCCTGTCTCCTCTGAGGTATGAAGGTCTCTGAGTAATTTGTGCTCCAACTATGACCCTCTTCTGGGACAGTGATCTTCTGGGCATCGCCCTGTACTCTTGTCCTGCGCCCTGCCTCCACTGAGATCTGAGTCTTGCAAACTGCTGAGCAACGCCCTGAGGTGCAGAATCAGGACCCCACCCACACAATTCACCCTTTCTGGGGTGTTTCTGCTGACATCCAGTATGCTCATCACAGCAAACACTGGGCTAAGTCCTTACTATGTGCTGGGCATGATCTAAATTCTAAACTTATAATAAGTCGTTTAAGCTTCAAAACGACCTATGGAAAAAAGAAAAGATATCATTATTATGTTACGGATCACAAAACTAAAACACAGAGAGCTCAAGGTAACTTGCCCAAGATAGAGGTAGATGGAGTAGTCTGGTTCCAGTATCTGTGCCACCACCCTGGACATCCCAGACCCTGATCTTTGTGTCTGGTAGAAACCCTGAGAAGGCTCCAGTTCTTTCATGCTGCCTATGAATTTGGGGAGGGCATCAATCCCTGATCTCCAAGTGTCAATCACTTCCTAATCAGCAGAATAGAAGGGATGCCAACAACTGGACTTTTGAAGTAGATTTCCAAGGAAACAATTTTCTCATCTGCAAAATGAGAATATAAGGCCAGCTCAAAGTCACTGAGGGAAGGGTGGCAAATGAGATAGAGTAGGAAAGACATCTGAAGATGTGTGCAAATGTTAGTTACTACCGACAACATGGAATGAGCATAGGAGTCCTGAGTGTGAGAGGCATAGATTTGAGTCCTGCCCTGTAACTTATTGGCTGGGTGGCCTTGGATGGACTGGGTCACATAATCTTTCCCAGCCTCATATATCTCATCTGGAAAATGGGAGAATGACCCCCACTTTGCAGAGTCATTGTAAAGATCAGAGTCGAGGTAACCAGAGCAGGCTGTCCATGACAGACAGAAGCGTCCAGTGAATGCAGCCAATATTACTGTAACTACCTACAGCCAGGTAGGGGGCCAGGTAGGGGGAAGATACACGTGTCCTCCTCTTGGCCTTCTTTGAGGAGATGCAATTCAGTTCTTTCCACAGGATCTGCAGAAGTGAGTGGAGGAAAGGTGCTGGGCAGAGGGGTTAAGAGAGAAGCAAGGGCTTCCAGCAAAGGGCCAGGCCCATAGGGGTTTCAGCTTCACCCCCATCAGCTTGCTCCTTCTCATTCCCCAGGCCTTATCCATTGCTCTGGCCCCTCCCACAATGCCAAGTCAACAAACGACCTCCAGCCAGAACCTCGTCAAGGACAGGGCCCTCCTTGCAGGGTCCCTCCTCTGGGGTTAGCCCATGTGTGAACCCCTTTGGCTCCGGGCAGCCGCAGCCCCGAGACGCCTGGTGGCTGATCTCCTTGCCCCACCTGTCCTACTTCTCCACTGGCATCCTCATGGGCAGGAACTGTCCACGGAGCCATTGTAGGGTGCGGGTGTGTGTGTTCCCTATGTTTTTCAGCCTGCAGGGTGGAGGAGAGCAGGGCGGTAGCAGTGAATGACCCCTCGGGCTGCGGTGTCAGGGGCGGCGGCATCGCAGTCCCACAGAAGCCCCTCCCACCATACAGTCACCGCCCCGCTTCTTTCTAGGTCTCTTGGCTTCCCCAGTGTTTGCCCCAATAGCTTGTCCTGAATTTCCCAGCTTCTTTCCTCCTTTCAAAGACCAGAAAGGCCCGAGGGAAGTCCTCCACAGAGGACTTTTCCACCCACTTTCCAAAGCCTGGCGGATCCCTACCTTCCTCCCTGTCTCGAGCCTGGGCTTGCGAACCACACAGAATTCATCGAGTCTGGTGGCCTGCCTGGATCCCACAGAGAAACCTCAAAGTTCCCACAGCAAGTTCTGACTCAGCCAGCGGCAAACCAGTGAGGCTGGGAGGGGGAGAGAAGGGGAACCCCGATTTCCACCCGACTGGGAACAACTCCACGCTCCTAGGGAGCCGCAGCACAGCCTTCAGTAACGCAGCTCTCTGGCAGGAGAGGGGCCAGCCCTCGACTCTGAGCTCTGGGCGCTGGGCACCCCCAGCAGGAGTCCGAAGTCGCCTCCGAGAGACTCCTTTTTTCTTTCTAGGACGAAACAGATTCATTGACAAAGTAGTTTCCATGCACTTGGTGCGAACTCTCATGGCCTCTCAGGGGCTCAAGAGACAGAGACGCAAAGCCCAGATCAAGGACACTTCACCAGGCGACTCTTTTCACTGGCATCCCACCCTGGGCTCTCGACCACAGTGGCCCAAATCTTAATTTGACACCACTGCAGATGAAATCCAAATAGAAGCCGGTGACACCCCTCACGCTGGAGCCTCTCTCCCCACCTTTCCGCCGCAGCCAAGCAGCCTGTGCCTGGCGTCCGTGGTTGCGGCATCCCCGCAGGTTGCTGCCTTCTCTTGGAACCTCTGGAGCAGGGCCCGGACCTGGTTGATTTACCCAAGGTCGCCCTCCCTGCAATGTCGACCTGTAGGGTCACCTGGGAGTCCAGGGGAGCAACCCAGGCCCAGCGGGGAGGGTATCACAGCCCTGAAACCGCCCTTCGGGCTAGAACATGATCGCAGGCTTTTGACTTGAGAGCTTGGAGATGAAAAGTAGAAGAAAAGGTTCCCATTTTATGTTGTTTCCCCTCCCCGACCGGTTCTGAGGTTGCAGGTGGGGAGACGGGCTCAGACTGGCGTGTGGTCAGGATATTGGACCCTCGGTGTCAAGGGGTCCCGCGCAGGAGAAACCTCAGTGATGTGTTCTTTAAAGTGCTGGGCCGGACGCAGCTTCTGAGCAAGGGATCGCGGCAACTCAGCTCCACTGTGTTCACTTCGGGCTGACTCCCGAAACAACGTCCTAGCAAAATAAGATTCGTGGTGGTAGCTATGGGCCATAGTCTAGCATCGTTCAATTTCCCTCCCCACTGGGCGTGGGAGCGGCGGTCAGCTGGGAAGTGGGATCGGAACTGGACCAACTTGCCTGGAAGCCAGATTTGCAAAACAGGCGCACGGGTTCTCTTCGGTTCCTACGTTATTTAGGGGGTAAGGGGGACGGGTAAACCAGCCCTGACAGACCCCAAAGCCAACCCTCTGCTCTTGCTTTCCCCTCCGCTCCAGCAGCCAGACCCGCGCCAGCCGGGGCCAGAGGCCCGCCCTTCTTCTCCACTGCAAGCCCACTATAGGGTCCCTAAACCCTGCCCCGCCCCCAGGCGCCCGGGCCGCTCGCTGCGCAGCGCGCGCCTCTCTGCTAACGCTGGTCAGCGCCGCCCGCCCACTCCCAGCGCACCCAACCCTCGGCCCCCAGCAGCGTTAATGGACTGTCCTGGAGGGCAAGGAACAGCAACCCATTAGGCCGACGAGGACCTATTTAATTCCTGTAAACAGGAGACACCATTTAACCGACATTGAGCTTAAAAATAAACAGCCAGGCTTTAAGGGCGGGGGATGGGGGCTTGAGGGAGGTAGTAGATGCCAAGCAAGGAAGTGGCGCTGCGGATCCACATTCCTGTTTGCCACACCTCGCGGCCTCGGTTCGGAGCCCTTCCCGGGTCCAGAGAGCATCGCTTGACCAGGGTTATTCCCTACCCTAAGAGTTATCGAACTACTGTCCTTCACTTTACTCAAAAGTCCCCAGGGATTATTGTGAATTTGCTCTGGGTCGTTTGATGCAAGCAGAAGTCCCGGCAGGAAACGAAAGTTTTCGTTCTGCCCTATTTCTATCAAACCATCTTTCCCCCACCTCTCTGTTCAGTTCCCTTCTCCCTCTCCCCACGCCGCCCCAGGAAGACGTCAGCAATTTCAAGGAGGTGAGCCGCCAGAACCCCGAGAACTCCAGCTGGGAAAAAGCGAGTTGCACTAGGGCCTCCATCAATGCAACGCTCTGCGTTCCCCGCGGGTCCAGGCGACACGCATCCCCTCTGGTCGTAAGGGGGAGGTTTCAGGTCTTGATTCAGTTTGCGCGGGAAGGGATTCCCAAGGCCTGTCGTGGGTTGTGGCTTAGGTAATTTTTTTTTTTTTTTAATGTGCAGAAACGACAAGGATGTTTGAGCACGTTTTTCGATCCCCTCCCCCACCAGCAACTCTACCGCGCAAACTCCCAGAGCTCGAGAGCCTCCCGCGCCAGGAAAAAGCTCAGTGTCCTTCTCAGATTAGTCTCCCCTGCCAAGGAAGCCCGCCCCAGAATTCCGGCGCTTCTTGCACTCTCGCTGCAGAAGACACTAGGTGCTAAGGCAGCCTTTGTAAGGCAACCCTTAAGGCCTTAGGGGTGGGAGTGACATTAACTGCTATTTAACAACAAGCCAATGGCTAAGGGTTTGGTTTGTGGCCTGAAAAATGTTTTAATCATTCCAACCAGAAGAGCAGAACAAACTTCTGGTTTAAGGCTTCCTTCCCTTACCCCGGGATTCTTATAGGACCTGCCAGTTCACCAGGTTTCAGCAGGATCCTGAACCTGGACGGCGACGCAAACCCCGCGCGGTGCTCACACCGGCGCGTCCTCACACGCACGTACTTAAAAGCTCAGCAATCCTTTCCCAAGGCTGTTCCCTCTTTCCGGGGAAATAAAGCCTAGATTGGAAACTTCTGCCGGCTTCCTCACTTGGCCGTCTGGTCTGCATTAGTGTTTTTATAAGGGACTCAAACAAATCGAATACAAGGTCACCAAATAATTAACAGTTGTGAATTCCCTCCGTCCCCATTAAAATGCTTCCCTGCTTATATTTCATTTTCCGTTTGCCAACGAGGGTCCGGGCAAAAGCACCACTGCGTTGATTGCACTACTCTGCGGCCCAGGTCCACCCAGAAACACGCTGTTTTGCATAAACATGCCACACCAGACGAACTTCAATCAGGAAGGAACTATGCCGCTCTTAGAATGTCCTCCCCGTTAGCTGTCCTGCCCTGCCCCCTTGGCAATCGCGACCCAGAAGGTAAACCTAGAAGCCAACAAACAATCCGCGGCAAACTCTCCCGAGGTTCATTTCTAGGGTGTCAAATTCCTCAAGGATGTTCCGATCTCGTTTGGGTTTGTGTGTGTGTGTGTGTGTGTGTGTGTGTGTGTGTGTGTGTGTTTTGGTGTTTTTGTTTTTTTGTTTTTTATCTGTTCCCTGCTGCCTCCTTTCTGAGAGTGCTATTGTAACAATAACAACAAATATTTAAAGAGAATTCTTATTTCAAAATCATCTGGAAACCTAACTCACAGCAATATTCTTAGATTCATTTTGGTTTCTTCATCCTTAAGAGGCTTTTTTGTTCTCCCTTGTTGGAATAACGTGGCGCTTCTCACTACATAAACTAAAGTCCAAGTTTTGCTTCTCTCTCCCTCCCCCTCTATCTTACAGCCATGTTGAATTCATAGGAGTTCTCATTGTCTGCCTTTCCAGGGCCCCAGGGTTAGAGATCCAAGCCTCCTGTACTCGTGGTCTTGTAATGAGTTCTATCAGGTGCTAACTGTAATTTCTCTATATCCAACCTGGTCCATCCTGATCCTATGACTGCACCGACACAAACATTCACACACTTTCTCATCTTTATGGATCCAAAATCATCTTGAAAGCACAATATGGAGGCATTTTTAAAGGTCAAGGATAAGGTAGTTTGTGCGTTTTACAGGGAGTACAAAGAAGAAGCAAGGCACAGCACAGTTTTAGACCCCTGAATCCAAAGTCTCACTCCAACTCCTAACTGGGTCTTAAGAGATCACAGAGGAATATTAGACGGGGTGAGAAATCTGTCAACTTCTTCCATTTCTGCGTCTTGCCACCATCCTTTAGAAACCTCCTCACCCTCACCCTACCCATGTAGTGCCATAGGTAAATATGCAGGGGCTAGAACTGGATATGTGCTTCAGCTCTCACTAGCTGTGTGACCTTGAACAATTTGCTTAACCTCTCTGTCTTCCTTAATTGACCTGTAAAACAGGGACTGTAGCACTTTCTTCCCGGTGGTTGGGGGGTGTTGTTAAAATTAAATGTAATAATTCATGTAACAAATGTTAGCCCAGTACTTGGTACACAGTAAGTGCTCAACATGTCAATATATCTTAGTTATTATGATTACCCCTAGTTGTTTGGAGAGCGAACCGAAAGGGGGGACACTTTTTTTCTTTTAAACTTGCAATAAGGTGTCCTCTTCATGGGGCTTGGGAGAAGGAGGCACGGGCTGAGGCATTACAGAACACGCAGTCTTTATAGACCTAAAGCGCTCTTCATTCATTCACAATGGACAGAGTTTACCCCGCTCTCCCTCTCTTAAACGCAAGCTGTAGGTGTCATTTCTAGGGTTCCGGGGTCCCCGGGTGAGGAAGGCTTTTTACAAATACTGTACTGTACGTAAGTAGTTCATGCCTCACGAGAGGATTTCAGGACTCCTTCCGTTTTCTTTGCTCCTCCCCCTGAGGGACCCCTGCTTCTCGAAGCCAAGCCTGCCACACTCGACGGCGATTTAAACATCCCCGAGGCAAGGCGCCAAGTTAACGCGGCTGGCCCAGCTCTCAGCTGGCCGCCGCTCTTACCTCCTTGTCCTGCCTTCCACGGCTGGGGGAGGGGATGCTGGAAGGTCTGGCGCGGTTTAAGAGTCCCCACGTGAGAGGGGCGGAAGTCCTCGCCAGGAGTCGGGATGCGCGGCTGGCGGGTCCCTTCCATCACGGGAGACTAGACAGCATTTGATGTGTTATGACATGAACCCTCAATTAGATCGCTGAGTTGAAACACTCCAATCAGGGGCCCGATGCTAAGCAAGCCCCGGAAGGTCCAGCCCGAGGTCACCGCCGGTGACACATCAAATCAAAATCAGTGAGAGAGAAAGTGAGGCTTTCCCTTTATCAAGCTTGTGCTGTGGCCCGCAACATACCCCCTCCTCTGCGCGCGCCCTCCAGCCCGCGGCTTCGCACTCCTTCGCCCCAGCGCGGCGTGCTACCAGCCGCACAGCCTTCGCGGTCAACTAACTACCTTTCTTCGCGTTTTCTGGGAACCGGAGGGCGTGGAGGAGACCGCGCCTTTGAAGCTGCGGTCCAGGTGGTCACGCCGCGCCTCCTCCGGCGGGGGACCGCGTTCGGGAGTGGAAGCCGGACGTCTGGATCTCGGTTCGGCTAGCCTAGAGAGCTTGGCTCGGGAACTGAGGGCCCACCCCCCCAACCTGGGCGCGCAGCCAGTCCCCTCCCTACCTCCGGCGCCCCGGGGGCGCCCAGCGCGGTGCCCGCGGACAGGCTGCTGCAGCGCGAGCCAGGGTGAAGCGAGCCAGCCTCTGCGCCGGACCTGGAGCCCCCAGAGACCTCCCACACTTGCCCCAACGCCGCAGGCTTCGGTAGACGCCTCCCAGCCGCCCGCAGGGTCCCTTGGTCCCGTGCCAAACTCACAGGGCGCAGCTTACGAGTTAGGGGGTGTCCGCTTGGGGGAGGGGCGGAGGTTCTGGCCACTTCCCGTGGGGAGAAGAAAATGCGCGCCCAACCGCCCGCCACCCTGGGCCTGCGGGATTTCTTCCCTTGGGGAAAGGCCTCCAGAGTACTTTTCTCTGTGCTTCCTTACTCTCTCGACTAGGCAAGTCTAGGGTAGCCTTCGATTATGGTATTAGAGAAGGCGAACGATAAACAGAAGATTTGGAGGGAGAGAAACAACAGAGGCAGGGAAAGGGGTGGAGGTGGGGAGAAGGCGAGCTGCGCTGGCAGCGGGGCGGCCGGGGCCCCAGGTGCAGCGGTACGAAGAAGCCACTTGTATTTGCCAGGGTGACTTTAGCAGTTGTAAAATCACCATAAAATACCTGGCGTTAATTTGCCGCCCAGACTTTTCAGCAGCTCGTGAACCTCGCTGACCTCGGGCTGCAGCCGCGAACCGAGCGTGGGCAAGACCCATGCCCGCAAGGAAGGCGGCTGCAAGGGAGGGGGCTCGGGGTCTGAAGCCTGGGAAGAGCCCGAGGCTCGGGGCCGTTAGCCTGCTCCGTAAAGCTTCGAGGGCGTGCAAGTGCCCCCAAGGCAGTCGGGGCAGAGCAGCCCTCCCAGTCCGAACCCCCGTGCTCGCCGGTTCCTGGGCGACCCCCCCCCCCTTTCACTGACCTGGGAGTGGGAGGCAGGGAAGGCGTCCGAGTCGAGGAGCTAAGTCCGGGCAGGGTGGCGGAGTGGATAGATGCCCAAATCTCTTTTATCTCCTCCGTCCTTTCTTCTCGTCCCCTACCTCCCGTTTGCCCTTCCTTTGCTTTTTCTCCCTTCCTTACTGCCTCCTTCTACGGTATTGTCTCTTCTCTTTAGGAACTGAGTTCCCGGCGCCTGCAGCGCGAGGTTCTCTCCAAGGCTGCAGACCAACGCAGGTGGCAAGGAGGGGGCGCAGGGGTTTCCGCAGACTCCCACACATGCACCCGCGCCCACAGAGGGGACCAAAGACGGGGCCCCCGGTAGAAGCGCAGAGACAGGAGAGTTGCCTGGCTCAGAAAGGTGAACGAGCACACCCAGGCACCCGTGTGAGCTAAGTACCAACAAACCCCCAAATTCAGCTCACTTGCCCCTGCCCTCGGCCCGCCCTGCCAGTTGCTGCCGCTGCCTCTGCAGAAATGACTCTGTTGAGGCCCCGGAGTGGCCGAGAGCGCGCTGCAGGAGCAAAAAAAAAAAAGCCCGAGGGCGCGGGGTTCCTACGCGGCTGACCATCCCCACGTCCAGCGCGGGGACGAGCCGGGTACCCGGGCAGCGGCTGGGCCAGGGCACTGCCAGACGCCAATCGCGGACTTGCTTCTTCGACCGTGGAAGTCTCTTCTGCCGGCTTTTCCCGGAGCGGATGGGGAGCTCGGGGCTTTCCAGCGCTCACTCAGGCCCCTGAGCCGCTCGGTCCCCCACGGCAGCCCGGCCTTGGACCGCGCACCCGGTACAACCAGTGACCCCTTGCCACGGGTTCCCAGTCCCCGTCGCGACCCCTCTCCAGCCCCGGTCATTTGCCCGCCACCTCCCGCCCTCCACGCTTCCTCCACCAGCCACCAGACGTGCAGCCGCCACGCTCCTTTCTGCAAAAGGCAAGAGGAAGAAGGAAGGAAGGGAGAGAGAAAGGAAGGAAGGGAAAGAAGAAAGCGAGGCAGGGAGGATTGCATACTGGAATAAAATCTGCAGCCGCATTCGGAAACTTACTCAGGCTTGAGAAAAACTGTTTAAGAAAAGAAAGGGGGAGGTATCCAGAACGAGAAGGGAATTCACAAATGCAGCCTCCTGCCAGAGCCGGAGCTGTGCCCTGGCTGCGGAGCTCCAGGGAGAAAGGAGTCGGGCGTCTTGCCACTTACCTAGTCCCCTGTCTACAAAGCTAGTGATCGTATTAGCCGACTTGGAAGACTGGAAAAAGCTGGCATTGATGCCCAACTTCTCGGCAATGGAGTAAGTCCTGTAGATTGACAGCATGTACTCGTGGGGCACCACGCGCGGGCCCCTGCCCGGAGGCTCCTGAGCCTCGGGCTGCTGTGGCGGCCGCCGCCGGGGCTCCTCCTGCGGCCTCGGCTGTGGCTCCTGCCGCCCCAGGGGCGCCCGAGCCGTGGCACTCTCTCGCGACGCCCGCGGCATCTTCCCTTCCTTGCGGCTTCGCATTCCCTTGGCGGAGCCCAGCTGGGTGGAAGACGAGGAGGATGAGATGGAAGCTTGCTGGAAACCGGGCAAATCCCACAGGAAACTGATGAGGAAGACGGCCGAGAGCAGGACCCTGGGGGTATCCATGGCGAGCGGGTCCCCGAGAGGCGGCGGCGCGGGTCGCGAGGGGCGCGGAGCGGCTGGACAGCGGCCGGGGCCCGGCTCCTCGGGCGGACTCGGAGTGCGAGGAGCCGGGTCCCAGCCACACAAACCCCGGCCCTGCCACGCCCCCTCCCGCCCCTCGCCGGGAGGGGAGGGAGGAGAGGGGAGGGAGGGGAGGGGAGCCGAGGGTGGGAGGAGAGGCCGGGTGGTGCGGGCAGGAGGTGTGGGGGAGAGGGGCCGCTGTGGGCCGGGGTGGCAGGGGGACGCAGCGCCCCCGCGGGACGCACGCGGGGTTGCCAGGCGGTGCGCGCAGAGCGGGCCAGGAGCGCCGGGCAGGGGTAGGCGGGCGAGGCCGCCCGGCAGCGAGGAAGCCAGGGGCATCCGCAGCGCCAGAGGCCCCCTAGCACTGTTCGAAGCTCGGTCCCTCCGTAGCGCTCCGCAGGCTCTCGGTCTTCCCCAGCCTCCTCCACTTTGCTGGGAGCGTGCGGCCCCGGAGGAGGGAAGCGGCGGCGGCGCCCCCCAGGGACAGCTCGGAACAGGCGCCTCAGCAGCCGACTGCGCGCCGGCTCCGGGCGGTGGTACCTTCCTTCCTCGGCCCCAACCTCCAGGCCAGTCGATCGCTCCCCTCAAGGGCCAGCCCAGGGCCAGGGAAGCCTCGCCGCGCGCCAGGCGTAGGGCCCTGCCCAGAAGAGCCCCATTCTCTCGGTGGGGTACCGCTCTCCACAAAGACAGGGCGTCTGTTCCCGACCCTCGAGGTCAGGCAAAGGCCACGAGTCTTTAGAGTCTGGATGGATGCTAAAAGCTGCTGCGCTCTCCTGAAGGCCCCAGCCTCTCTTCTCGCAGTCCCCAACCTCTTCTGACGCTGGATTTAGCCGATTCTTTTCTCCTCCATCTGTTCCCCGGATGCTCTTCCCTCTCGCGGCCTGGCCCCCGCCTCCACGGCATCCCCATTTTCCCTCTCTTCTTTCCCTCCCGCCTTCAATACTTCCTCCTTCCCCAAGTTCCTTCTGCATTCCAATCCCTCTTTCCCCAGCCTGCTTTTCTTCTCACACTGCCCTCCCATCTCTCTCGGCCTTCCCACCCTCTCCCTCCCCGGACTCCCCCCTCCCCTTTCAGTGGACCCCTCCCTTTGCAGCTCTCCCCCAATCTGTTTCTCTTCAGCCCAGCCTCGCCCCATCACGAGTTTCCTTTATCTGTCCCCAGATTCTCCGTGCCTGTCTTCCCCGCCTTCTGCCTCACTCATTCCCCGGCCTGAAGGCTGGAAGACGAGACGGAGGGCTGCTTCTCTACCGCCATGCTCCTTGCCCTAACGCTGTGGACGTCGAGTTTCCCCTTGCATTTATTGGGTGCTCAGCCACCAACCGTAAAAAGATCTCCTCGAATCACCCCCAGCCCTTCTGTGATGTTGGCCTTCCTATTTTCACTTTCACAGATTTAAACAAAGTCTGAGAGGGGATAAATGACTTTTCCAAGGACACTCAGCCAGGAGGATGTGCAGCCAGAAACAGACCCTAGGGCTCAGACTCCAGACCCAGTGCTCTTCCCTCTCCAGCAAAGAGGAATCATCTCTGAGCCAATATCCCTATTTTATTGCTTTTGCTTTTCTTTATGATTTTATGTGCTCTCAGGTGATTTCCTTCCCCACACTGCTTTGTGTGTGTGTGTGTGTGTTCCCAGTCTCCATACTCTCCACCCTCTCACTTTCTTCCCCCTTCCCCCTTTTGTTATTTCATTCCTTCTGCAGAGACCAGTCACCTGACTGCAGGAAGAGGCAGTTTTGCTTCCTTGCTCCCTTCATTCCAGAACTTCCTTAAGGTCTTGGCACTGGCCTCCCCCAGGTAATGTCAAACACCCAAGAGACCTTGTTTCCTTTAATCTTCAAAACAACCTTATGAGATAAGGATTGGATTATCCCCATTTTACAGATAGGGAAACTGAGGCCCAAGCTCACACAGCTGCAGAGTCTGAGCTCTTAACCGGTGGGCTATTGAGCCAGCTTCTCTCCTCCATGGGTGTCCCTTCTGGCCTTATCCCATGGTTTCACGATTGTCAAGTTCTGAGACTTTAGACTCAAAGCTGCTTTACCATAACCTTTTCTTCCTCTCTCTGTGCTTTAAAATAGTTTGCTTTTTACTAACTTAATGACATAAAAGGAAACGGAACTGAACAAAAAGATTGTTTTTCAGATTTTTGCCACTACAAGAGACCAACATGTGTTTGCCTTTATGGGTCCCCTTTCAATCTGTCTCTGTCTTTGACGCTATGTCGTACCCTCCCCTTGTCACTTAACATTATGTCCAAAGCATGTCTGCTCGTCCTTCTTTTCATTTTTTGGTTTGGTTTTGTATTACTGCCAAGGCTGTTTTCTTAGACAGCTCTCCTCTGTGCCCTTCTGCCCCCTCTGCAGGTCTTCCACTGCCAAACCACAAACTCGAAACCCCTCTTTTCTCACTTGAAGAAGCAACATTTCCCCTTCCGCCTACCTGTCACCCCTAGGAGGCACATGGTCTGCTCTGGCCTGGCCTGCAAGCTCTGTACGTCTGCTTTTCAGGTGTCATCCAGGAGAGGCTTCCTCCTTGGGGTCTGTCTCCATCCCTTCCCTTGGGGACACGAACCCTTGTGGTTTGTGTTATCAGTATTTTAATTTCTATCAGTATGGAGTCTAGTTAATGGTGATTCACGGTTTCAGAGCCCCCAGCCAATAAGAAGGCTTCCTGCCTGCAACTGCAGTCCTGTATGTTCTCTCTTCTTTTGGCCCACAGCAATTATTATCTGCCACAAGTTATCAGTAAACAGGAAACAAAGTAATGAGCCTATTTGCTGTGGCTTAGGAGCACTTAGCACACTGGATGGAGTCATGGGTAAGAGTAAATGACACTAGGACAGGAACCACAGAGGATGTGGTCTGTCCTCCCGCCGTCAGGATTCCCCTGGGGCAGATATTCTCCTCCTTCATTGCTACCAGGCTCAAGTCCAAGCAAGGAAGGTGCTGGCTCTCCTTTGCCTGAAAGCGCTGCAGTCTTCATGTCACAGGTGAGCAGATGCACAAACTCGGTGGACGGGGCCTAAGGTCGCAAGCCAGTCAGGAATCTATTCACATCCAGGAGGCAAGTCTTTCTAACACTTAATCCAATGCTTTCCCTGTACTAAAAAGCATTTCATATTTCAAATATTATGACAATGATCCCCAGTCACGTATAAAGCCATACCTCTTCCTCATAGATATGCCTCAAATAGGAATCCACCCCAATGTTAACAAGGACACACCAAAGCCTTTGCTCTGTGGGTATGTGTGTTGTAAAAACAAAGATACGAGAGCAAACTACGAGTCAAAATCTTCCTTTAGACCTTCTCAGACTGTTTTGAGAATTTGAAATAATGCTATAGAAATTTTCAGTCCAGTCTTAGATTCTCTTGGAATTTCTTCAGCTGTTTCATCTATGAAGAATATCAAAAAGGGTGAAAAGTTCTTGAGCTGAAATGAGAAGGTCTGGTGTAGGCACCTTTATCAACTTAACTGGCATTCTTTTCATGGTTAGATTTTTTTTCCCCCCAAATAGAAGGAAATACAGACAACTGTGCAGTATGGTGTGTCCTGCCCTCCTGTGGACGCTGAGGGAATTACCCTTGGAGAACCAAAACAGGGCTGGACGCGGGAAAGTTTTCAGGGGCTTGCGAGATGAGCAAGGAATAGTGACACCTATATTAACATTAGTTTGAGAAATGAGAGAGTCATATATAAGGTGTGTGTAGCATTTGGCCACAAAACTTCCATAAAGAGAGCTCTACCTGCCCAGAGATACAGGACCAAAAGCAAACAGAATTGCCCTTGCTCTCTGAAATCTGTGCTGATGTTGTCTTCAAAGCATTATTTCATACTAACCCAGGGAGAGAAGTTTCTCTTAGATAAATAAAAGAGTTTATCTCAGGGTGGGGAAGGGATGGAGTGGGAGTTTGGGGTTAGCAGATACAAACTAGGGATACATATATAGAATGGATAAACAACAAGGTCCTACTGTATAGCACAGGGAACTATTTTCAATATCCTGTGATAAACCATAATGGAAAAGAATATAAAAAAGAATGTATATATGTGTATAACTGAATCACTTTGCTGAACCACATAAATTAACACAACATTGTAAATCAACTATACTTCAATTAAAATAAATAAATAAATAATAATTTAACTTTTAGTATGATGTAACCATTCTGTAAAGTCTCTGGAAATATCCTAGGAAGGTAGTCTAACACCTGAGATTTGCACAAATGAAATCATTTCTTTAGTTTGCAGTACTGTTTTCATAAGGTCCCAGTTAAAACAAAAATGTTCTTGGATATGACCCCTATTCATACTTTACTACCACTATTATACTATTCCGAATAAATTGACAAACTGATAACCTGAGAACATTAACTAGTTGACACCTATATGGTCCAAGAGAAATGAGACTTAAGACTGGCAGGTTTTGATTAAAAGAAGGCTAAGGACAAAAAGGAGTAGAGCAGTGGGTTTAAAAGTCTGTTTCTTTGAGCTTCTAGAACTTTCGGCAAGAGGAATGAGGAGGAAACCTACCAGGTGAGGTTCCTGTGTCCCACACTTTCTCCAAGCTGAGCAGCCCTGCTCTATGTTTTTGACCTTTCCATACAACTTCATCTGCAAGAAAAAGTCCCTCATAAAAGAAAAAAACGCTTAGAGTACTGAGTAACCTTCCTCAAAAGGGGTCAAGGGTGAAAAACGAATGGAGTCCTGAGCGACAGGAAGAAAGGTGAGGACTGCTCTGGAGAGGCAGAGGAAGAGACAAAAAAAAAAAAAGGCTCTTAGAAAAGGGTGCACGTGAAGATAAAGCTGCTCTTTCACCACTTAGCCTGGGAGGTACCAGCGCCTAATTCCTCCTGCTTCCCCGATGTGATATTGAGACCTATTATGCCCCTTGCTCTGTTTGCTTTGGTACTCCCATTCTTTCGCAGGATGCTTCACAGACAAGTTAAATGAAATGGAATGAAGAGTTCGTGCCCGATAATATAACACATATAACCTCTCTGGGCTTCTGTTTCCCCACTCTATCAGCTGAATGGGTATGACTCAGACTTTCGGTAGGTCAGCCCCATGCCTGGCACCAGTGTCATGGTACTGAGTTTGACAGGGAATTCGAGTTCCAGTTCTGGATACTGAGAGAAGCATGAAGACTCACCAGGGGTGTCAAAACGACCAAATCACTGTTCTCCTTGTTTGGTTGCACTACGGGGCATGCAGAGGTCAAACCATGGTGTAGTTTGCCAACACCAGTGGTTCTTGAAGGGTGGCCCCTGGACCGGCTGCATCAACATCACTGGGAAATTTGTTAGAAATGCAGATTCTTAGGCCTCACCTCAGATCTATGGGATCAGAAACTGGGGCCCAGAGATCTATACTTTAACAAGCCCTTGAGCGGATTCTAATGCAGGCTGAAGTTTGAGAACCATTGGTCTTCACCATGAAATAGGGACAAGCGACCTGCCAAGAACTTCAAGAAATGCTTTGATTTTTGAGGGAAAGTTGTAAAGGAAACACACAGTATACAACTTTATTCTTAAATGAATGATTCTCATTCCTAATGAGCAAATAATTTTCATTCCCCGTGCGAACAAGGTGTATTTGATCGCCTAGTCATATCAGGTTAAATTGTGGCTAATCTGGCCAGATTTCTAAAAATAAAAAGGGCTGGGCCCGTTTAGAACCTGGAAAGGAGACAAAAGCCATATCAGGATGAAGCAGACTGTAGACTCCTTTATACCATGGATGCCAATGAAAGAGGAGGGGTTTGGAGCAGATGATTAGAATCCCAGCTCTGTCACTTCTTAGCTATATGAACTCAAAACCTTCTACTTTTAGTTTTGGCACCTCAGATGGAGGTAAAAATACGTCCCTCTGGGGCTTTTATGCAGATTATATACAACAACTTATGTAAATTCTTATTACAGATGTACGTAAGTATGGTGACCATTAATTACTCAACCATTTGGATTTTTTAAATATCAGATAATTCCCTGGTAATTTTACTATTTCTCAATCTTTATGCTTTCGCTCTGGAATTACATTTTAAAACTTCAATCTAACCAGCTCTCATATTCTCTTAAGAACTTCTTTTGTTAAGTAACTTCTCTAAAAAAGGCTACATTTGTTTGACATCGTGAGCTTTTACTGTATTTCACTGTGAATCTGTGGCAACACTTTTCTTCTATAATGATTCGACGTGTTTTATGTTTGTCCAAATCATCTAGATTAAAAACACATTGCAGTTCGCTAGTAGGTATTGGGATACTTAAATTGAGCAAAGTGAATTCTCCAATGAGCATCTAGGATGCCTATGAGAGTAAAGATGATTAAATTCTACGAACAATTTGATCTTTGCCAAATCTTGCATAGAAAATTATAATTACATAGGAAACTGTCTTTCCTGTTTAGGATCAGACTTGGTTTTAAAAATTACTACCAACTTTGTCAACATTAAAATAGAAGCAACAAAGATGTGAAATTTCACACGGGGGATCTACAATATTTGGATAATTATAAGCATATGGCTACTTTACATGAGATCTCTGTTAAAAGTGTATTTACTAGGGCTCTGGGAAAACAGATGTTCTCAAATGCAGGGCTTACTTACATGTGCTGAGAATGTCACGTTTATTATCAATGTATCATAATCTATTCTTGCTTCAGAACTCTAAGTAGAATTAGCTAAATGATCACAGTATCTGTTGTTTATTGCTCTCTTGTCTGTTTGTTAATATCCCAGACTTTACTTGTAATAGAAATGGCAAAGAACGGTTAACTACTCCATCATAAGTGGTGAATGCTTTCTCAATCATTATAGAAACAATTTCATACATTTTCTTAATATTTAGGGCATGAGCCTACACTAACTAGTTTCAGTAGATTCTAGTCAAATAGAAATGATTTGGTGTAATGACAATTTAATTTCATGTCCTTTTTGAAAATACTTCAATGTATCCATTCCTAGGAATCACTAAAAATAAAGACAAATTTGTTGCCTATTCATTTAGAATTAATTAAATGAACACTTTAAATGTGAGAAATGGTGGAAACTTCATTTGGAAATTAATAAATATGGGATTTAAGAGTTTGAAAAATCAGGGTAAGCCCCACCTTTCCTCAAAAAGCTTTCCCTCCATGACTTTGCTTCTCAAATGCTACGATTATGAAATGCCACAGCTACAACTTATAATGAATTGGTCTTAAAAAACAAAGCACAGAGACAGAAAGTAGAGTAAAGGTTGCCAGAGGCTGGGGAAAATGGGGAATGGCCAGTTAGTGTTTAATGGGTACAAAGTTTCAACCTGAGAAGCAAAAGTTCTGGAGTTGGATGATGGGGATGGTTGCACAACAATGGGAATGTACTTAATGCCACTGAATCGTACGCTTAAAAATGGCTAAAATGGTCCCTTTTTTGTTGAGTATATTTTACCACTATAAAAAAGTACAAAGATTTAATAAAACAATTCAAGAAATGCGCATTTGTAAAATGGTATGCTTAAAACTTTCTAGATAGTTTTGTAGACAATTTTAGCTTTTTAACCCCTTTACACAGAGCCTGTTAATACCAGGAGTGGATTTATACCTATCTACACAAACGCCAAATGGAAAATCGTATTAGTTCTTTTAGGATTAAAATCCAGCCCTTCTTCACCTCTTCAACTATATCATGGGAACAGTCTTAAATTCCTCCTTTTTTTTTTTTTTTTGTCGTTAAATAAGATCATTTCACTTTGCCTTCAGTTATTTCCACTCCTGCCTCTTTGAGACTTTCGGATCACAGCCCCTTTCACCCTGAACTCTTCCTGCCCAGTTCAGTGATCGACTCTCTCTGTCCCCACTCCTGGTCCCTGAGTCTCTCTTTTCATCCCCGCCACCTTCTCTTTCTCCCTGCCTTTTGTTTTACTCTTCCTCATTCCATCACTCACTCTTTCTAGTTTTCTCCTTTAACTAGCTGCCATTGGGGACTGAAGCACGTTTTAAAACTTTCCTTTCGGGCTACCCTGGTGGCGCAGTGGTTGAGAGTCCGCCTGCCGATGCTGGGGACACGGGTTTGTGCCCCGGTCCGAGAAGATCCCACATGCCGTGGAGCGGCTGGGCCGCTGAGCCTGCGCGTCCGGAGCCTGTGCTCCGCAACGGGAGAGGCCACAGCAGTGAGAGGTCCGCGTACCGCAAAAAAAAAAACAAAAAAAAAACCTTTCCTTTCACATTGATCCTAATTAAAGCACCAAATGAATTAACCCTTATATTTTCCTCTTTAAGAAAACCAAAAGCCTTACCACGTGAAACTAATCTACATTCCCTTTATTTAAACGTGTCCCTTGACAGATTTATTTTCCCACAGTGGTCCTGAAAGGGTTGGGGGGGAGAACCCTGTCTCCTCCATGAGGATTTTATTATTTGATATTTGTTTAAATAGAGCATCAAATAAAGATGGATTCCTTCCCTGTGAGATGCGTTTTTATGATTGGGCAGAGCCAACACTATGATTCCCTTGCTGCATTTTTTTCAAGGTTCAAATGGCTGCTGGGAATTGCTTCACCCTCTCTTAGAAGTTAGCTCATATTTTAGCAACGTTAGGTAGTGCCCAATTTGCCCAGAATAATGCTTTAGGAGTGTAACACAATAATACCTGAAATTATGATTTTAGCTGCTAAAGGTCTCTTCTATAAGCATCTTAGTTTCTCCCGGCATTCAAGGCCTGCTGCAGCCCAGCCCTAACCTCATCTCCCATCACCCCTGAGCACACACCTGGCCGTTGTGTTGACACTTGGTGTCCTGGATCCTTCAGACACTGCCTGTGTTTCCTAACCTCCTACTTCCTGGACAGGCACAGGCCCCATCAGGAAGGCAGGCCTCCCTATGTCCTCTCTACATCTGCTCTTACCAGTAATAGTTACAGTTTCATGATGCCTGCTTCTACCAAGCCCCTGATGTGGACATCAGGGGTATGGATGTGAAGGGTGAAGCAAGAAACCTGCTTGGGTGACTTTACCAGCTTCCCTGCCTTCCATGTTCCCTGACCACCTATGCGTGCGCACACACACACACACACACACACACACACACACACAGACACCTCTTCCTAGAATAAGAAACATTGGTTGGGGTTTATCTTATAGAATAATGCCCTAGGGCCATATATCACAGACCTTTTCCAAAAAGCTACAAGGAGGTTAATTTGAATCTTTGAGAAACTCCCAACCACGACAAGGAGAAATACAGAAAGTCAGATTCGAGGAAGACCTGGGAGATCACCTATTTTAATGAGCCCCAACTAGGTGGTGTAAAATAATGGTACAGGCTGCCCAGGCACAAATCCTGGCTCTCCCGTTGCAGGTCTACAGCCTCAGCACGTAGACCTTAGCAAAACCTCTCCTGGGCTTGACTTCCACAGCTATAACGTCGCGGCAAACACAGCATCTCACTCACAGATTTACAGTGAGGAGTCAATGAATTCGTGCACATAAAACACTTAGAATAGTGACTAGCACATAGTCACTAGAACCATCTTAACTGTTAATAATATTATTATTTTACAGACTAGAGAAAAGAGGCTGAGGTGGGTCCTGTGCAGGGTCTCACAGTTAGTGGCAGAGCTCGGAGAAGAGCTGGTCCTCTTGACTCCCGTTCAGCCAGGTAAGAGAAAGGGGGATGTCCCTTCATGAAGTTCAGAGTGATTTTTAAAGGATGATTCGTTAGATCAGAAAGTGGACTGATCAGGGAGCAGAGATTTTTATTAATGCCTTTTAATCACTTTCCAGCCATGCTGAGTTAAAAACAAATGGACAATTTTCATATTGTGACCCAATGCCAAATGCTCTAGATTACAGTATTTTACAAACTGCAGTTGTAACACGTTAGTGGTCTATCACATCAGAGTAATGAGTAATGGCCAGCAGCTCTTTTTAATTGAAAGAACAGAGTGGAATGGAATAGAATTGAATAGAAGAATAGAATAGAATAGAATGACGTTCAAGATGGTGGAGGAGTAAGATGTGGAGATCACCTTCCTCCCCACAAATACATCAGAAATACATCTACATGTGGAACAACTCCTACAGAACACCTACTGAACACAGGCAGAAGACCTCAGACTTCCCAAAAGATATATGTATTTTTTTCCTTTTTCTCTTTTTGTGAGTGTGTATGTGTTTGCTTCTTTGTGTGATTTTGTCATTATAACTTTGTTTTTACCATTTCTAGGTCCTAGGGTTCTCTCTGTCCATTTTTTTTTCTTTTACTATAGTTTTTAGCACTTGTTATCATTGGTGGATTTGTTTTTTGGTTTGTTTGCTCTCTTCTTCCTTTCTTTCTGTTTTTTTCTTTTTTTCCATTTTTTATTATTTTTAATTTGTTTTATCTATAATAATTTTTATTTTAATAACTATATTTTATTCTTTCTTTTTTTTCTCCCCCTTATATTTTGAGCTGTGTGGCTGACAAGGTCTTGGTGCTCCAGCCGGATGTCAAGCCTGTGCCTCTGAGGTGGGAAAGCTGGGTTCAGGATACTGGCCCACCAAAGACCTCCCGGCTCCACAGAATATCAAACTGCAAAAACTCTCCCAGAGATCTCCATCTCAACATTAAGACCCAGCTCCACTCAACGACCAGAAAACTACAGTGCTGACACCCTATGCCAAACAACTAACAAGACAGGAACACAACCCCACCCATTAGCAGAGAGGCTGCCTAATATCATAATAGGTCACAGACACCCCAAAACACATCACCGGACATGATCCTATACACCAGAAAGACAAGATCCAGCCTCATCCACCAGAACACAGGCACCAGTCCCCTCCACCAGGGAACATACACAACCCATTGAACTAACCTTAGCCACTGGGGGCAGACACCAAAAACAATAGGAACTATGAACCTGCAGCCTGTGAAAAGGAGACCCCAAACACAGTAAGTTAAGCAAAATGAGAATACAGAGAAACACACAGCAGATGAAGTAGCAAGGCAAAAAATCACCAGACCAAACAAATAAACAGGAAATAGGCAGTCTACCTGAAAAAGAATTCACAGTAATGATAGTAAAGATGATCCAAAATCTTGGAAATAGAATGGAGAAAATATAAGAAATGTTTAACAAGGACATAGAAGAACTAAAGAGCACACAAACAATGATGAACAACACAATAAATGAAATTAAAAATTCTCTAGAAGGAATCGATAGCAGAATAACTGAGGCAGAAGAACAGATAAGTGACCTGGAAGATAAAATAGTGGAAATAGGGCTTCCCTGGTGGCGCAGTGGTTGAGAGTCCACCTGCCAATGCAGGGGACACGGGTTCATGCCCCAATTCGGGAAGATCCCACATGCCGCGGAGCAGCTGGGCCCATGAGCCATGGCCACTGAGCCTGTGCGTCCAGAGCCTGTGCTCCACAACAGAAGAGGCCACAACAGTGAGAGGCCCGCATACTGGAAAAAAAAAAAATTGTGAAAATAACTACTGCAGAGCAGAATAAAGAAAAAGAATGTACAGAATTGAGGACACTTTCAAGAGCTCTGGGACAACATTAAATGCACCAACGCTCGAATTATAGGGGTCCCAGAAGAAGAAGAGAAAAAGAAAAGGACGGAGAAAATATTTGAAGAGATTATAGTAGAAAACTTCCCTAATACGGGAAAGGAAATAGTTAATCAAGTCCAGGAAGCACAGAGAGTTCCATACAGGATAAATCCAAGGAGAAACATGCCAACACATATTAATCAAACTACCAAAAATTAAATACAAAGAAAAAATATTAAAAGCAGCAAGGGAAAAACAACAAATAACATACAAGGGAATCCCCATAAGGTTAACAGCTGATCTTTCAGCAGAAACTCTGCAAGCCAGAATGGAGTGGCAGGACATATTTAAAATGATGAAAGGGAAAAACCTACAACCAAGATTACTCTACCCAGCAAGGATCTCACTGAGATACGATGGAGAAATTAAAATTTTACAGACAAGCAAAAGTTAAAAGAATTCAGCACCACCAAACCAGCTTTACAACAAATGCTAACAGAACTTCTCTAGGCAGGAAACACAAGAGAAGGAAAAGACCTACAATAACAAACCCAAAACAATTAAGAAAATGGTAAAAGGAATATAACATATCGACAATTACCTTAAATGTAAATGGATTAAATGCTCCAACCAAAGACTTAGACTGGCTCAATGGACACAAAAACAAGACCCACATATATGCTGTCTACAAGAGTCCCACTTCAGACCTAGGGTCACATGCAGACTAAAAGTGAGGGGATGGAAAAAGATATTCCATGCAAATGGAAATCAAAAGAAAGCTGGAGGAGCAATTCTCATATCAGACAAAATAGACTTTAAAATAAAGAGAATTACATGAGACAAAGAAGGACACTACATAATGATCAAGGGATCAAGCCAAGAAGAAGATACAACAATTGTAAATATTTATGCACTCAACATAGAGCACCTCAATACATAAGGCAAATGCTAACAGCCATAAAAGCGGAAATCAACAGTAACACAATCATAGTAGGGGACTTTAACACCCCACTTTCACCAATGAACAGATCATCCAAAATGAAAATAAATAAGGAAAAGCAAGCTTTAAATGATACATTAAGCAAGATGGACTTAATTGATATTTATAGGACATTCCATCCAAAAACAAGAGAATACATTATCTTCTCAAGTGCTCATGGAACATTCTCCAGGATAGATCATATCTTGGGTCACAAATCAAGCCTTGGTAAATTTAAGAAAATTGAAATTGTATCAAGGATCTTTTCTGACCACAATGCTATGAGACTAGATATCAATTACAGGAAAAAATCTGTAAACAATACAAACACATGGAGGCTAAAACAATACACTACTAAATAACCAAGAGATCAATGAAGAAATCAAAGAAGAAATAAAAAAATACCTAGAGACAAATTACAATGAAAATACAATGATCCAAAACCTATGGGATTCAGCAAAAGCAGTTCTAAGAGGGAAGTTTATGGCAATACAAGCCTACCTCAAGAAACAAGAAACATCTCAAATAAACAACCTAACCTTACACCTAAAGCAATTAGAGAAAGAAGAACAAAAAATAACCCAAAGTTAGCAGAAGGAAAGAAAACATAAAGATCAGATCAGAAGTAAATGAAAAAGAAACGAAGGAGAAAAGAGCAAAGATCAATAAAACTAAAAGCTGGTTCTTTGAGAAGATAAACAAAATTGATAAACCATTAGCCAAACTCATCAAGAAATAAGGGGAGAAGACTCAGATCAATAGAATTAGAAATGGAAAAGGAGAAGTAACAACTGACACTTCAGAAATACAAAGGATCATGAGAGATTACTACAAGCAACTGTATGCCAATAAAATGGACAACCTGAAAGAAACGGACAAGTTCTTAGAAAAGTATAACCTTCCGAGACTGAACCAGGAAGAAATAGAAAATATAAACAGACCAATCACAAGCACTGAAATTGAGACTGTGATGAAAAATCTTCTAACAAACAAAAGCCCAGGACCAGATGGCTTCACAGGCGAATCTATCAAACATTTAGAGAAGAGATAACACCTAACCTTCTCAGACTTTTCCAAAATAAAGCAGAGAGAGGAGCACTCCCAAACTCATTCTATGAGGCCACCATCACCCTGATACCAAAACCAGACAAAGATGTCACAAAGAAAGAAAACTACAGGCCAATGTCACTAATGAACACAGATGCAAAAGTCCTCAACAAAATACTAGCAAACAGAATCCAACAACACATTAAAAGGATCATACACCATGATCACTGGGGTTTATCCCAGGAATGCAAGGATTCTTCAATATACGCAAATCAATCAATGTGATATACCATATTAACAAATTGAAGGAGAAAAACCATATGATCATCTCAATAGATGCAGAAAAAGCTTTCAACAAAATTCAACACCCATTTATGATAAAAACTCTCCAGAAAGTAGGCATAGAGGGAACCTACCTCAATATAATAAAGGCCATGTATGAGAAACCCACAGCCAACATCATTCTCAGTGGTGAAAACTGAAACAATTTCCTCTAAGATCAGGAACAAGACAAGGTTGTCCACTCTCACCACTATTATTCAACATAATTTTGGAAGTTTTAGCCACAGCAATCAGAGAAGAAAAAGAAATAAAAGGAATCCAAATTGGAAAAGAAGAAGTAAAGCTGTCACTGTTTGCAGATGACATGACACTATCCATACAGAATCCTGAAGATGCTACCAGAAAACTACTAGAGCTAATCAGTGAATTTGGTAAAGTAGCAGGATACAAAATTAATGCCCAGAAATCTCTTGCATTTCTATACAGTAATGATGAAAAATCTGAACGAGAAATTAAGGAAACACTCCCATTTACCACTGTAACAAAAAGAATAAAATACCTAGGAATAAACCTACCTAAGGAGACAAAGACCTGTATGCAGAAAACTATAAGACACTGATGAAAGAAATTAAAGATGATACAAACAAACAGAGAGATATACGATGTTCTTGGATTGGAAGAATCAACATCGTGAAAATGACTATACTACCCAAAGCAATCTACAGATTCAACACAATCCCTATCAAACTACCAATGGCATTTTTCACAGAGCTAGAACAAAAAATTTCACAATTTGTATGGAAACCCAAAAGACCCCGAATAGCCAAAGCAATGCTGAGAAAGAAAAATGGAGCTGGAGGAATCAGGCTCCCTGACTTCAGACTATACTACAAAGCTACAGTAATCAAGACAGTATGGTACTGGCACAGAAACAGAAATATAGATCAATGGAACAGGATAGAAATCCCAGAGTTAAACCCACGCACATATGGTCACCTTATCTTTGATAAAGGAGGCAAGAATATGCAGTGGAGCAAAGACAGCCTCTTCAATAAGTGGTGCTGGGAAAACTGGACACCTACATGTAAAAGAATGAAATTAGAACACTCCCTAACACCATATACCAAAATAAACTCAAAATGGATTAAAGACCTAAATGTAAGGCCAGACACTATCAAACTCTTAGAGGAAAACATAGGCAGAACACTCTATGACATAAATCACAGCAAGATCCTTTTTCATCCACCTCCTAGAGAAATGGAAATAAAAACAATAATAAACAACTGGGAGCTAATGAAACTTAAAAGCTTTTGCACAGCAAAGGAAACCATAAACAAGATGAAAAGACAACCCCGCAGAATGGGAGAAAATATGTGCAAATGAAGCAACTGACAAAGGATTAATCTCCAAAATTTACAAGCAGCTCATGCAGCTCAATATCAAAACAACAAACAATCCAATCCAAAAATGGGCAAAAGACCTAAATAGACATTTCTCCAAAGAAGATATACATATTGCCAACAAACAGATGAAAGGATGCTCAACATCACTAATCATTGGAGAAATGCAGATCAGAACTACAATGAGGTGTCACCTTACACCAGTCAGAATGGCCATCATCAAAAAATCTACAAAAAATGCTGGAGAGGGTGTGGAGAAAAGGGAACCCTCTTGAATTGTTGATGGGAATGTAAATTGATACAGCCACTATGGAGAACTGTATGGAGGATCCTTTAATACCTAAAAATAGAACTACCATATGACCCAGCAATCCCACTACTGGGTATATACCCTGAGAAAACCATAATTCAAAAAGAGTCATGTATGACAATGTTCACTGCAGCTCTATTTACAATAGCCAGGACATGGAAGCAACCTAAGTGTCCATAGACAGATGAATTGATAAAGAAGATGTGGCACATATATACAATGGAATATTACTCAGCCATATAAAGAAACGAAATTGAGTTATTTGTAGTGAGGTGGATGGACCTAGTCTGTCATACAGAGTGAAGTAAATCAGAAAGAGAAAAAGAAATACCGTATGCTAATACATAGATATGGAATCTAAAAAAAATATATGGTCATGAAGAACTTAGGGACAAAACAGGAATAAAGACACAGATGTAGAGCTTGGACTTGAGGACACGGGGAGCGGGAAGGGTAAGCTGGGATGAAGTGAGAGCATGGCATGGACACATATACACTACCAAATATAAAATAGATAGCTAGTGGGAAGCAGCCACATAGCACAGGGAGATCAGCTCAGTGCTTTGTGACCACCTAGAGGGGTGGGGTAGGGAGGGTGGGAGGGAGTCGCAAGAGGAAAGAGATATGGGGATATATGTATATGTATAGCTCATTCACTTTGTTATAAAGCAGAAACTAACACACCATTGTAAAGCAATTATACTCCAATAAAGATGCTAAAAAAATAATAGAATAGAACAGAATAGAATAGAATAGAATAGAATAGAATAGAATAGAATAGAAAATATCAGTATGTCTTGTGCATAGTACAAATATTCTCCTGGAAAACTTTTGTTTGAGGTGTGTGTGCGTACGTGTGTGTGTTGTGGGTTGTCCGTGTAAAATTCTAAGGGATGTGGTTAACATTTTTTAAAATACTCCTTTTAAGAAAGTATTCTCTAACACTTTATAGCGAGGTATACAGCTATTTCTTTGGAATAAATGGCGTTTTCTACTAATTCCTTTGCCTGGGTGCTCGCCTACTTCAACGATGTCATTCATTCCAGGCAAAAGAACAGGAGAACAGAGGAGTCAGGGGATGGGGGTGGGGGGAGGTGGTTACTGGGGGTAGGGGAGGGGCTGCTCATGGCAGCCATTCTACAGAAAAAATCATCCAGAACCAGCCCTAACCATAGCCTCCAAGTTTCCAGTGGGACAGGTTGCACTGGCCACGTGATTGATGGCTGAAGAAAATATTAGAGGCATCAGCTTGAATTCAAAGAGGATTAAAAGCTGGAGTCAGTGTCTCCTAGGACAGAGCTAACCCAAGGAAGCCAATTAGACAAGCAGATGTTTCTTTAAAGGTTGTCTGCAAAATGTGCAAACTGACAAAATGTTTACAGAATCCCTAGTACTCCACCAGCTAGGTTTACCTTTAACAAATCGTTCCAGTGACTCTACAATTACCACAGTCCTGGGGTTATCTTTCTTACGTGGCTGCAGATGAAAGAAAACCAATAACTGAGTCCAATTAATTCAAGCTGCCATTCTCCCCCACATGAAAACTGAAAGAGATCTTTGCAGCAACTGTCCAAAGTGATTATTTCATTCGAGACTCTCTTTAATAAAACTCAAATACATAGGCAGCAAACTTAACCTGGCTGTTCAGGGCTCTCTGCCTGGCTCCCATCAAATCACTGTTTCTGAAATTCATTCATTTAGGAAAACTCAATCCATGCGAGGTATCCTCTGGGTACACTAACATGCTTTAGAACCAGATAGTTGAATGTCTCTAAGGAAATTAATGAAGAAACCTGTGAGAAATCCCTAGCAGAGAGCCCGAGGGATGGCCATGTGACTGAAGAGCCAACCACTTGGGTGCCGGCAAACCTTGCTGCCTTGTGGAAGCATCCTGTCTTTAATAATTCACCTTAAAAATGTCTGGAACCTGCATCTCACATAAATGCTGGGAAAACCAGCATTTTCCTGCTCCCAATATTTCTGGAGAATCTTGGAGGAGTAGGTTTTCCCAGTTTCCTCTTATTTCAGGATCTTTTTCATGCTGAATTCTCACCTTCTCTATTCTTCTCTGTCTCTTCTCGCCATCTTGCTTTCAATGTGGTTATCAACATTTGACCTCTGGTTCTCCACAGCACACAGGATGCCACGTATGGCAGGCATGCTACACCAAAGGTGTAGAGAAGTTACGCTGCCACACAGCCAGGAAGATGACTGATAAAGCAACTTTAGAGGTCTTTGTCCTTAAACAGTCCCCACTGGAGCTCACCTCTGAGACCTTCTCACGGGTCCTCTCTCCTCTCCATTCCCCTGGCTGCTGCCCTGTTTCCTCACACACACACACACACACACACACACACACACACACACACACCCCTTTCTTTTGTAGATTGTCCTGGGAATCTCAAAATCCCACTTCTTTGTTATATAAATCAAATCAACTCCTGTTTCCTCCCTCACAGGTGCTCAAAAGACACAAGACCCATTACAATGCTTTGCAAAAGTACCTCCACCCATTACATATAAAAGCCTGCAAACATGTTGAAATTTACACCTTAATTTTTTTTTTAATCGGGTTAAATTCTTGGGTAAGGCATCCTTACCCAAGAAATATGTAATCTGAAATATGTAATCTTTAAATGCAGAAATAGTACCAATTTTGTAAAAATTGTTTCTAACAGCATTGTCCCTCTTCTCACTATTATGGATATCTAATGAACTTTCTTGACTCAGAAACTGATTTTTAAAACATGCAACGGTTAGAGTTTGTACAAACCATGTTGAAGGAATTTTCTGTGCACGGAGCTATGTGCTCAGACTTCCAAGACTCTTCAATGTATCGTTTTGTTGCTATTGTTGCTGTTACAGAGCAGCCAGGGCATTGCCAGCCCAGCCTAATCTCCAACGGGAAGTTCAGTGCGAAGCAAATGGGTACCTTCCCCTTGGCTAAAGGAAAACTCCGTAACTCCACAGCTTCGGCTGAGTCTATGAGCCTTTAGCTAAATTAGTTGGGTGTATATTTCAACGTTTGGCTGGACTGTTTGCTTCAAGGCAAAAAGGAAGAACTGGACAGGACGATGTACACAGGCACACATAACCTGAGCAGAATTCCAGGATAGATAATCCAGTTTCTCTGCTTCTATTCTTGATTTGTCTTCACTACATATTTGAGAGGAAGCATTAGGAGACTTGGTTCAGAGTTTATTCTGTTTAATTACATGTGGTCCATAAGGAGAGAACCCAACAGTTAATAGTGTTTCCACAGTAGTTGTGTTAGGATAAAATGGCATTAAGATCCCTAAAGGCAGTAACTTAGGTTCCATATTGGAAATCTTATTTCTGAAAAATAATTGTTTTAAAAGTCCATGCTCTAAATCTGTGGTGGACTATAAATCTGTTTTTTATTGTATTTTTATAATTTTACCATTTCAGAGTTTCTAGTATGAACTGACTGATGTCCAAATAAGGTCTCATCTCTTTTCAATATTCAAGTAATCACTTGCGGTTAACAGAACACCAGTTTCTCTTGTTCTCCCCTCTTACCTTCTTGCCACCTCCAGCTAAATGGTCCGAGAACCTCAGAGACTTACTGAGTCCAAAGGAGCCAGTCTTTCCCTCTCCCTTCTGAATTTTACTCTCAACCAAGGATGCTCCACATTTGGGTTCTCTGGTTGAAGCTTTTACGTTTGTGCTCTGGCATTGTTCTCAACTCTGCCTTTCTAATAGGCTGGCAGAGTTAAGAGTGACTCCCAGACCCAAATATACACTGACCCTCCCCCTTGCCCTCCTGTGCATTCTCTTCAAGGGTCTTTGGGATCCTTTCTGTCATAGACTTTAGCTGAGACCATCTCAGTCCATCAGAAAGATTCTAATCAGAAAGGAAGGGCTGATTTTTTTCTCCTAGGAAATTTTTTTTTTTTTCTCCTAGGAAATTCCTTTAACTCTTGTACATTTCCCATCCTCCTCCCAAATCACCAGGTCTTCTAATTAAGGAGTATTGGGGAAAGCATATTTGCTTGGCCACAAAAAATCCACTTACACCTACCCCTCTACCCAACGCCTATGAGCACTCACATTTACATATCTGAGGACTGTCCACGTGACTTTCCCTGCAAATTAAGATGTGCTCCGAAGTGACAGACTGAAGAAATAATAAGCAAGTTCTCTTGCTGAACAAACCAGTAGTAATAAAAAGTTACAAGTTAAATTCCTTCTCATCGGACTATGTTTTAAAAAATGTATATTTGTGGGCTTCCCTGGTGGTGCAGTGGTGAAGAATCCGCCTGCCAATGCAGGGGACATGGGTTCGAGCCCTGGTCCAGGAAGATCCCACATGCGGCAGAGCAACTAAGCCCACGCGCCACAACTACTGAGCCTGTGCTCTAGAGCCCATGAGCCACAACTACTGAGCCTGTGCACCTAGAGCCCACACTCTGCAACAAGAGAAGCCACCGCAATAAGAAGACCGCGCACCACAACGAAGAGTAGCCCCTGCTCGCCGCAACTAGAGAAAGCCTGCGCGCAGCAACGAAGACCCAACGCAGCCAAAACTAAACAAATAAATTTATAAAAAACAAAACAAAAAAACATATTTGTAAATACATTTCCCCATTAAAGTCTTTATTGTTGTTTTTCTTCCTATAGGACCGACTATAGCTCACATGAAAGCTTTGGGGGAGAAATTCTTAATAAAATAAATTTGGCGTTCAAATACAGATGTTAACGTGCGTGAGATATAATGCATGTGTCTGACACTTAATAAAACTCTGTAAATTTTGTAAATTGCCTCCCCAATCTATTCTTCTAGTAGCAGTTTTCTGTTTTTTTTGCCCAGTGCCCTTTACCCTTTCTTCTGGTAATAAGGCTTCATTCTTTTGGGAACTCTGTTTTTCCCCACACTCATCCCAGACATAGGGAGGGGTGGTAGGACTGAGGTTGGGCCAGCCATGGTACTCTACCTGCCCCGCGCCTCTGTGATTTGTCTGAGGGTGAAGAAAGATGGGTGCTGGGCCAATCAGGACCTACACCAAGATTCCTCTAAATGGAGTTGGGGAAGATGACCCCTTTTCACTAAATAGGCAAAGTTGAAAAGATGTCAGCAAAGTACTGCCAGCAACTTTGGTCCTAGACCCTCGGAGAAAACTAGCACTCTGGAGGAGAGAATGGAACCCACATCCCAGAAAGGCAAAGGTGAGAGGAGGAGAGAAAGTCTTGAGGGCAAGGAGTCTCTAGTGCCACCCATCTGTGATTCACCCCTGCCCTCTTTGGCCGAAGCTAGTTTCGGTCGGGTCTGTGTTGCTTGCAATCAAAAGAGTTTTGACTAACGCAGAAGTTGCTTCCGACCACTGAGGTCCCCAGACCTAATCCCAAGGCCAGCATGGTCAGATGTTCTTTTGCTTCTACGAGCCGTACCAAGTGTCAGTCATTCTGACAGATCCCAATTTCAGGTTAAGCTTGTTCAAGCTGGATTTCTGAACCTTGACTTTTCTGGATCCATTTCCTCTTTCCTCAGTATCTCCATGAGTCAGTCCCCCTTAGGAGGAAAAAATGTTTCTGAGCCTCTTCTAGAGACCTACGACCCATTTGCTACTACGAATATGGTCAAAAAGAGAAAAAGAAACACCTCTCTTTCAGGTCAGCTCCATGTGGGCAGGAGTAATCTCCCAGAAGTTTCTCCTCAGTGAGGGACTTGTCCTGCACAGGAGTCTTGGCTGGTTAGTTTTGAGAGCTTCTAGGACCCCAACTTCTCCAGGCTGTTCCGACCTTGTAATGGATCCCTGTGCACTCACCTGCTGTTAGGTGTGTTCACTGCCTCACAGTACCCGCCACCTGGACGCCACATAATGAACGTGTGTAGAATGAATGAGTGCACGATTGAAGGACAAAGGTGTCTTTCACCCTCCAGACTGAGTTGTTCTCTTCCCATGTCCAGGAGCACTGTTTACGTTCCAGTCCTTACTCTTCTGTACAGCGATTCCCTTTCACATATATTTATCCTCCACAAGACAATGAAGAGTCCAGGGCAAATGGCCACACCTAGTTCATCTCCCAGTGGGGCATCTATGGGACACAGTGGAAAACAGCCAGTGTTTAAAAAGTAATTAATTGGATGGTGAATGAATGAACAGAGTCTGAATTACGGATTTTTAAAATATGTTTTCGTTATTTTTCAAAACCATAACTGCTACCAGTGTTTTCAAGCGAATGCCCTGCTGAGACCAGCTTTTATGGCCCCGTGAGACTCATTTATAAATGTAATCTACTTACACACAACAAAAAAACTTGTGGACCAAAAGCTTTGATCACACGCCCCTGAGATCTTCGTAGTTTCCACTTGCTTAACAAGTGCTCCCTGCATAAGCCTACTCTGGGTCAGGCAGATTCCAAAAACCTCCCAATGGAAGAGCCCTGATGGCTGCTATACATCCCTACAGTGACTTACTTGGAAACGGAGGTTCTGGAAACAGCACTGGGCTCGGGGTCGCCTGACAGGAGCAGTGGTTCTTCAGAGCTCGGAAAAGGATCTGCCGCTTGGTTTCGAGATGAATGAAGTGGCAAATCCCATGAAAGTTTCCTCCTGAAATTATCTAAAGCCTTCCTCAACCTCCATAGAACGTTACGTGCTTCTCGTGCCCAGAATCATTATTATTTGCCCTTATGCCTGGAGTTATCCCTTCCTTGGAAACCATTTAAATCAGCCTCCTAGTTACTTATCTTGAGAACGGGCAGAAAGGAATCAAGGAAATTCTGACCTATTTTACTGTTGGTGACCTTAATTCACAGCAATGAGCCACCTACTCGCTCTAAAATGGATCTAAAATATTAGGTTTTATTTCGCTGTGTCGCCCCTGACACGTTCTCACTCTGATCAGAGCAGCAGCGACTCCAGAAACCAGGCTAATGGCGCCCTCTGGTGTTCAGACAGCGACGTGAGCCTTTTAAATCCTTGGATGCCCTGGGCAGGGGGAGGGAATACTATTTAATGCCGCCGGGAGAGGAACAGTCTTCGATACACCTTGTCTTGTTCTTGTCTGAAACGGGGCGGGTCCAACACTGCTACCCCGGAAACTTCGCCTGGTAGCCCAGTATCATCCTGGGGATTTGCTGGCCGTAAGGTCAAAGCAGTCTCCTGTTATGATTAAAAATATAGAATGTCAGTCCCTCCCCCGCGTTGGAGAGAACAATGCCCCCAGGGACCCACACTCAGCATGTCCCTCATATCCCTGCTGAGACGATGCTGAAGAGGATGTGTAGCGTGTACCTCTCTGTTGGGTGTAAAGTAGATAAACACGCAAACATTGGGTCTGGGATGGAGAAGGGTTGGGGAGAGAAGAATCGCAAGTGAGGTTCAACACTGTGTTCTGGTCTCCATGTGCCTGTACGGTGGGGAATCCAGTGCACAGCCTGACCTCCTCCCACTCGGAAGTGATTCTACCCATCAAAAGGTACGTGAGCCTTCCACCTTCACCTCAGAGTGGCCCAGCCAGCAGCAAATGCAGCACGTGAGCCTGGCCCAGGCGGAATGGGTGCTACCAGGGGAACTGCCCACCCCGGAATGGGCCCCAGCATCTGGCAGTGGGCATCTTCACGGCAACCACAGGGAGAACTCACCAGAGGATGGATCCTGCCCGTCTAATTGTTCCGAAAATTGCAGCTACGGGGCTCTCATGGTCCAGGGAATGAGGAAGGAGCCGCAAGTAACACACTGGACTTCTCACCCATGTTGGAGAATGGAGCCCAGAGCAAGTTTTCGTTTAGAAAAGTAAGGAAATGAAAGGTTTCTTTCACTTTGTGACATGGAGCAGTTCACATCTGTTATATGTAGTTACTGATTTCCTCCCATCCCCCTTCATTCCACAAAGGCTTTGAGGTAGATAAGAAAAAAAAATCCCTCAAATAAAAATAAACTCTAATGAACAGTTATTTATGGGGGTGTCTAATATCTGAACCCTTTTCCTGTTTGAGGAATTCCCTATGGCATGGGCCTGGGTGGCAGGCAGGGCCGTCTCTCATGCAGACGCCTAGGAGGTCAGATACTTGCTTTGCTCTGCACATGTGACTGGTCTTGTCCAAGTGGATGCTTCCCCTAAGGACTCTACATGAGTCCTGAGACCATGGTAGCAGTGTCCTGCCCAGGTTGTCTCTGCGATAAGATTAGGCTGTGGTTTGACTATCCAGCTTCCATTGGTACCTGCCCTTTTCTAAGCCAATTTTTTAATCTTCCCAGAGATTAATCATAGTGAAGATGAATATAGAGTGTGAGGTAAAGATGAAGGAAAAGAGAGATGCAAATATGCAGAGCGTTAAAGCTTATGTAGCTTCTATATATGAGTTAAATATTTGGCCCTGAGCTTCCTGGCAGCTAAAGTGAAAAGGCAAGCAACCTGTTACCCAACTTGTGAAGACAAAAATACATACTAGCTCCCCAAAGGAAGTGAATATTTTGCTAAGGGTTGAACTTTGAAAGGAATTTCTCACCCTAGAGTTTCTCATAGTTGCTCCTGGGACTGTAATGTACCGTCTACCTAATACTGTTTACTCTTAAGGTGGTTTCTCATAGCATCCCTCAGTGAAAGCCTTAGTTTAAGCCGCTCTTTGAAAAGGGAAAGTTTCTAGTTTTTCTGATGGTGTAGCATCTGGAATGTTTAGAAAAATGAAGGAATGGTATGTCTCTTTAGGTGTTTTTCACCAAAGATGGGTTTTCATGAGACTTGAATAGGACAGAGTTTGAAGTTATTGTCTATGATCAAAGCCTAGAGAATTCTGGAGTTTTAGAAATAAAACAAAGGCATACTCAAACTGACATCCTTTTCTGGGAATGAAATTAATGATAATAATAATGATACTAATATCATTGAGTTTTAAGTGAAAGTACAGGTACTTTTAATACATTATTCATTCACTGAATGTGCCAAGCATGGTGTATACAGCAGGGAACATGTACTTGTGAAACTTACATCCTAGTCAGGGGAAACGGACAATAACCAAGTAAACAAACAAGGAAAGATCATTTCAAGTAGTGATAAGTGTTATGTAAACAATAAAATGAAGCAGTGTGATAAAAGTGTCCAGGGATGGCCATTCTTGATAGGGGGGTCAGAAAAGACCTCTTTGAGGAGAGGATTTTTGCTCTGAGGCCTGAATGAGGAAAAGAAACTCGCCACACGAGTCTGGTGGGAGAGCCCTCTGCCAAGGGAACGGCACGTGCAAAGGCCCCGAGGCGAGAAGAAGCTTGGCATTCTGGGAAACAGAAAGAAAGAATCCTTATAACTGCTCATGACATATTATTGCTGTTGTTGTTATTTTCCAGATGAGAAAAAGCTAGAGAGGTTAAGTAAGTAGCCCCAGACCCTGCAGCTCAAGAGATGGAGCTGGGACCACAGTTGGGCTTTCCCTGAGGAAACCAGCCCTCTTGCAGGTGGTCACGCTGTTCTTTGTGGAAGAGGGCAGGGGCACAAAGCCCTTGTATGGCCATAGTGTCCCAATACCCCCTCCCAATACCTCGAGCTTTCCATTAGCCTGGTTTCCTCGCTGTTCTTTTGCGAAATGATCAACTTCTCTTCTCCTTGAGGCTCCATCCTTATGGCTCTTCTCCCTTCAAACCCAGGAAACTGAGAAGGGATCCCACATTTATCTTACAAAACCATTGAGATGAATGCAATGAGGGGTGTGGGGCGTTGTGTGAGACAGTGAAGGAAATCCAACCTGTCACATCCCTTTCAGGAAAAGAACCTTTAGGGTGAGAGGAGTTCATGATTCCATCCTTCTGCCTCAGAGCGGTAGGGGATTCAAACAGCTTCAGGCGGATAAAGACCTGGTCCTACCGCAAGGAATGGGGGCTAAATATCTCTTCATAGACGGAACTTGCTGATTGTATAGGGCAGAATCTACAAATGCAAAAAATGATTAACAAATAAATACACCCAAAGTAAATTTCAAGTAGAAATGCAACAAAGACAGGTCCATGTTCAAGGAGATTGTCTGAAACGGGGAATATATCCTCCCCTGCATACCTTTACTTGCCCCCTGGTTCTCCCCTGAGCTCTGGGGTGTCCCTTAGAACAGTAACAGTAGCCCCTAACTTAACTGAGGGCTTATGATATGCCAGACATTGCCCCAAATACTTGAATGTTCACGATACATTTTGAAGTAGGTACAGTTATCTTTTTTTTTTTTCTTGGCCACGCTGTGCACCATCAGTTATTATCATTTTACATATTTTAATGAACAAAGTCTTATTTAGCACTTACTGTGTGTCAGGTACCTTTCCAGTGCCTTCCACATACTAACTCACTTAATCCTCATTGCCATCCTGTGCGGTGGGTATTATTATTAACGCCATCTTATGGAGGTGAAAACTGAAGCCAAAGGCAGTTAAGATGAGGTTAAGCAACTTGCCTGGGTCACAGAGCTAGCAACTGAGAGAAGCAGATTCAAGTTCAGGCTGCCTCTAGGGCCTTCGTCGTTAGTCTACTTCCGGGAAGTTTTGCATCTCAGAGACTGTGTGCAGGCGGTAGGGTAGGAGGGCTGAGTCCAGAGGGGTCCTTTCTGATGATCCTGCTCTGCCCCGTGGCCTGCAGCCACCTGCCACCAGCTCGGGAGCAGGCTGAGGGAGGTGGGAGGCTGACCCCAGCCCTCCCCCTCCCCTCCCCTCCGCCTTCCCCCTCCCCCATCCAGTGAAGGAAAACAATAGTTCTTACCCAAGGTTCTCTCAGGAAGGGAGGCTCTCAGACCCGCCTTGGTCTCTCCGTATTCACCTTGCACTTTGCACATTCACATGTGCTTTTTGTACACTCATTATCCCACCTGATCTTCCCATACCCTGTCACCAGTCTCTCTTCCTCAGCCCAACCTCCCTGGAGCCTCGGGAGACGTCTTTCTCCTAGAACCCTCCCACCCTCCATGAATGGCTTCCCCTCACTCTCCCGAGGGAGACCCCCTCCTCAGGGCCCCTGCAGGGCCTGCTCAGGTCTGGCACCCACTTGCCTCTGCAGGCTTGTCCGCACCCTCGCCCCGTGGGTCCCAGGTCCTCGATTCCTGTCGTCTCCTTTAGTCCCCAAGCACTGCATTCCCTTTTTGTATTTCTGCCTTGCCTCAGGTTACATCTAGAATGCTCTGCCCCAATATCTTTTCTCTCCTCTTTATTGTTTACTCAGTAGTAAATGAGGGACTTCCCTGGTGGTCCGGTGGGTAAGACTGCGGGCTCCCAATGCCATGGGCCCAGGTCGATCCCCAGTTGGGGAACTAGATCCTGCTTGCGAGCCGCAACTAAGAAGCCCGCCTGCCGCAACTGAAGATCCCGCCTGCCGCAACTAAGACCCAGCGCAGCCAAAATAAATAAATATATGAATAATTTTTTTAAAACTAGTAAATGATAGGGAATTCCCCGGTAGTCCAGTGGTTGGGACTCTTCTCTTTCACTGCCCAGGGCCCGGGTTCAATCCCTGGTTGGGGAATTAAGATCCCACAAGCTGTAGCATGCCCAAAGTGTACATAGATAGATAAAATATATATATAGTAAATTATGTATATCTATTATAAATATATGATATATATATTAAATATATAAATAGCAAATGATGAAGACTGGCATTTCCTAGGTACCAGGCACCATTCTGACTTGTATCATCTTACTTCTCACCTATGGGATGTATATGATTACCATCCCCATTTTTCAGATCACGTTCCCAACAGTAAGTGGCAGAGCCTGGATTCGGGCTAGCTCTAAGACACCAGTGTCCTAACCCCCATGTCACACAGTCCCCAGTGTTGGTTCCAGCATGACGTTCTCCTCTGTGACCACATCCCTAGCTCCCCCTGCAGAGTTAATACATTTCTTCCACTCCTCTCGTAGGCACGTCTAGAAAAGCGTTGTCGTGGGGCACAGTCTCCCTCAGTAACTGCTGCTTGTCCTCGATCCCCAAGCTTCGCTGGAACTTAGCGGGCATTCAATTATGGTGGCCGAGCTCATTTTTTAAATGAGGACCCAGGGCTCAGGAAGGCCAGGTCCATTGCCAGGACCACAAACTGTTGGTGCCCAGCACGTGTTCAGACCCAGGTTTCAGATTCTACACGTAGCTCCTTCTTCCTGCGTCACTGCCTCACCTACCCAGACCTCTGTGCAGACGTGCGTGTGGGAGAAATGGAACTCAATTTGGACAGTTCTTGTCTCAGAAGCATAGAAAGTGGCCATGAGAATTTTTAAAATTCTGATAAACCCTCTTTTCTTACAAAAGTATCTGAATCATCTGTTACTGGTAAAATGACGAGCACCTGCAATTCCATTTTAAAATTCCTCAGCCTATAATATCCTTCCCTATAAGAATGCAAATACCCTAGAGAAAAGAGGAACAGACTTAGCTTTTCTAAGCTAGTCACAGGGGTGAATTTTGGGCTGGGACACAGCTGCCTAATGATCAGGGCGCAGAACAGAGACGGCAGTCCCATGCCGTGGGCCCCGATCAGAGCAAGGGCAGGAATGGCTCCTCAGAGGGAGATACACCTGGAAGGGAGAAAGGCAGGTTGGCTTGAGACGTGGTAACTAAATAGAGGTTGGCAAGGACTCCGGAAGGTCCTGGCATCCATGAGCAAGACCCCACAGTGGCTTAAAAGAGATTGGTGGATTGAGAAACTCACCAGCTTCAGCTAGCTGAAGCATCCGGGGTTTCAAAAGACAAATAATTTCTAGTAGATGCATAGACAATTATAATTGTGCACTGCACTCTAGCCCCTGCTTTCCTAAAAAGGAAGGCGCTCTGGTGCATTTTACCAGAATTGCTCCCAAACCCCTTCCACCTCTCTAGCTCCTCTAATCTTCATCCTCTGCCATCCTGGTGTCACAACACCCATTTTGGACTCCTCACCTTGACTGCTGCTCCAGAATCCTGGCTCTGGGGTTTGCTACCCCAGCTCCCCCTCTCCAGTCCTCGAGGACATGATTCTGAGTCTCTTTTCTCCAGCTGGACACATCCCAGCATTGAGACATCAGCTCAGCTTTGCAAGATCTGCTCAAGCAGGGCTAGCCCTACTCCCATCACTCACCCCTGGGTAGAGGGGGATCATGTATTGATGAATAATGGCCACGAATCCTGAAGTGGACTTGACCAACCCTCTTAAATGGAAGGCCGTTAGCTAGATGGGCAACATGGTGCCGGCTGGTGGTTCAGAAAAATCTCAAGTTTCTTTCAAGATCATGAAAGAATAAAATAACATAACCATAAAACCACAACCATAACCATAATAACCATAAACTAACAATATGTAGCTGTTTTATGTTGCCTGGTTGAATATAAGGGAGTCTGAAATTGTAGTGATTCCATTTACACACACACACTCATGCATGCATACACACACGTGCGCACACACCAGCCTTTTGAGATTCCATAGCAATCCCTAAGATACTATGCTTTTAAAAATGTGTGGGTCTGCATGTGGGTGCATTTTCTGCTTCTGAGTTAGCCTTTGACAGCCGGGTGCAGGGAGAGACACCCACAGAGAATACAGGGTTGTTGCTTTCCAGTAAGGAGGTAGCCAGCTACCGTGTTCCCTCTTTAGACGCCCAGCAAGGTGCAATGAGTTCATGTCCTCTCGATCTTGTAGCAGCGGGAGTTGGGCACCGGGGAACGAAGCTTTTCTGCTGGTCTTCCTCCACGGAGGCATCGGAGCCTGATCTTAACCGTTGTCACTAGGATTTGCAAGCTACAAGAGGTGCTTCTAAACTGGGGGTTCTCAACCTGTCTATCCATTAGAATTACTAGGGGGATATATTAAAAATCCCATGCAGGTTGCACTCCAAACCATTAAAATCAGAATCTTTAGTGGTGAAATTCAGGCATTGGTTTTTTGTTTTTGTTTTTGTTTTTTTGCGGTACGCGGGCCTCTCACTCTTGCAGCCTCTCCCATTGCGGAGCACAGGCTCCGGACGCGCAAGCTCAGCGGCCATGGCTCCCGGGTTCAGCCGCTCCGCGGCATGTGGGATCATTCCTGGACCGGGACACAAACCCATGTCCCTTGCATTGGCAGGCGGACTCTCAACCACTGCGCCACCAGGGAAGCCCGGGCATTGGTATTTTGAAACTACCCAGGTGATTCCAATATGTAACCAAGGATGAGGACCACTGCTGTAAAGAAAGCTGTGTTTCAGGCGATCACTGTCATTTCTAAGATCTTCACCATCCTTATCTCCACGCTCATTTATTTAACTTCTTGCCACATCTTCTCCCAAGGCTACAAATTTTGACAGCACACAAAAATCACTTGACTGGAAATAAGGCATTTAGGGATTTTTTAGATTCCATCATTAACTAGTTGTGTGATCTTAACTAACACCACAATTACTAATATGCTGATTATTAATATGCTAATTACTAATATGCAGTTACTAATGCGGATAACAGCTTACACTGATTGCACCCTTACCATGTGCCAGAAGCTATGCTAAGAGTTTTACATGCTTTATTTCACTCAATCCTCACAACCACTCAGAAAAGTAAATATTAGTTTACAGAAGAAGAAACTGAGGTTCAGAGAGGTCAAGTCAATTGCCCAAGATCATAGAATAAGTAGCAGAACCAAGATTCAAATTCAAGTTGTCATACCTAGAAGCTCATGTCCTTAACCGCCTTTCAGTACCACCTCTCTCAATAACTTTCCCTGATTACAGAGCTGGTGAAGAACACAAGATTCCCTTCCACATCTGCCCAACTTCAAAGCTCAGCCTTTTACTCGGATGCTGTACTACTCGTGTCAATGACACAAAAGTTAAGTCAGGTTGGTGTCTCTCCTCCTGACCTACTCACTTTCCTGAAAGAAATATAGATGACAAGGAAAAACGCTTTCATAGCTAGAGGGATTTAAATGGTCTAATCCAGTGAAAAGGGTCTCTGCATTGAACTATAATTCAGGCGACAAGCAAGTGAATCCCCATCTAAATGTTCAGGGATTTCCATATGTAAGAAGAAAAACATACTTCATAGGTAAGATTTAAGACCAGAAACGGTAGATCTGCAGGCTGGTAAATTTTTCTCACACTATATTCCATATGGCAATAGTAAAGCAAGTCTCTGATTTCTTTCATTTCTTTAGAGACTATAAAAAAGTATACATTTGCAAGAATCAGTATGTGTTTCGTTTTCTGCCATTTCACGTAATAGACAAACACAACCTTCTGTCCCACAATAGAAATTTATTGTGTTTTCAGATCGCCCCAGAAATACGTACATAGCAATGTCTAAACTCATCAGGCAGTTTAATTTCAAAGCGTTCTGGTGTCCTGGGCCAGAATCTCATGGGAATGTATATTCAGATAGTTCCTGGGAAGCTTCGAGGACATCTAAGGCAAGGTCTGAAACTGATTAGAGCAATATACTCCAGGAGAAATGTTTTGCATGGCCTTCCTGGAGGAGACTGTCATCACTCTTGGGTGAGACCTGGGAGGTCACAGTAATTCACACCTGACAACAGGACCTAGTAAGTAGGACTGGGCAAGGGGCCCATGGTCATCCCAGTGGTATGTGTCTAAGTGATGGCTGTCTCTCCCTTTGAAACCAGGTGAAGAAAGTACCTTCAAAAGTTGTAGGCCCAGGACACTTCCTTACAAACTTATTCTAAGCAGGGCAGAGAGAGGAGGAAGGGTTAGGAGGGAGTACACTGGAATTTATTCCCACAGGGCCTGGACCGTATCAGCCATTTGTAATGTGAAAAGTGAATGGGAGGTGGGGAGAGGGAGAAGGAGGGGGGATGTACAAGAGAGAAAAAGAACTACAGAGAGAAAGAGATGTTTGTTTCCTTCAGGTGCTTTGCCACCACTATCAGGAGGAAAGGTTGCTTAAAATAATGAAAAAGAAACGTTCAAGCTGTACTCCATTTAAACCAAAAATCAAAGTGGGCTCCCTTATTCATTCATGGATTCATTGACACATGCAACCAATACTGAGTCCCCACATCAGAGGTACAGTAGTACACAAAAGCCCGGTCCTATGAAGCTTACAGTCTAATGAGGGAGATGGACAGTAAACAAAAAAATAACCAAACAGACACATACTATGACGTCAGGTGGTGATAGGCATCGTAAGTTAAAACAAACAAACAAAGAACAGAGTAAATCATTGAGAGTGGGAGCCAGCAGGGCATGAATTTTGAGCAGAGACCTCTGACCCCAGTGAGAGAGCCCTGCTCTGGCAGAGAGAGCTCTTTAGGCAGAGGGAACCGCGAGGGCCAAGGCCTGGAGGTGGGAATGGCTTAACTCATTGGAAGCAAATCACTGAGTCAGGAACTGATGAACCAGCTCAGGAAAGTGGGGCACTTGGATCTAAAACCCGGGCTGCTGCGAGTTCTTCCTGCGCTGTCAGTGTCATAGCGTTCTTTTATACATCGCTACATATAATGACGCTTGGTGTCACAAAAACACAATTGACCTGCAGCGGGGTAGTGCTGACGGAGCTGTGGACGGGCCTCATCCGCATGTGGTAGCTTAACACCGCAGATTTACCGTGTATTTATATGCTGCACGTATATTTGTACATGTGCCTTATTTTTGTGTGTGTATTTTCCATGAAATATGTCATATTTTTTTAACATGTTTGGAAATGGTCCCTTTATTTCAATCCAGATGGCTCAGTACAGTACACATGACAGCAGAAAGATCCATTAGTTCAGACTTAGCTTGTTGTTTTGTTTGTCTTGATACTGGGGGTAAACCAAAAAAAAAATAAGTGGTTTTTATCATTTGTATCTTTCCTTCATTGCACTGGAGGGGAATCCCCAGAGCCTTTTAATAATTTGGAAGGACCTGCCTATCCCCTGCTGAGCTTAGCTCAGAATAATGTCTGGTAAACACAACATAATTTCTGGGAAAGAGCACGTTCATAAGTCCCTTGTACCCACCATCGTCATTTTTCTTGATGACACAAACAATGGATTTTTCCTGAAAGGACAGCTTCTCTTCCTTCTCTTGTGCGTAATTATAAATCGCCACAACGTTTTCAAGTAAGACCTTGGAGCCCAGGACTCCCAGGTCCCTTTCAGCCTAAGGATCACTGTATTTAACCACGGCCACTTCTTCCTGTTTGTAACGATCTGGGAGAGGAAGTGGAGGGGGCATTACAGATATGTCATATATATATCAGTACACAGCACACATTTGCACATGTTTTTGCTGTGTACAAATATACCTACAGTATATACAGTGCCTAATGCTGTGTGTATGTTTAAAAAGAACAAGGCGTACTTATTATTCAATGCAAAATTGAGGTGACTAAAACATTGAATTTTTAAAAATTAAAAGCCATTAACATTTGCCATAACTACTCTTGCTGAGTGACTTTTAATGTCATTTACTTAAATAAGTTGTGATATATAAAATTACCTAGGAAAATCAACTGATATAAATATATAATAGCAGTGTAATCAATTTTTTAAAAATATCATTCAGACTTATTTTTCTAACAAAAGTAAAACAATTGGAAATTAAATTAATTTCTTAGACTTATTTTCAGTGAATTTAACTTTTAATTTTAACTCAATATGCAGAAATAGCTTTAGCTGCTAGACATTCACTTGTCATTGTAGAATTTTTTTCTTTTCAGCACTTGACATAATTACCGGTGGACTAATTTTTGTAAAGTTAAACAATAAACATATTTTCATTTAATTCTCCAAGAGAAAGGCTCCAAAGAGCAAACACAAACAATATTCACAAGGCAGCTAGTATTAGCCAACATGAACATGTAGGCCACCTCTCCAAATGCAACTCCAAGATGGTGCCGTCATTTGAGAGAAAGACCTCCAGTCATAGCCATCTAATCACCACAGTTCTGTAGCACTGACCTTCCATACATTTTGTGTATTTTCCATGAAGTCAATGTCAAAAGTGCTGGTACCCAACGAGAGAAATTAAATAGTAAGCAATAAGATTTTGTCAAATAGAGTTGAGTTTTGGAGGGCCACAAAGAATTGTACTAATTTTTTTGGCCCCCAAGAACCAATTTCAGCCCCGCAGGTGTGCCATTGCCCTGCTAAGAACATGTGTCCTAAATTGTGAGCTCCTCGGTCATAAGGTCTGACTCCTTTTCATCCTTGTGATCCATCCTCAGCACAGAGAATTGCCTAGAGTTGATACTCTTTAAATATTTGATGAGTGAGAGAAGGAGGAAGGTAATGACTAAGTGAATTAGTGAAATAATAAACACTGGTAATCTGAGAGACCGTTGTACACTGAAGTTCTCAGCAGGGTGAGGACATTCAGTCCATCACAGGAATGATGAAGGAAAAGAAAGGAAGAGAGGGACTTCTTGGAAGGAGAAGCAGGGTAGGGAAGGGCATGGAGTGGGTTTCAGGTAAGTGAGGGTGATAAAGTTCTGTGTTGGAGAGGCAGCGTGGCCTGGGAGAAAAAGTAAGGCAGCTCATAATGAAAACTCTTTGCTTCATTTCCAGATCTAACATTGACTGCCTTATGATTTTTAGCAATTTACGTAGCATCTCTCTCAGTTTTCCAACTTTTAAAATGGAGTTGATAATACCTATTTCTTATAGAAATGATAAGAATAAGATATGTCAAAAAGCTCTGTGAGGGCTTCCCTGGTGATGCAGTGGTTAAGAATCCGCCTGCCAATGCAGGGGACACGGGTTCGATCCCTGGTCCAGGAAGATCCCACATGCCGCCGAGCAACTAAGCCCGTGCACCACAACTACTGAACCTGCGCTCTAGAGCCCGTGAGCCACAGCTACTGAGTCCGTGTGCCACAACTACTGAAGCCTGTGTGCCTAGAGCCCGTGCTCCGCAACAAGAGAAGCCACCACAATGAGAAGCCTGCGCACTGAAACAAAGAGTAGCCCCCGCTCGCCACAACTAGAGAAAGCCTGCATGCAGCAACAAAGACCCAACGCAGCCATAAGTTAATTAATTCATTCGTTTTAAAAATTAAAAAATTAAATTAAAAAATAAGTTATAAAATTTTTAAAAAGCTCTGTAAAGTAAAAATAATAATAGAAATATAATTATTGAGCCTGACGGGTGGAGAGATAGGGAGGGGCCAGACTATGACAAGTCTCAAATGCCACGTGGAGGAGTGGAATGGATACAGGGGCAGCACCACTGTTATAGGTTATTGGAAAGAGAAGGGAGATTGATGTTTATTGAGTAGCTACTATGTGTTAAGCACATCTCTCTTACCTTACGTAATCTCCACAGCCAGTCTATAAAGTAGATCCTGATACTGTCGTTTTGCAGCTGAGAACACTGAGGCCCAGGAATGTTAAAGCTGATAGATTTGCTGATGGATTGGAGGAGGACTCCCAGGGAAAGGAAGGAATTAAGAACGATTCCTAGTTTTTGGTGGTGGATGTGTCAAGTTAGACATGGCTTGGAGACATTCACGTGGAGAAGGAGGAATGTTTAATGTGCAGCTCAAAAGAAAGGTTAGAGTTGGAGCTATCATTCGGGAACCCATCAGTATAAATGCTGTCTTTCTTTTTTTTTTTTTTTTTTTTTTTTGCGGTACGCGGGCCTCTCACTGCTGTGGCCTCTCCCATTGCGGAGCACAGGCTCCGGACGCGCAGGCTCAGCGGTCATGGCTCACGGGCCCAGCCGCTCCGCGGCATGTGGGATCTTCCCGGACTGGGGCACGAACCCGTGTCCCCTGCATCGGCAGGCGGACTCTCACCCACTGCGCCACCAGGGAAGCCCTGTGTTTCTATTTTTTTAGACCATGTTACTGAGACCACTGAGGGAGTTATGGATAGAGAGGGAAAGAGGAATGATTTTAGGAGAATGCCACATGTAGAGGTTGGGAAGAAAGAAGCAAATGGAAGGATGTGGTAACCAAGTGAATCAAGTGTTTGAGAAGGAAGGGGTCACCAACTAGGACAAATGCTGCAGAGAAAGAGAAGATTTCGACTGAAGGTGGACCTCTGTGGGAGCATGGAGGTGACTGACAAGCTTTTTGGGAGGGATTTCAGAGGACTGATGGTAATAGACCCCCTAAAATTAGAGAGAATTCAGGAAAGAGTGGGAAATGAGGAAGTAGAAGCAGTGAGTGTAAACACTCCTTTGAAAATTTTGCCAGAGAGGAAAAAGAAAGATGGGGCTGTATCCAGAAGGGGAAGTTGGGTGAAGGTACAGTTTCTTAAAACATGGAAGATGTTACAGAATGTTTGTGTGCAGAAGGGAATGGTGAACCAGAGAAAGGGAAAAAAACATCAGAAGCAAAGTTCTTAGGTAGGTGAGAAGTGGCACTAGTGGAGGGGTACACCTGAGATTGGAAACAAACAAACAGAAAAAAAACAATAAAAGTTTGTCTTTTATAACAAGAAGGAAGGCAGGGCATGTGGGTAGATGTATAAACAGGTAGTTGTTCTAATGGTAGAAAGATGTAGCTCTCTTCTGACTGCTTCTATTTTCTCTTCTCAGTGATGTGAGTTTAGAGGTCCTCAGGAAGAATGAGGAAGGGGAAGGGGAGACAGTTGCTTAAGGAGAGAAGAGGAGGTATAAAATAGTTGTCTTGGGGAAAACAGAAGGAACTGAGGAGAGAAAGAAGGTAAGATCACCGGGTGGTACAGAGGGCCCACTTGAGATTTATTGGTCATAATTTTTTTTTTTTTGCGGTACGCGGGCCTCTCACTGTTGCGGCCTCTCCCGTTGCAGAGCACAGGCTCTGGACATGCAGGCTCAGCGGCCATGGCTCACGGGCCCAGCCACTCCGCGGCATGCGGGATCTTCCCAGACCGGGGCACGAACCCGTGTCCCCTGCATCGGCAAGCAGACTCCCAACCACTGCGCCACCAGGGAAGCCCTATTGGCCATACTTTTAAAGAAGGAAAAATCAGCAAATTTGTGTGTTTTTTCCCAGCTGAACTAACTGCTGAGGTGCAGGCACAGCAGAGCAGTCAGAGAGTTGGGTTTAATTAGAATTGGGGTTTTTCCAGTATCATGGAGGAAAAGAAAGAGCAAGAATTTGAGGGCACATGTAAGAGAGTGACTGCCATCATGGACTACAGAGTCCACGCTGGGTTTAGAGGGAAATGAGAGAGTTGGGAGAGAAAGAGGCAGTGGTGAGGGACAGTGAAAAAGTGGTGAGGCCAGTGGTTTTGAGGTGCTGACAGGAATAAAGAAATTTTGGTGTGGGAATAATAAACAAAGGAATGCATGTGGGATGCTGGAAATCACAATTTTGGAGGCGGGGCAATTACTGAAAGTGGCAAGATTTAGGGTAAGACCACAGGAGTAGGCGGTTAACAGGGGCTGCAGGAAAAGGGCATGAGAAGTGATGAGGTCAAGGGACTGAGGCCAGAGTGTTGAGTGGATTATCTATATGGACGCTGAAGCCACAAAAGTGATGACAGGAGTGAAGACTCAGAAACCCCAGCTTCAGAGATGCTCTGAGCCATCTTTGACTCCCCAAGTCCTACTTATGCCACAGTGTTTTGTGATTTCCCTGATGTTCAGTCTTTATTACAGGAATCCCCATCTCTGCAGGTGCGCTGAGTTTCCATTCCTTGTAACCATAAAGCTGCAATCAGAGTTCACCAGGAGTTCCTCCTATTTTCCACCAAAAATAATCAAGTTTCTGTTTTATTTCCCCTGAATTACGCTGACAGGAGCTAGCACGAGAGATGAGATGAGGTTGGGTCCTGGGACAAACAAGAAGAGGAGGGGAGACTGAATACATTCTTGTTGATTTATTTTTGACAGTAGACTGACCAGGTTGCTCTAGAATTACCCCAAACTTTGAGAGTTACAAGATACCTTGAACTTTGAGAGTTACAAGATACTTGAAATCTCCTTTATTATATACTCCGGTCAAGGTGGGTACAGACCATGCTTTACATATGCAGGTCAGCCACACTGTGCTTTTCAAATTCTACTTTTAAACTTTGATCTTTGTCTTAGATTCCTAAAACCATCTTTTGCGCAGAGGAACTACAAAACTTTCCAGTCAGATCATCCATTTCACTGGTTTCTCTTGACTCTGGGACAATATTTATGATGAGTTAGAAGTCAATTGAATCACCTAGAAAAATTCATTTTCAAAAAAAAAAGAAGAAGAAAGGAAGGAATAAATGAAAAAATATACACAATGACATTGTTTGACAGATTTTGCTTCACTGAAACTCATTGGCACATCACTGAATGGGATTGAAATTTTCAACAACTCCTACATTTGGGCTGCCTTTGATAGAATATAAGCTGCAGGGAGACACAGCTGTAGCTGTCCTTCCAAAATGAAAGGAAATCATTCTCAGAAATGAATCCCTAAAATGGTTGTTTAATGTGTGGCAGATGTGTCTCACAAGCTAGAATATCATCAGAATGCTGGTCTTTTCCCTGTTTCTCTGCAGGAAAACCATGTAACAGAAATGGATTTATCCGGTATATTATCACTAATGTTCTCTAGATGCTTAAGTGTCCCTGTGGATTGGCCCATATAACTTAGAAACAGCTGCTGCCTGACAGGACACATGGAACAGATGAACAAGTGTAGCACATCACAAGAAAGAAACAAAAGCCTCAAGGAAGAAGCCCCCAACCTCATCATGATCACCCATAGGCAGTTGGCACGTGGGATTCTTGTTTCCCTGCCCAGTGACAGCACCAGCATCTGGGAGAGGTATTAGAACCCAAGGCTCCTGCGACTTTGTCTGCCTTTTCCTCACCAAGGAGCCATAAAGGGATTCTGGACGTAAGCCAGAAAACTTGCCTACACATTTCTATGTCCTAGAACTAACCATGCTGCAACCTACAGCTCTATGAGCCAGCAGCCCCAGCCCCAAACAATTCCTGGCATAAAGAAGCTTTGTTTGTTTGGTGAGTTATTTCCAGAATGTGTGCTTAATGCCACACTCTGTGTGTGTGTGTGCGCACGCCCACGCACGTGTGCCCACGCGTGCGTGAGTATTTAAGTTCTATTAGGTCCTGAGGCTTTCTATGGAGGACGGAAGGGAGGCAAGAAGACTAACCTCATTTCCTGGATGAGAAACTGAGACATGAACATAGAAGTTAATGTCTGTATTAATGAGGAGAAAGCAACACCTGATGGAGAGTTCCTTAAAGGTGAGAAATGTAGATGCAGTTCTCGTATTCATCTTTGAATCCTTAGAGTTTTGAGGATTAAAAAATAGTATATGGGGCTTCCCTGGTGGCACAGTGGTTGAGAGTCCGCCTGCCGATGCAGGGGACACGAGTTTGTGCCCCGGTCCGGGAAGATATCATGTGCTGCGGAGCTGCTGGGCCCGTGAGACATGGCCGCTGAGCCTGTGCGTCCAGAACCTGTGCTCCGCAACGGGAGAGGCCACAGCAGTGAGAGGCCCATGTACCGCAAAAAGAAAGAAAAAAAAAAAAAAGAAATAGTATATGACTTAAATACAAATTGCATGTTCGAGGAATGTTAGTTGAAACTAACTTTGTTACACCTACAATGCTCCAGGCACAAATATTGTCTCATGTGATACTGGAAACTACTCTATCAGATAGTTGTCATTACCCCCATTTTATAGACAGGAAAGCAAACTCAGAGAGGTTCAATAACTTCTTCAAGGTCCCACACAGCTGGTAACAGAGTACAGTCTGTAAAATCAAGTCTGGACTTCCCAGTTCCTGATCTATTATACGTGCTACCGCCTTTTCACTTGTAAATTAGTGGCTTCACCAAACCCTGCTTAAGGCAAGCCTCGAGCACAGCACTTAAACAGTGTTTTCCTGTCTGTCTTTGCACCCAGAACGTGAATTTCATGAAGGCAGGGACTTTTCTTAGGCCATACCTTCAAAGGAGAACACTCTACCCTGGGGCTGGTGTCTTATTTACCTTCATATCCTTAGTGTCTGGCTCAAGACTTGGCACATTGTAGCTAATAATGTAAGTAATAAAAACTGAGTAAATCAATAAGCAAAGTGATTGTGAGTCTAAACTAATCTACACAGGAACCAAATTCTGGATATGAACTGCATTGAGGAACTTCACACATATTACTTCATGACTCTGTGAGTCTCACCATGAAAATGCTTTCTCAGCGATTCCTTCTTCCATCCCCCTGACCATGTATTGTTATGGAGCCATGACTGGAAGAAAGCAGGCTCTCTTTGGGGAATAGAACTCTTGAAGTTTTAGCACAGAAGAGCTCTGGAAGGAGACCTCCAAGCATGACTAGGCCAGATGATGTGGCTATTGTCAACCTCTCCAGCTGCATCTCCCCAACTGCCTGCCACCTACTTTGCCAGATGTCTCAGAGGACCTGTGGTCCTCCACCTCTGACCCCACATCACCATTATCCTATCTCCCTCCTCTTTATCTTTGCTCACATGGACCCCTTTGCCCTGGATCCCTTTTTCCTGCTCCACCTCTACCTACCCACCCCCAACTCCTATTCATACCTTGTGACTCAGTTCAGATGCCACCTCTTTTTGGAGGCCTTCCTGGATTTCTTTCCAGCCTGGCAAATACAGTTCTACTTAGGGTTCCCATGTGTCCTCTTGATCACCACATTTCTGCCTTCCACTAAGCTATGAGTTTCTCAGGGGCAAAAATTGTGACTTATTCATCTTTGTGTCACCATATCAATGGGAGCTTAGAAAAGAAAAAAAGGGAGGGAGAGAGAGGTTTTCCATAGACGATGAATTTGGGACAGTGAAACGTAAGGAGAGAGGGTAGCAGTTCCCAAAAGTGGGAGACAACTTAAGGAAAGACTAAGTTGGCTGGAACATTTTAAAATATCGGAGGAAAGAATGTAATTACAATAGGACCAACAGAGAGAAGAGACAGGAGGGAACAGAATGAACTTTCTTGGTATTTGCTGCCTGTAGCAAGGGAACAGGCAACAGTAGAAGCAATCTGATTCTCTAGGTATAGACATTGCTGGGGTTTTTATTCTCATGACTTAAGTGATTCTTACAGCATGTGCTGGACTTTTATAAGTTTAAACGACTGGGCCAACTTTGCATAGCGCACATATTCTGTAGAAATGAATATTTATGCTGAGTTAGTTGTACAAATACACAGCTCATTGGAGTTTCTTTCCCCAAAGCTATCAAACTGAAAGAAAAGTCAAATCCACATATAATGGGATTTGCTGAATCTTCATCCCAGGGCTGTGCCAGTGTGGGACTAGGTAAAAAGTAATTCTATGTCTATTAGGTGGTTAAAAAGCAATTGCATAAAATCATCACCAAGTATCGTTTTCATAGGGCCCCAATTCACTCACACCAAGTAATTCTAGAGTTAGGAAACTTTCCAAAGAATTCCTGCGGAGCTATAGTGGGATCAAATCTGGCCCATTGTGAATATAAAATGGCAATTTTAGTTAAACAGTTGTAGCTCCTTGGGTCTCTTCTGGCTGACTCTAATATTGCTGCTGTCTATATACTTTGGACACATTTTCACTTTCCTCTAGAAAGAGTTTTACTGCTTAATCATCCTCCTCTTGCCACCTCTCCCTTCTAGTGAGTTCTGTGTTGGAACAATGGAATAATATTTGCTTGGGGGTCTGTTGATGAATTTCACAGCAAGTTATCACTAATAATCCCTAATGTGTGTTCCTACATTTGGCACACTGACCAAGCCACTTAACCTTCATATGCCATCACTTTTCCAGCTGTAAAATTCAGCAGATAAGTCTTAGTGTCTCACATTTCTCAAATGCTACATAGCCTTCCTACCATTTCTATGCCCAGAGTGAGTAATGACTTTCAACAGCCAAATTTAAAAGGCTGACTTCAATTATTGTCCCATCTGTGTCACTCCTCCGGCAAACATGGGCTAATAAAATGCATGTGACCTGGAAAATCTTTAGTAGTTCTTTTGCAAGGTACTTCTAGTTTATGACCATGAATTGAACTGACTATTCATTGGCCAGATAATCTCATCATCAGATTTAGCCATCAGGATGAATTTGAACTTCATCCAATAATAGATTATGATTTAGCTTTTGATTAGAGGAAAACATAGATTGATTTATGCAGCCAGGAAATAATTGTTGGGTATGTGTGATGTGCCAGGTGTGGTGAAGGGTAGTGAGGGTGTTGGTTGGTTGTTTTTTTCCCTAAATGAACTAACCAAAGAGTAAAAGTCTTTTGGGGTTATGGGTAAAGCTGTTCCCATGACAACGGGTGTTGACAGAGATGTTTATTGGAGCCCAGTGGGTCGTGTCTGAGCAAGGGCTCTATCCTTGTTACACTCTTCTGGTACCAGCTCAGGATAACGATGACTTTATTCTTTTTCTCTACGAACCCCTTGTTTAGAGTAAAGGACAAAACCCACCTCTTTGGACGTGAATGGTGTCCACGGTAGGGCACGTCACAGCAGCTGCATCAGCCTAGATTTGCAACCTTCCCTTAAAGTCTGTCTTAAAAATTCCCCTCGGGCTTCCCTGGTGACGCAGTGGTTGAGAGTCCGCCTGCCGATACAGGGGACGCGGGTTCGTGCCCCGATCCAGGAAGATCCCACATGCTGCGGAGCGGCTGGGCCTGTGAGCCATGGCCACTGAGCCTGTGCGTCCAGAGGCTGTGCCCCACAACGGGAGAGGCCACAGCAGTGAGGGGTCCGCGTACCGCAAAAAAAAAAAAAAAAAATTCCCCTCAAGTGGTCTTTCCTTCCCTTTGCAACCAAATGGCTTGAAAGAGAAACCAATGCTTACTGCCTTATTGTTACCCTTCTTTGTCCCTTCTCCAGCTCATCTTCAACACCACTTACTGTGAGATCTAATCGTATTACTTTGGCTGCCATGAGTCCACCATGTCAAGTGCAAACAATTCAAACTGTTCACGTGAACTGAGGTCATTTCTACCTCTTTGATGAGATGTATTGCAATGAGAAAACATAGCTAACCTTTATTGACAACCTAATGTGTTGCTGTCCTCACAACAACAGTGTGAAATTTATACACTTATCAGCCCAGGTCACAGATGAGCAAAATAAAGCCCAAATCTGTTCAGTTACTGGCCCAAAGGCAGCTGTCTCAGGGCGGAATTGGAAATCAGACCTAGGTTTGCCTGATCGACCTTAGGCCTTCTCTGCCTGCAGTCTCTCAGCATGCCCCCCTCCCCTCCCCATCTCCCATATTAACAGGGTGGCCCAGTGCAAGAAGACACACGGCCATTCCCTGAAACAATGTCCCTTTACATTTCCTTATAGTTCTCGGTGTGGACAGAGGCCTGCAGACCGGCTTCCCAGCTGGAGGCCAAAATCATGAGGGAATACAGCTGCAATTAGAAGAGCAAGCCCCTTGATTCCAAAAGACACCAACAGCTGCACTCATCGACAACCCTGGGACAAAATAGGGCATATTGTATCATGCTGGCAAAGACCTCCTTTGGACAGAGTAGAGGATATGTAATGTGTATTTTCAAATTAATTTCAGCAAATGCCTATGTTTTTCACCCCACTTTGTCTCCCCTCCAGTTCACCTTCAACGCCACTCACTGTGTGATCCAATCACATTACCACTCAAAGGGCTTTTCTGGCCCCCATGAGGCCGCCATATATGGCGACTCCACAGTACAGGCGGCTGACCTGCTCTGCGGGGCTCACGGCACCCCATTCAGGCTTCGTCAGGTCAAGTATTTTGCTTCATAATCTCAATAGGTTGTAAATCCCTGAAGGACCAACACTGTGTCTTGCTGTCTTTGCCCCCAGCATTTAGCAGAGCCTGAGCCTATGATAAAGGCTCAGCTCCATCCCCAGCTCTCTGAGAAGGTTTCCCTCACACCAACACACCTCCACCTCTCACCCAAAAGCAGAGCTAACAAAGCCCTCCTCTGTGTCCCCAAAGCACCTCGTTGGTACCCCCAGCAAAGCACTTGTGTTCCAGAGAAATGAGTGTCTGTCTGTCCCCTGCCATCTGACCCCTGGTTGTCCCTCCAACCACACCTCCTTCACCGTCCCCTTGTTTTATCTGCTCCAGCCACACTGGCCTCCCATCCATTTCTCAACCAAGCACATTCCCGCCTCAGAGCTTTGTACTTTCTGGAAACTGTCTTCCCCCAGAGCCACATGGCCTCACTTCCATCAGGTCTCTTCTCAAAGGTCACCTCCTCAGAGAGGCTGTCCCAAGCATCCTACCAAAATAGCAACCCTGACCATTATTCTCCAGCCCCAGTTTCCTTCATAGCACTGACCCTTACCTGTCTGACATTATCTACTTCTTTGTCTATGTGATTACTGTCACCTCCAGTAAAACGTAAGCTCCTTGAGGACAGGAATTTCATCTATGCTCTATTAGAACAGCGCCTGACACATAATAAATATCTGTTAAGGAAGAAAGGAAGGAAGGAAGGGAGGGAGGAAGGACTTCCCTGAAGGACCGTGAGAGCCTCAAAGCCAGGAATGTGTCTTACGCACCCTTTAACCTCCAGCATCTAGTAATGGTCGACCTATGACAAATCATGAGCTTGTTTCTTGATTTCTGATGCAAGTCAGAGGTACGTGGTGCAGAAAAGCAACTGGCCTTTCCCGAATGTCTGCCCTGTGACAGGTCTCTGCTACGTGCCTTGGGTATAATGCTTTGTTTCATCCTCACAACTTCCTAAGGTAGTTGGTATGGCTCCAACTGAGAGGGGAGGAGACTCAGTGTCAGAGCGCGAATGCAACTAGAGTCACAGCTAGTGAAGGGCAGAGTTGGGATTCGAACCCAGTTCTCACACCAACACCTCTATTCCTTCCTCCACCTCGCCCCTCCTGAGACACCGGCTACCTTCAAACAAATGGATATGTGACTCATATACAGTCTTGTAATTCATGAAGTAAATCAAAGTAGAAAATTTAGAAAACTTTTTTCTAAGTAAGTTATTTTTCTTCCTCTGATTTTTAAATGTATTTTTCCCATAGGTCAGTGATATTTTCAGCTTTCCTTTCAGGAGGGAATAGAATGGAAGTGATTATGACAGTAAACACGACAGTCCTTGAAACCGATTGTGAATATAAAGTGCTGTATAAAGCACAACGATGGTGAGGCTAAAGTCATTGTTATTGCTTTCAAATGAGCCACATCTTTCTCAGAAAAATTAACTTGCCTGTGCAGCTCTTTCAAACTTAACCTAAATTTATTGCTTAAAAACACCAAGGGATTTTCAAATACACTCCATTCCCCAGGTCTCAGTGAAAGACTTCCTTTTCTTATAGGTGGCTGTTCGGGATGTGCCCTTCTGGGGTGTAAGCAAGAATGCAGCTCCAGACAGAGCTCTTGTTCAAACTCTGTTCAGGGAGGACTGTTTGCAGACTGGGGGTATTTTGCAAGAGGAGTGGAGCTTGGACTGATTTTTATAGTTACTGATTTTTAAATATCTTGCGTTTTCCTAAGTCTGTAGTCAGCACCGTTGCCAGATGATGCCGTTATCCTGGTGGTTGTGGTCCATGGGGTCAGAGTCAACTAAGGACATGTCAGGAGCCAACCAAGCTTGAGTGCAGACATCTAGAAGCAGTGGCTTGTGCTTCTTTGACTCAATAAAGGCTTTGCAGTGTGGTCGTCCTGTCAATTAAAACGAAACAACACGAAATGAAACAAACACTTGCCTGCACTTTTTAAGAGCTAACTTTTCTTGGCTTTAAATAGAACCTGTGTGCTGTTGACTTGTCAGTTACATTGCCAGCCCGAACCCCTCACATGGACTCCGAATCCATATGTCAGCTGCTACTCAGTATCTCCATTTGGATGTCTAATAGGCATCTCAGAGATAACACATCCCAAACTGAGCACTTAACTGGCCCTTCACCTCACCCACCAAAACCAGCTTCTACTGCTGTCTGCCCCGTCTCAGTAGCAGCAACTCTACTCTTCCAATGGCTCAAAACAGAAATCCTGGAGTCATCCTTGACTCCTCCCTTCTCTCACACCATACATCTGGTCTACCAGAGATTCTGTTGGCTTTCCCTTTGAAATATATCCAGAATCTGGCCCCTTCTCCCCACCTTCACTCTGCTACCCTGGCCCTACCTACCATCATAGCTCACTTGAACTCCAACACTTGTCTCCTAACTGATGCCCTTGTTTCTGTCCCTTGTGCCTCACACTCCAACATAGTCCCCAAAGTGATTTTTTAAACAAAAGTCCGATCATGTTGTTCTACTACTCAGAACTCTCCAGTGGTCCCCCATATCACTCAGAAGGTAAGTCAACTTCCTTAATATGACCTCTAAGGCCTGTATTACTTTCCTAGATCTTCCATAGCAAATTACCACGAATTGGTGGCTTAAAAACGACAGAAATTTATTCTCTCACAGCTCTGAAGGCCAGATGTCGAAGTCAAGGCATCGTCAGGGCTGCACTCCCTCTGGAAGCTCTAGGGCATAATGCATTCCTTGCCTCTTCCAGCTTCCAGTGCCTGTCAGCATTCTTTGGCTTGGCCTGTGACTCATGCCCTCGTTGCTATGTCTTTCCATCACCTTCTCTGTGTGTCTGTCTTATAAGGATACATGTGATTGCATTCAGAGTCCACCTGGATAATCCAAGATAAACTTCACCTCTCGAGACGCTTAATCATATTTTTGTCATATAAAGTAACAGGGAATATTCACAGGTTCCAGGGATTAAGACATAGACATATATTTTGGGGGGGGCCATCGTTCAATCACCATAGGGCCCTGCGTGACTGGCCCTTGTCTCCTCTCTGGACTCATCTCTTGTTCTCTTTCTCTTGTTTGATCCTCTCTATACTCACTGGCCTCCTTGCTGTGCTTTATGTAGACCAAGGTAATTTCTGCCACAGTGCCTTTGCATTTGCTGTTTCCTCTGCTAGAATGCTGTTTCCTCCACTTCAGTTTTAACTCAAAAGTTACCGTCTTAGTGAGGTCTTCCCTGGTCACCCTATCTAAAATTTAAATACCCCCTAGCATTTCATTTTACCCTTCCCTGCTTTACTTTTTCTCCTCAGCACTTATATTATAGACTTTGCCATTTTATCTAACTTATTATCAATTTTACATAATTGTTTATTGTCTGTCTTCCCTCACCAGAATGAAAACTACCTGAGGACACGGGTTTTCTTCTAATTCACTATGTCCCCAGCACTTAGAACAGTGTCTGGCACATTGTCTTTCAGTAAATATTTGTTGAAGGGATAAGATATCAAGCACTGGGCTTCCCTGGTGGCGCAGTGGTTGAAAGTCCACCTGCCGATGCAGGGGATACAGGTTCGTGCCCCGGTCTGGGAAGATCCCACATGCTGCGGAGCGGCTGGGCCCGTGAGCCATGGCCGCTGAGCCTGCGTGTCCGGAGCCTGTGCTCCACAACGGGAGAGGCCACAACAGTGAGAGGCCCGCGTACCGCAAAAAAAAAAAAAAAAAAAAAAAAAAGAAATATCAAGCACTTAACTACTTGCTAAGGGTCTTATATGCATTACCTCATTTTAATTCTCACAATACAAGATGCAAACTGTTATTCCCATTTTGCAGAGGGGGAAACTGAGGCTTCCAAGTTTAGTAAGTCACTCAAGATCACACAGCCAGAAAGAAGCCCTGCCTGGGTTCAAACCTACCCTGTCTGACCCCAAGGCCTGTGTGCACAGTGACTACAAATACCGCTGTACTAGTTTGCTAGGGCTGCCATAACAAAGCACCACAGACCGTGTGGCTTAAACAACAGCAATTTATTCTCTCACAGTTCTGGAGACTGGAAGTCTGAAACCAAGATATGGTCAGTGTTGGTTTCTTCTGAGGCCGCTCTCCTTGGCTTGTAGATGGCTGTCCCCTCGCTGTGTCTTCATATGACCTTCCTGCCGTGTGTGTCTGTGTCCTAACTTCCTTTCCTTATAAGGACACTCAGTCATATTGGATTAGGGACCTCCCATAGGACCTCATTTTATCTTAATTACCTCTTCAGAGGCCCTATCTCCAAATACAGTCACATTCTGAGGCACTGGGGTGGAGGACTGCAACGTGTGAATTTGGGGGCACACAATTCAGCCCATAACACTACTTCTCCATCAGACAGCTGACAAAAGAAAGGCTTCCCCTCTTCTTAAATGCTTGATCCGTACTTCACTCCTCTCTGACATCTTTTTTTTTTTTTGCGGTACGCAGGCCTCTCACTGTTGGGGCCTCTCCCGTTGCAGAGCACAGGCTCCGGACACGCAGGCTCAGCGGCCATGGCTCACGGGCCCAGCCGCTCCGCGGCATGTGGGATCTTCCCGGACCCGGGCACGAACCCGTGTTCCCTGCATCGGCAGGCGGACTCTCAACCACTGCGCCACCAGAGAAGCCCTCTCTGACATCTTTAATCTGCCTATCTTTAGTGGCTCCTTCTGTTCTGCCCACAAAAACATATAAACCCATTCAATTTTTTTTTTTTAATTCTGAGGTTTTCCATCCCCTTCAAGTTCGTATCCACTCGCCACTTCACTGCCAAACTTTAAAAAAGTCTCTCTTGGTCTTTTTTTCATCACTTCAAATCATTCTCCTCCCAACACCTGCTGGAATTGCTTTTGCAAAAGTCACAAAGCCCAGGCTGGCGGCTTCTTTCACCTTCCTCACCCCTTCACCCACCATCGCCCAGTGCCCAGCCTGCCACCTGCTCTCACCTCACGCCATGTGTTCATCTCTGACAAGATGATGCTCCTCGGCTGGCAAAAGGGAAAAGCTACTCAGGGGGTAATTTCTGTTTGTTGGAGTAAGAAGTGATGGGTTTTTTTTTAGGATTTAGTGTTTAGGGTTACCATTTAGGACTGACAGATAAAATACAGGTTACCACACAATACTGGGGACACGTTTATACTAAACAATTTCTCATTGTTTATCTGAAACTCAAATTTAATTGAGTCTTATAGCTTTATTTGCTAAATCTGGCAACCCCGTTAGTATTCAGTTTAGGTGAATCCCTGTCCTTACTTTGCGTCTTCAGCAATGTCTGTTACTCACCGTCAGTGGTGATCTGGGAAGTGAGGGAACCGGGGTGGTGCCCTAAGTGGCCAAGGGTTTGAGGAAGGGAGAACACACAAGAGACTGTAGGGCTTCCTTGGTGGCGTAGTGGTTGAGAGTCCACCTGCCGATGCAGGGGACACTGGTTCGTGCCCCGGTCCGGGAAGATCCCACATGCCACGGAGCAGCTGGGCCCGTGAGCCACGGCCGCTGGGCCTGCGGGTCCGGAGCCTGTGCTCCGCAGCGGGAGAGGCCACAACAGTGAGAGGCCCGCGTACCACAAAAAAAAAAAAAAGAGAGAGACTGTAAATTCAGAGAGGGCAGTTCACTAGGAGAGAGGTAAGTCCACCCAGCCAATCCCCACAGATCTGGAAGAAGACGAACCAATGTACCGACCTTATGAAAAGAAGTTCAAGCCAATTGATTTCAGTATGAAAGGAAACAATCACTCATCATCTGTAACATAATTTAGACTATTTCAGCAAAGGCAGTGATACAGATGTAACCTAGCACTCTGGGAATACCCTGTCAGAAATACAGTTAGCCTTTGGAAGACCCTATTAGGTATCTACACTCTAGAAACAGTTTACATGCACATTAGTAGAAACAGCTGCACCAGGAGTTTCAATGCTACAATCAGGTTTGTAAACAAGCATTACGAATGTTATAGAATATCTTACTATGGACACGAGTGGTGCTGAAGACATGGGAATCGGCTTGAAATGCTGTACACACACCTTGCGTGAGGGGGATGTCAAATCTGGTGGATCCGGCAGCTGAATGCCTTTGGGGGGGGCCTGTCTCAATCACCCCCTATTCACCCCATTGGTTATGGAGATGACCAAACAGGTGACACTCCACACTGGACAGGTAAGATGGACAGCAATGTATTAGTCACATATGCTCACAGCGTGGGAGGAGGACCCCGGATGCCACACGGGGCCATGCGGGCATCGCACTCAGGAACAGAGTGAACAGCCAGGGAGAGTGGGAGGCAGGCTTTGTAGGACCAAGAGGGGGAAGTGGCCCCTGGCTCTCTCGGGAGGAGGTGGTTGGCCTCTTGGAATAATTGCGTGGGCCGGCAGGGAGCTGAAGCCCGCTACTCAGGGAGAAGCACCACCGCACTGGGCCCTGCGACGAGGAGGTTTGTTTGGCTGGGGGATCTTATCCACTGGAGCAGAGCAGGAAGGGGAACTTGCAGTTAGGCCATTCAAGGCCCTCTTGATTTTACAAGAGGCCAAGGCAGCACAAAATATGGGCCCTTGATTTTAGACCACGTGGCTCCCTAGGCCTTGGGCTCCACTCAGTCCTGTGTGTTCCTTCTGCAAGGAGGATTCATCCTAGTAGCCTAGAAGCTGATCCCCCACCATTGTCACATCTGCCTCAAGAGAACATTACATGCCAAGTGTTGCTGGACATCTAGGACGCCACCGAAAGAAAATGTTGAATGTGTGACGTTTTCTGCACCTGCTAACAAACGTGTGTGGCATCCTCTGAGACTTGCTTTTTCCGTTGTAACATACCTCCTGATGGAGATATTTTGTAGGAGAGACCATACACTTCTCATGTCCCTCTAGTCCTCAGACTTCTATCCAGATTAGTCTAGCAATTGTGAAAGGCCAGCCACAGCCCTAGTGGTCTGGAAGGTTTAGAAATGCCCAGGGGGCTGACCCTAGGGAAACATAAGCAATCCCCCAAATCTGTTCTCGGCACCATTCTCGCCTCACTCACGCTCACTCACCAATGTATCTGCTCCCAGGGCTCCAATAGTAATGTCTCTGTGGATTTTCTCAGGATCATTAGATCCCGGTCTTCCCTGGAGCATCAGATTTACTTTCCCACCTGTGTGGTAAACATTTCCACGTGACATCATTAATTCATTAATTCAACTATTTATCAGACATTTATTGGGTAATAAGTGTTCTAGATACAAACATACATGAGACATCTTGCTGTCTCCATGGAGTCTATGTTTGGGTGGAGGATGTCGTCCAGGCACATAAACTCAACGCGTCCAATATATTATTACCATCCTCTATCCCCAAATCGATTCCTTCTTTTCCAGCTAAAGACACCGCCATCCCACCACCTGCTAAAACTTACAACTCCAAAGTCATACCTGTTTTCCATCTCTCTCCATATTCCTCACAGTTCCCTGGGGGGCAACAGCATAGCAATAAAATCGCAATAAACAAAATAAAGAATTTTATTACAGCCCCTTAACCTCCATCTCCAAACTTACCACCCTAATATTTTATTAAGTTATCACTGTTAGGGTCCCTTTTTAACGTAGATTATTGTCTACAGAGAGCTGTACTTTGTGCTCCATGAATATTTGCCTTATATCTTTGAAACGTCTTTTAATCAAGGCTCTCATTATTTTTAAGGTGAAATTTCTAAAACTTCAGAAAGTCTGAAAATTCTGTTGTCTAAAAGACCAAAACAAGCCAACAGATAGGCTCTGGTTTTTTTAAGGCCAGATCTGAAGTAGGGAAAGAAACATCTTTTGCTGCTTAGAAAGATGCTGATAGTGTTATTCAGAAAGGGACCCTAAGGACTCCAGTTTTAAACACTGACACAACACTGTCAGCCAAAAGAGAAAGCTGATCTCCTGACATAAAAGGTGCCAGTAATACCACCTTCCTCCCCTCAGTGAGGCTGCTGACGCCAGATGACGCATCTCCCACCCGCTTTGTGGGAGAGCCAATCAGTTCCCTTTGAATGAAATCTTTATTCAACGGTTTAAACACTCCTGGGGGAAGGGAGGGAGAGGACAAGAGAAGGATTTCAGAAACAAATGGAGCCCCAATCGCCAAGTTTCTGTTCTCGTTACTGTTCAGGTTTTGGCCTGTGAAGATGGTCTCAATTCCATGTTTTTCGTTAAGCTGGCTTGTTTGGCAAAATCCAATGATAAATACAAAACTCTGAGGTCAGTCTCACCTTACTCGGAAAGCTGGAGCTGGGAAGGTCAGCTTTTTGTGGTTGGGGAAACTTTGGAAGCCACTGATCTGCTGTTGACAACGGCAGGCAAAGATATGGGCCAGATAATTTTTTCTTTACAAATGTGCGAATCTAGGACTTTTCTTTCCTTAAAAACCCAACATACAAGCAATCCTTTGTTGATAGTTTGGTACCAGCGGCTAGGCGGGGGAGGGGAAGGCAGGATGGATGTGCAGGTAGAAGGAATACGTAGAATCCATAGATAGGTCAAGATCTGTTCTTTAGTTAATAAACACCCAAACTGACCCCTGCCTCTTCTCCCTGTTTTTTTCATCCTCAGCTACTCACAGGCAGTCACACCCATAGAAGGGCAAGAAAGTAAGGGTACATGGGAGCGGGCAGGGGCCTAGATATCCACAGACCAGCTGGCCAATCTGGGAGACTTGGTATCAACTTCTTGGGACCCAGATCTCCTTTCCTGGCATTGCTCCCCGGTCATGGGCCCCTGCAGCTGCTTTACCCCAGGTCAGTAAAATAAGCCCTTTTTCTCTTCCCACTATTGTCACCTCCCCTCACATAAAAACAAAAGAGTCTAAACGTGGAGAAGAATCTGTTTCCGCGCTGGAAATGGAAAGGCCAAGGTAAGTAGTTTTGTGTCAACACCTGTGAAATCATAATAGGCAGCATGTATTAAGTGCTTACTAAGTGCCAAGCACTGTCCTTAATGTTTACCTACTTATCACGCAATCTTATGAGATGAGTAATATTATCATCATCCCACTTTTTATAGATGGGGAGACAGAGGCACAGAGAGCCTTAGCAACTGCTCTCAGGTCACAAAGCTGGAACTTGAACGCAGGCAGTCTAACTTCAGAGCCCATGCTCTTTCAGCACCCCACACAGGCCTGGTCTGTCTCCTGAGTAAAGGTACGTGACCAGTGGCCAAGTGTCCTGGACAACACTCCCCCAAGCACTCCCACACACACTCACTTATTCCCATGAATAAAGGGCAGCAAATCAGGGTTGCCTGGAAGGGCAAAGAGAAGCACACAAGGAGAGGACAGCAGCAGCCCTGATTCCTCGGACCGGACAAGAACACAGGCATCACCGTGGTGAGCCAGGCGCAGGGCCCCTGCATGCCAGGACGTCAACCAAGCACTCAGAGAGGGCTGAGAGGTGCCTCACCACTGCACTGTTGCTGACGGATGCTCACCCTGGTGGGAGAGAAGGCAAAGCCAGCAAAGTTTGCATGTCATCCAGTGACCCACCAAAGATATGTGAACTAGAAAATAAACAGCCTGCTACTCATAATACAACCTAAAGGTCTCTTGGTTGTGGTCTTAGTCAGCTCGGGCTGCTATAATAGTATACACAGACATAGAGAGGCTTGGACCATAAACATTTATTTCTCACAGACAGGATGTCCAAGATCAAGGTACCAGAAGGACAGCGTCTGGTGAGAAATCACTTCCTGGTTTGTACATGGCTATTTTCTTGTATCGTCACATGGCAGAGAGCTGAAAAAGAGGAAGTAAGCTCTCTAGTATCTTTTCGTATCAAGGAACTAATCCCATCAAGATGGCTCCACCCTCATGACTTAATTACCTTCCAAAGGCTTCATCTCCAGATACCATCCATATACTCCATATACTCATCTCCATATACCATCACATATGGAATTAGTGGGGGAATTAGTGTTTCAACATACGGATTTTGGGGGGACACAAACATTTGGTCCATAGCAGATGCCATCCTATAAGTCTTCATCGGCACCATTAAAAATTACACACACACACACACACACACACACACACACACACACACACACACACACAGAAAATGCACAGGCCTGAACCGAGCTCAGAGAGAGCTCGGCCTCACAGATGAGCACATGTACTCAATCCTCATGCAGCCAGAAAGTTTAATTAATTGACCCATTGTAGTCACTGTGCCACTATACTGTCTCCCCAATATTCCACTACCTAGAATATAGAAGTAATCAGCTAGAATTGTTGAATTCAGTTACTCAGATTTTCCCAGATTGCTCCATGTAATCGAGGTCCCTCTGTACCTTCTTCCCGAAACTTCCAGTGTGTCCAAACCTCACACGGTGTCTCTAGATTCTGACTCACAGCAGAGGTGGCTACAGTTTGTAGTTATCGCCAGTATTTTCATTACTGAAAGGAAGTAAAGCTTCCAGAGTAAAGATAATACTGTGTCAAGATGAATTTAAAGATTTTCCAAACTATCAGAGAGAAACCTAAAAATACTATATCTCTATTTTTGTTTAACTCAGTCACAACCCCTACATTTAAAAAACAAATTTGTTTGTCTAGTGAAAGGCTCTCTTCAAATATTTAAACGGTTGCCTTCATCGATCTCCCTACTCTCAAAGCCCTATCTGAAATCTCTGGACCCAAGTCCATAGACCCTTTTCTCCTAGGAATGATGAAGCTATGGAATTAAGGTTATAAATTCAGTCAAGCCCCAGGACCAAGTTCCAAGTTGAAGTGTTAAGGTCTAATGTTGATATTTTGTTTTTAAAGTCAACCAAGTCATAATTTGAAACAGTTGTTCATCGGCAAATCGATTTTCTTACTTTTTCCTGATCTTCAGATAACAGTCTCAACAATTAAAAGATTAAAATGTGGGTCAGTGAGCTAAGCTATGTTTTAAGGTCTTGATACTCGAGTTAGCTAACCAACAAAATCTTGTATCAAAATTTCAATGCAGGTTGGAACGAAAAGCAACTGGGGGACAAAAAAGATGAACCATTGCCCAAAAATGTCTGTTCCTTCTTTTGGCTCACCCATTTGTGCCGTAAATATATGAATAAAATAAAGACATAAAGGGACTCTCTCTAACCCCGGAGAAAAGTTCCAGCCAATGGGTCAGCATGTTCTTCATCTTCTCAATCAATTTCCAGTAGAAAGCTCTCCCTCTGAGAAAAGGCATCTGATTGTGTTGCTTTTATGCCAAGTTCTGCTCACCAAGTTAAGTAACTGAGTCTTGCAATTTTCCAGTTAAGGGTATTAAAATTTGACCCTTGCTTTGGAGGGCAATTAGGACTCAGTCTTTCCACTGTCGGCAAATTTCCAAGGAAGGACTACAAAACAACTTTTTCCTAGTGGGGTACTGAACATCACTGAAATGGTGGCAAAGGAGCAATGGCTTATATACTGAGAGCTCTGCCAGCAAGTACGATCCAAAATACTTTATAGATGATAACAGTGACACAAGACATATTAAAGGGTAAGAGAGTTCCAAGAGTTAAGTTAGAATAGTGCTTTCTGGTGAGATGCATGCTATTAAGAAGTAAAAGAGAGGTGAAGAAATGAAGCTAAGTACCTGAGAATCATCAAATATCTTAATTATGAAGAAATGAAGACAGAGAGGCATTACTGCTGAGGGAGGTTTGAAGTTTGCTTTTTCATATAGGAAATACATACATATTTAAAATTGATGACCCTTAAGCAGGGGTGCCCCGATGATTCTGAGGATTTTTTTTTTTCATACTGAATCAGAATCTCTGGGGTGGGGGGTAGGTGTATATTGTGGAAAAAGCACCCCAGGTGGTTCTAACACACACATCCCTGGTTAAGAAAATTTGTGCTGCATACACATTTTTCTTCCTTATTTTCTCCTAAACCACAGCTTAATTTTTCCAATGCCATTAAGTTAAAAAGAAAATGTTCAGATTATAAAAACAATTCACTGAAAATTTGAAACACTTGAAAAAGTGCACATAAAAAGACTAAAATTTTCTCTAAACTCATTAGCCAGCGATATCCCTTTTAGTCCAGGGTACCTAAATCTAGAACCCTAGGACGGATTTCAGAGGGTCCATGGCCTAAATCTCTGAAAATTTATGGAAAATTACTGTGCCTTTTTTCCCCCTAAGCATATACATGGCTTTTAAAATGTTGGTAGCATATTATATATTTTGTTTTGAAATTGCCTTCTTTTAGTTAACAAGACATATTCTTAATACGCCATAGCCTTAAGAATCCTTTGAGACTATCACTTGTAAAGAAAGAATAAAATTCCAACAGCCATCCCCCACATTGTTGGACAGTGATATTACCCATACTTGCTACTATAAACAATGCTAGAATTAACAGTCATATACATAAATCTCTACATTTTTGTCTATTTCCTTTTCCCTTCAATCTGAGATGTATCTGAGATGACCCAGAATCACTGGGCCAAATGGTATGTCCTTCGAAAGACTCTTGGCATCTCTTCATTTTGGGAAAGATTTTGTCAATCTGCACCTCCACCAGGAGTGTATTAAAGTGTAAGTGACTCTAGTTTTTTACTGGTATGCTTTTAGAACAGACTGTGCGTCTTTGATTTCTTTTCAAGTCTTTTATTAGTAAAGTTCTTTTGGAAAATGGCAGCCTGGGGCTTGCCGGGTGGCGCAGTGGTGAAGAATCCGCCTGCCAATGCAGGGGACATTGTTTCAATCCCTGGTCTGGGAGGATCCCCTATGTCACAGAGCAACTAAGTCCCTGCACTACAACTACTGAGCCTGCATGCCACAACTACTGAAGCCCACGCGCCTAGAGCCCGTGCTCCGCAATGAGAGAAGCCACCACAGTGAGAAGCCCGCACACCTCAAGGAAGAGTAGCCCCTGCTCGTAGCAACTAGAGAAAGCCTGCGTGCAGCCCCGAAGACCAAAAATGCAGCCAAAAATAAATAAATAAAAATTTAAAAAATGGCAGCCTGATAAAGGGCCCAAGTGTCCTTAAGTGAGCTACCTGAAGAAGAAGGACAGAAGAACTCACCTGAGTTACGCTTACAACTTCCTCAGGCCTCCAGCCCAGGCCTCTCTTCCTCCAGGATGACGCCCCCAGCAGTGTTTCAGACATTACATGAAATTTCTAAAAATCTTATATGTTCTGGTATAATGTTATAAGTCATAATTCTAGTTATTACTTTAAAATGTATATCTCAGAAATAACTAAAAAAAAAAAAAGGAATCTTGAGATGGGCAGATTATCCTGGATTATCTGTGGGCCCAATGTAATCACAGGGGTTCTTACAAGAGGAGGCGGGGGTCAATGATAGGAGAAGGCTGTGAGCTGGTAGCAGCAGAGATTGGACTGATGTGGCCGTGAACCAGGCAATGCTGGCAGCCTTGAAAAGCTGCAAGATTAAAGGAACAGATTCTCCCCCAGAACCTCCAGAAGGAACCAGCCCTGATGACACCTTGATTTTAGCTCTCTGAGACTTATGGGCTTCTGACCTCCAGAATGATAAGATGATAAATTTGGGCTGTTTTAAGCTAGGTTTGCCATGATTTGTTACAGCAGCAATAGGAAACTCATACACCTTCCATTGATTTCATGATAGTCTCCCAATACAAATGTCTGCTTAATTTAGCCACAATCCTTTCCAGTTGCTTATCACCCCCCTCCAGCCCTCAGCACGGTGTTTGGTCCACCTTCTGTGCTCCCACATCATCCCCTGCTTTCCCTGAAGAAGCCTGGCTCACCCTGAGTTGTGACTCTCTACCTGCTGGGCTACCTCCCCCTCTAGACTGCAAACTCAACAAGCACGAGGGTTGAGTGTGCTCTATCTTTGGAGCCCAGCAGCGAGCACAACCTATGAATAAACGTTAGTGAAATGAACAGATCAGAACTTTTTTGTACACAAATGTGTCAGAAAGGTGAAAACGCCTTGAGAAGTTAAAAAAAAAAAAAAAAGAAAAGATTTGAATTGATGGAGAAACATTTTGTATTAGGCTCCTTTTGTATAGACAATGGAAATTATAAAAAATGGTATACTTATCTGAAAGGGAAATTCTGTTCTGATTTATGACAGGATTTTTAAAAACTGACTTTCATGTGAACATGAAATACTAAACATACAATATTTTAGCTAAATCACTTGGATAGGACTGAAAGCAGAGCGAATGTAATCAATTTATAATATTATTAAAACCTAAGGGGAAATGAAATGTCCGTTTCAGTAACGCTGGGCGTGTCCATGTTTCTTACACTTCAGTATTATTGTAGGACACTTCAGTGGCTGTTTGCAAAATCTTGATGGTCTGCTAAACCTGGCTTTATCCAGGCTGGTGTGGAACACACATTTGAGACACTTGGGCTTAAGAGATCTCTCTCCCTTGCATGATACGGAGTTTTAAAGGATTTTTTCCCCTCCCCACCACAGTGTTCCCTGTCTAAATTTTTTAAGCCTTTGGACTCTATCCTACAAAAATGCAAGAGCACAAGTGCACGAGGATTTTCACTGCAGCTCTATTTGTAATAGCATTCCATTGGAAGCAACCCAAATGTCAATCAACTGGAAAGTGGTTGAATAAATTATGGGATATACATAATCTGGAGGGCTATGCTTTCCTTAAAAAGAATGAGGTAGTTTTATACATAGTACTTGCTTCAAAATCATAGTTCACTGCTCTGCTCAAAACCCTTCAGGCCTTCCAGTTTCATTTACATAAAATTCAAACTTATTCCCCAGGATAAAATGCCCTCCATGGGGGGCTGTGCCTGCCTTTCTGATCTTGGAGTTTGCATTCTCCCTCCTCCATTCGGATTCAGCAGGATGGCCTTCTCCATCAGTGTCCCCTCGCTGCTCCCCACTCACACTCACTGCCACCACAAATCCTCCTTTGCACTTGATGTTTTCTCAGCTGGGAATGTTCTTCCCTTGACCAATGTTTTTCAGCCTTAGTCACACAGTAAAACCATCTGCATTCCAGGCCGCATCCCAAGCCAATCAATTCAGAATCTCCAGAGTGGTACCCAGGCATCAATTCAGAATCTCCAGAGTGGTACCCAGGCACCAAAGTGGTTTTGGTTTGGGTTGTTTGTTTTTAAGCTTCCCAGGTGATTCCCTGAACAGCCCAGCTTGAGAACCAGGGCGGCTTCACCTGGTGGCTCCTCTCCAACATTCAGGGTATAGTTCAAATGTCACCTCCTCAGAGAAAGGATGATTACACTACTTTTCAAACCAAAGATAGATAACTGGTAGAGTTGAAAAAGAAAAATATAAGCAAAAGATGAGTACAAAATGAAATTGAATTTGTAAACATAAAGATGGTAAGTATGAGATGGCATATGCTGAAAAGACAACAGAGCAATATAAAGGCAGATGGAATTTAAATTTCAGTTTGCTCACTTGCTAACTGTGATCTTGTAGCAGTTACCCACTCTCTCTGAGCCTATATGAAAAGCGGATAATCATACCCACCTTGAAGAGGTTTTCTTTTTCTTTTTTTTTTTGTGGTACTTGGGCCTCTCACCATTGGGGCCTCTCCCGTTGCGGAGCACAGGCTCCGGACGTGCAGGCTCAGCGGCCATGGCTCACGGGCCCAGCCGCTCCGTGGCATGTGGGATCCTCCCGGACCGGGGCACGAACCCGTGTCCCCTGCATCGGCAGGCGGACTCTCAACCACTGCACCACCAGGGAAGCCCTGAAGAGTTTTTTAAGGAATAACAAGACCACACATGGCACATAATGAACACTAGGTAAATAGTATTAGCTATTGTTAAGTAACAGAATGATTTTTTGAAGCAGTAATGCTTCAGAATTCCAAGAAAATAGAAAATGGCAAGTGTCTGGGGATCAGAGAGGGCTTCTCCAAGTAAGTAGAATTTAATTTTTGCCTTAAAGTAAAGCTAGAATACGGGCAAGAGGAGAGAATGGTGAGGGTTGCGAGTGGCATCCCAGGAGACAGGGAACAGGAGAGACAAAGATCAGACGTAGACTTTTGCAGAGTGCGTTTGGGGAAGAGGGAGTTAAACAAGAGGAAAGAGCTTGCCCAGAATGACAGTGCAGCAGTATGTCAGGATGGGCGAACCTTCTGTTTTCTGTCATACAGCATCTTTTCAGCACTGGCATTTCCCTGAATTAAATTGTGTCGGAGAGCAAGTCTCTGATTGGAAGCAGATCCATCAGGCGTAGAGGCAGAGAAGTGGGGGTGGTGGGAGACACTGCCTTCGACAGTTGGAGGCTGACTCTGGGCCATGAATTAGCCAGCCTCAAAGAAGCAAGCTTGTAAGGTTTCCCAGGGACAAACCACAAACCAGTTCCGCAGCCCTTGGTGCTCCCATGGGAAACCCCCAACTACCTAGGGTTGAGGGGTGGAGCCCAGCTCTGTGTGTGTGAGTCAAGGTCCTGGGTTGCCTTCAGGTTCCTGCAACCAAGGAACATTCAACGAAAGAACTACTAACAAAGGGCAGGCAGGGTTATGGGTGTGGGAGGGAGAACGCTGCAGGAGTCCTGAGAGGGACTGCCAACCTGTAGCCGGGGTGGGCTGGGGGAATACATACCCTAGTCTCTCTGCTTGCCTGCCCTCTTCTGCAGGTGAATTCCCATTGGCCAAGCCCAAGCCGGAAGCCAGAGGGCAAGGGTGTCCGTTGATGCAATCCATACAGGTCAGCCCCTGGGGCTCAGAGTGGGATGGAGGTGTGCAGAGAGTGGATCTGGAATGCCCAGCACAGCGAACAATCTGACAGAACGACAAGCCCACAGAAGGGGCTGATCACCAGCCTGCATCCTCAAGGGAACCCCCTTAGTGGGTCCCCTCCTCACCTTCCTCTCTACTTCCCACCTCCACGCCCTACACGCCCTCAACCAGCCTTGCCAACTGGACCTCCTAGTATCTCTCAAAAATAGACTTTGCTCACGCCATATACCTAATTCCACAAGGATTAAAGATTTATGGTTTTACTTCTTAGAGCTAAAAGTACTGGATGAAAACCTCGCTGGATATTTATATAACCACGGAGTAAAGGGAGGACTTCTCAAACATGACCTCAAAGGCAAAATCACAGAGGAGAAGACTGATTGTAATACATAAAAATTGGAAACTTCCATTTGACAAAAACCACCATGAACAAAGTTGAAAAGGCGTCAAAAAATAACCAAAACAAAATTCAAACAACGAAATAAGAAAATATCATTTCAGCAAGTTTAAGTAAAAGGAGTACTGTCTAAATATATAAAGGTCTTATACAAATAGATAAGAACTGACCCAAACTGGGGGGAGAGGGAGGAACTAAGAAGAAAACTAAACAAATAAGGAAAATGCTGTGAAAATAAAAATAGACACATAGGCAAAGGACATGAACAAGATTGATTAAGGAGGAAAAACAACCTGATAACAGCATATGGAAAAATGTTTAACTACTCAGTCCAAGAAATGCAAATTTAAACAAGAAACCCTTTCTCCAACCAAACTCACAAAGATTCTTAATGAGAATACTCAGTGCAGGCAGGGGTGCATTGAAAAGAGCCCTCGTGAATTGCCTAGAGGAGTATAAATTATTAGTCTTGAAAAGCAAATTGGCAGCTCAGTATTGAGAAACTTTAAAATGAATCTCCCTTAACCCAACTTGAAAATTCTGGGAATTTTTACTTGCTAGAATCTATTCAAACACTTTCCTGCTCACAGCATCTCAATGTGGCATATACCTTCCAAGTTTCACTTCCCCACCTCCCAGCTGACATCTGCCACTCCATCAATGTGAAACGACCCATTCTTCCCCAGGCATATGCCTGCGCTTCCCTGCCTCTGAGCACTTCCTGTTGATTTCCCTCGGCTTGGCTTGGCAGGCTTTGCTTACTTTTGGAATTAGCTAAGTAGTCAGAGGGTCTTCTCTGATCACCTGCCAAGTTGAGTTAGTTTTCCCTTCTCCATGTTTCCATAACACCCGGTGTATATAGGCTTACAGATAATTTACACATTTGTTTACATATATTTACATGTTTATATACCTATTTACATATCACTCTCCACCATCTTGGTTTCTCACTCTGTATCCCCTGTACTGGTGGTTTTCAACTGGAGGCAATTCTGTCCCCCAGGGGGGACATTTAGCCAAAAATGTCTGGAGACATTTTTGACAGTCGTAACTGGGGGAAAACCAGGATGCTGCTAAACACCCTACAATGTATAGGAAAGCCGCCAAAACAAAGAACTATCCAGCCCAAATGTCAATAGCGCCAATGTTCAGAAACCCTATCCTTCACCTAGCTTCTGCCTAGCATGAAACATAAAAAGCACACACCAAAAAATATACATATAATGAACAAGCCCAGTTTCTTATTCCGTACAATGCGTGTAATTATATCTATTCCAGAAGGTTGCAGGGAGGATTAAAAGGGACCACATATGGGGCTTCCCTGGTGGCACAGTTGTTGAGAGTCCACCTGCCGATGCAGGGGACACGGGTTCGTGCCCCGGTCCGGGAAGATCCCACATGCCGCGGAGCGGCTGGGCCCGTGAGCCATGACCGCGGAGCCTGTGCTCCGCAATAGGAGAGGCCACAACGGTGAGAGGCCCGCGTACCTCAAAAAAAAAAAAAAGGGACCACATATGAACAGTGCCTGTTACAAAGTTGATACTCCATCCTAACAATAACTGCATAAATTAAAAATACAGACCCAGGATGTTTTGGTCCTGAAATAACGACTCATTTCATAAACCACTTCATTTTATAGCTGAGGAGCCCAAGCCTTTAAAGGATGACTTGCCTAAAGTGTTGGCATCAGATCTGAGTTTCTAGTTTAGTGGCAAACCATACTTTAAATGCATGCATAAGAAAGGAATTAAAAGCTGACTCTTGTAAAACAAATAATTATCTTTTTTTTGGTTTGACTTATAAATACAATTTCATATATATGTATAAAATTTTCTTTAAAATAGTTAGAATACTAATACAACGATGATTCAATTGAATAATGTTACCAGAAGTTTCACAGGGATTTATTTTGAAATTACATTTTTGGCATTTTATGTAAAAATAGGCAAATGTATTAAAATACAAAGTTAAACAAATAATACATTCTTTCAACTGTAGGAGAGATATAGTCAGAACCCAGAATAACATTTAAAATAGTTTGCCATAATACATAAGCCACTCAAATATTAACAAGCTTTCTGGAATCTATGCTAAAAATTAACCACCTTGTAATGATTCAGTTCTTCTTCCCTGCTCAATTGTTAATACATACAATGAAATTTCTTAGCAAAATATAATTCAGAGGCACCATCCGACCTGAGATCTCAGATTCTAACATGTTATGGCTTTTAATATGAATACCAGTATAACCAGAATTTAAACAAATTATGGCAAATAAGTTAAAACATATATATTTTAACATCTATAGGCTTTATTAGGTGTTCCTTATACAGTCATCTGGTATGTTTAAAGAGTGAGCAATCATATAAAAGGAAATACGGTCAAAACCGATTGAAGTAATAAAATCCTGAAACTAAATAACATCTCATAATTCATTGCACAGCATATATTAGATTTCATTACATCAGTATATAGCTTAGTAGTAAATCCTCCTGATGGCCATAAACCTCTAAGGTGTTGTCAACTTGAAAAATGAAAGGGAAGGAGTTGGTGGGGGCAGAGAATGGACAAATCTACAGAAGTGCTGGTGCAGTGCACCTCTAAGTAGGAAAGTTGTAGTGTATCACCACCTAGTGGCTGAATTTAGTACCTCATTCTAATAAAGGGACCTTTTCCTGTTGTATCGTCTCATTCACCCTTTAACTGTATTCATCTCTGTGACTGTGGTTCCTAATATTCACGTCGCTCAAATGGGTAAACCCATTTGCATTTCACCCACCAGGCTGTCAAGGATTTGGTTAAGGTTTTATGCTTACCTAACCTTTGAATTCTATTTTGGTTATTTTCAAAGTCACGCAGTGGGGATGCCTATATTAACAAGATACCATCGTTTGTGAATAGAGTATTATTATGGCTATAGGAATTTGGGGCTTTGGCCCAGTTTTTATTCTTATTACTGAATCTTTTAGTAAGTCAGAATAGTGCTTACTGTGTGCCAAGAACTGTTCTAAGAGCTTGACATACAATGAAGTCAGTTAATTTTCACAACAACCCTTAAAGTAGGTTATCATTAGCCCTATTTTAGGGCTGAGGAAACTGAGCCATAGAGAGGTTAAACCATATTCCTAAGCTTACCCGGTAAGTGAATGGATTCAGATCTGGGCCGTCTAACCCAGAGTTGGCTCTGAGTAATTCTACTATTCTGTCTACAGGATGATGAGCCACCAGCAATGTATGGGATTCAAATTTATTTGAAAAGATCTGAGAAAAGAAAGAAATTGGAGCACTGAAACACTGGGAGGTCCTTGGTTGTCTGAGAATCTATCTTAGTTACCTAGTTAGGTCTAATAGGGAAGCATCGCGACAGAAGTAAATCAACAGGCCCTTAAGCGAACAGTCCCTTAACATGAGCATCTACCTACATCTTCCTGTTTCTCTGTGATTTGCAATACTGCTCCAAAAGTGTAATTCAGATTACAAAGTAAAATCACAAATCTTACAAAAATACTGAACATGTTAACGAACTGCTCTTATCATGATCAAAACCATGATCAAATGAGGATCTAGGCAACTTGGACAGACCCCGAAAAACTGACAAGAATGACTTCAGGACAGATGTTTCGAGTATCAAAGAGAAGACAGGTCTTAGGGAATTTAATGAGGCTTCCTAATATTTTAGCAAACTTTTAAAGACACTATGCACACGTTGCAAAAGTCACACGTGTTTGTCAAAATCTTATCACACTCCGTGGAAAAAATACATGCCAAATGTACACACCCGCTTTTGATTCTGTTTTAGGAATTTTAACTACAGGCATACCTCCTTTTATTGGGCTTCACAGATATCGTGTTTTTTACAAATTGAAGGTTTACGGCAGCCCTGTATCCAGCAAGTCTATTGGCGCCATTTTCCCAACAGCATTTGGAACTTCACGTCTCTCTCACATTTTGGCAGTTCTAGAAATATTTCAAACTTTATTATTATTATTGTGCTTGTTATGGTGATCAGTGATTTTTTGATGTTATTACAACTTGCTGAAGGTATACATTGGTTTTTTAGACACAATGCTACTGTACACTTAATCGCACAGTTATAAACGTAACTTTTATATGCAATGGGAAACCAAAAACTTCAAGTGACTCACTTTATTTTGGTATTTCCTTTATTGTGGTGGTCTAGAACTGAACCTGCAGTATCTCTCTATAACACAAAACTTGTTTTTCACATTCTGTTGCTTTGTTCTTCAAGGTAAGACCCCAATCAGACGTCCGCACCACACACAGCAGTGGCTTGTGGGACACCGTATGGACTGCAGGTTCCACACAGCTCCTCCCCCACTCGCTGTGGTTCCATGTTCTCGCTTCCACCAAAAAAACCTTTTCAGAATTTAGGGGTGGGCATGATGACGTTATTGAATGGTTCTAATTTATATTAAAAAATTAGACTATAGCCTTAAAGCTTTTAAATATTATTACTATCCAACGCTTATTATAGACTTTAATAATCATTTCCAAAGTGGAAAGTCACTGGGATCTGGGAAGAAAGTATGATCTGTCTTTATATTTTTGACTATTTTTCTAATGTCTGTTTTTTATTTTCTAATACACATATTAGCACAGAAGCACATATATATATCTTATACAGACTCATATTGGTGCTGTATACATAATTTTTTTTTAAAAGATAGGATGCAAAAGCAATTATATTTGGACAACAGTGGTTGAAAAAAGGCTGTTTCCCAATCATAGCAAACTAAGGGGTGAATCCTCTCTCCTTTCATTCAGTAACTTTTGAAGTCTGAGAGCCAATCTGCTTGTGCTGTTTGCTTCAGGTAAAATAAACTCACTGGTGCTTGTTTCTTGCTCTATTCCATCCTTGCAAGGGAGGCCCTGTTGGGGCTTCTAAGTATCTTGCTAACAATCCAGATGTGACCATTCTACTTAAACTGATTCAAGTGGCTTCTCTGGGCCCCAGGAGGCAGTTAACCACTAACTGAAAAAATATCTCACAAGTTTGGAAAAAACGGTAACAGATAAGTAAATACAGTAGTTATTCAGAATAAGGTTTAGAATTCCAAAACTCCAACAATTATAATAGAGATTTATTTAAAGTAATACATTTACAGCCCAGATAGTTCTACATTGGACATTTCAGGTTTAACCAACTTCATAAAAATACTTCAGGATAGCTGCATCCAGATTTAGACTACATGATTATTTCTTTGCCCATTCTTCTCTCTCTTTTCTTTCCCGAATAACCTCTTTCAGATATGGTTCAAGGTAGAATTTATCCTAAAGAATGAATAAAAGAAAAATATTATATGCTACCATTACATACTGATATACCCCCAATACTCAATAGGTCTTAAACAACAAAAGAAATCTATCAAAATTAATTTCCAACTTAAGAAAATATATTCTCAAGCAGACTAAAAATTGCCTGCTTTTCTAAAATGTAAAAACCCATAAAGATACTGTAATAAGCTACTCTGATAGGTTATTAGAGAGAAGACTGTCAGAAAAGAAAAAGGAATGAGTCTACAAGCTTTGGCCTAGTTTCAATGCAGTTCAGGGGTGAGGGTTTGCTTCACAGCGTCCTTCCCAGGAGCCAGAAGGCCACTCAATGGGCCGATCACATGAACACCACCATTTTTTCATCCGAGCAGAAAGCAGAGTGTAGAGGGAGAACAATGGCCTGGGAGGCAGAAGACCTGGATTCTAGTCCTGGATCTCTATATCAGCGGCCTGCTTAATGATTCTGGAAGTCACTTCATCTCTAAGTCTCAATGTGTTTACCTCTAAAATGGAACTAACACTTGCTCTACTAACCTCACCAGACTGTCATAAGGATTTTGATTTGACACAACTTTAAGAACTCTAAAGCACTATACAAAGGAATGTGTTCTCTGTTTCTAATACTCAATCCTTCATGGCCAACATTATCAGATACAAAAGAGCTGTTCTACCTCCTCATATTTTGTCCACTGCTCTTTAGGCAAGATCTGCTGGGTCATGGTCAGGTCCAGTGCTCTCTTAATGCGAAACACCCTCTCATTATAAACGTTCTCAGGAAGCCTTTTTATGGCTTCTTTTACATCGTCATTCTCATATATTGTATCATCTCGCATTAAGCCTATGATAAAAAACAAGAGAGTAAGATTGAATATGCATCTCAAAAATAAGGAATTTCTAAAAAATGAGTAAAATTATGACTTATAACCTAAGTCATTAACTTAACTTGGGTGGTAATATGAAGAGTTAGGTATCATGGAAACTCAATTCATTTCACACACAATAATGGGTTATTTAATGGATTATCTCTTAAATGGTACTATGGAAACAATATGAGTCTTTTAAAATCTACTGCCACAAAATTCACGTTTTATCTATAGCAATTTTAAAATCATTTAAAATGTCTACTTTGTTTTTAAACACATATCAATAGACTATATCTCTACTTTCTTATACTTTAATTCTGAGATCAAGGTATTAAAGAAGCTTAAAATGATAGTGTACTAAGGAACCAGTAACATTTAATGATGCTTCCCTCACGCTTCAATTACAAAAGATGAAGTTCATGGCAAAGTATGAAGTTCTAAAAAATAGTTCAGGCATCAAATAATTGTAAAGATGTCAGACAATTTTAACATTTGAAAAATCTCTACTTTCAAAGTTCATACAACTTAAATTTTAAAATGATAAGCGGAGGAGTTGAGAGAGGGAACATATAATAAGGAAAATGTTCTGCTACCATATTTCAAGAACATAAATCATTTCCAGCTCATACATTTGAGACAATTCCATCCCTCTCTTCTCATAATAATAAAAAGGAAATGGATTTAACAATAAAATGTGACCTAATTTTAAGATTTCTAGTGCACACAGGTGCAATTAGTTAACGTATTTTTGGGATCCATAACTCTTGCAAAAGCACAACTCTCAAAAAAAAAAAAAAAGGCACTACTCTCAGAAAAAGAAAAAAAAAACCAGAAGAAAGCACAAATACTCACCCAGTTTATTGAACCCGGCAGCATTGTAATACCATTTTCGAATACCCTCCAGCCATTTGCTTGATGCTGCAACTGATATTGTCACACTGTTAACTGCTAACAGTTCACTTATATAGTACATAAGCAACCAGGTGAAAAATGCCAACACAGGAAGGAATTTCTTTTCAAAGCATATACCCTATGTATTGTAGATAAAAATAGCTTATTTTATCTATGAGCAAAAGTATTGCAGGTAAAAAAATTGGGCAATTAAGTCATGGGGAAAAAAGGATAAACTCAAACACTTAACGTACTAAAGATCTGTAGGTACAATAAGTCCCCTGATATCCTCAGGGGATTGATTCCAGGACCCCCCTCAGATATCAAAATCCGAGAGGCTCAAGTCCCCTATATAAAATGGTGTAGTGTTTGCATATAACCTAAGCACATCTTCCTGTATACTTTAAATAATCTCTGGATTACTTATAATACTTAATACAATGTAAATGCTATGTGAATAGTTGTAAATCCGAAATAAATGCTATGTAAATCGTTGCCTGAGAGCAACAAATTCAAGTTTTGCTTTTTTAAACTTTGTGGAACTTTTCCCCCAAATATCTTCCATCAGGAGGTTGGCTGGATCCTCGAATGTGGAACCTGTGGATACGGAGGGCCACTCCAGCTTCTCAAAGTCAAGCATCCCATTCCTTTTTGTCCCCCTGCTACCATCAGAATTGAGGGGTGGGGGATGAAAAAGAAACTGGGAACTTCTCCATCATTTGTAGTTTCAGAAATAGGTTATACGAAATAACTGTAAACTTTTCAAGGGAGTTGGAGTTGTATGAAAAGATGAGATTTCAGCATACACCGGCAAATCTAAATGACCCCCATCCTCCAAAATTTTTATTCTACATTACCTTTATTTCACTTGGCTACTCTCTTTAAAAATATATGTATTTCTGGGAGGGTTTTGATACCATTAGTCAGTCATTTAATATTAATATGGACTAGTAAAAGAAGCACATTCTCCTACTCTCAAGCAGCTAACTTTCCACTGAGGGAATGGATATTTGAAAATGGATGAGGAAAAATAGGTAACGTTAAAACTCTCTGGGGAACAGGACTGAGCAGGATGGGTTACCCAGTAGGACCTAAGGGCAACATGATAGTGCTTGATGTTTACAGGAGACATGTGGTACAGAAGGGGAGGTATGGCAAGTTTAAATTTTCTTTTAAAGTTTTGTCTTAGGGTTAGCCCCTTACCAAAGAAAGAAACCAAACCCTCCTTTCACTTCAACCCCTCCTTAGTACATCACAGCTTTGGTAAATCTCCTTGGAAATGAAGCACCATGTATAACGTTACTTCTGGAAAGACAACTACCAAAGAGTCAACAATATACAAACATACTTATAGGACATAAATTATTTGTAAACATAAAATTATCTGTAAACATATTTACCAGTGATGGTAATAATGATTACTATTCATTGAACACTCACTGTGTGCTAGGCACTGTTCTATTTGCTTTACCACCATTAGCTAGAGTTATTTACAACACGCCTATCCTTGCAGAAGAGGAATAAGGCTTACATAAATTATCCCATCCAAGATCAAAGGCAGCTAATAATAGGGCTGAGGGCAGGTCTATCTAGTTTCCAAACACAGGGCAGAAGCAGAAGGCCTACAGTATTTGTCAAGTTAATGAAATAATGAATTCTTAAATTTCTCCCCCACTCCCCAAAAGCTCAATGTCATTTAGGTTAACGAATTTTTCTGGCAATCTGATGTTTCCTAATAGCTTCACAACTGCTGGGGGCAGGGAAGAAGGAACCAACATTTTTTTAAAGCTATTCCAATTTATACCGCCAGAGGGCAGGGATTGGCAAAAAAAAAAAAACACACACAGGGAAAACTGCACTTTCTTCACGTTCTAAGTATTCCGGTAATTTTTGCATCCTATTCCATAATAAATACATTTGTTCCAGTGCCTGGAATAAATACAAATTTCTCCAAATCCACAGATCAAGTTGACGTTCCAGATAAGCCAAGGTTAAACTGAAGTTTCGCTGTAACCCTTGCTCAGCTGCCTCTAATTCCCAGTTTGAGAAGCGCGAGAGGTGGAACGAGATTGAGATTTCCAATCCTACTTCCTCCGGTCACTTCGCCTCAGTTATCTTACCAGCCGAAAAGGGAAACTAGCACCATGTTCCTCGCACTAGCAGGAGAGTTTATCGAGCTAATAACGCACACGACAGCGCTTGGCTCACAGTAAGCACTCAGTTCACTTGGGTTGAAAGTCAGCCACTAATTATCTCCCCTGAACTCTTCTAAGGCCGAGGGGAAGGGCTGTTGAGCTCTAGCAGGCCGGGACGCCAGGGCTGTGGGAGACACCGCGGGCACCTTCACCAACAGCGGGTCCCATCCCCAAACGAGCCGGGCCTGGAGACAGCAGGGGGGTGAGGCCAAGGCCTCCTTCAGGCGGCCGGGAGCCGCCGCCTTCCCTTTTGCCGCAAACCTGGCCATTTAGAGAGAGCAGAAGAAGAAGAGCAAGTTGCTGCGAGAATAAAAGTTTGAGCACGGCGATGCCCGCCAAGCAGGACACCGCTCACTTACCGGCAGGCCTACTCGCCATTTTAACCCGAGACAGAAGCGTTGCCTGCTGGGTAAGTCCTAGAGGTCGCGCAAGGTCCAGTGCGCAGGCGTGTTACGTCAACGTCGCGAGGAGGGGCGGGGGTGGGAGAGCGAGTGGGTGCACGCGCAGGCGCAGTTCTGGCGGCCGGCGTTGGCACCTGCCCCGCGCCCCTCTCCGCAAGAATTACAGCAATCCCATAGGCTTGGACCCGCCCCTGGTTCCAAGAGGCATTCCATGTGACAAGATGGAAAAAGCACTAGGCAAGGAATTAGGACACCCGGTCTTCAGCCTGGTTCTGTTGCTGACGAGCTCTAAGAGCTGGGCAGCATAAATTGAGCCCTTTGTGACAAGCAACACGCTAAGCGTTTTATGGACATATTTTCATTTAATTCTAAACCTATATGATAAATACTATGATTGTACCCATTGTAGAGAAGAGGAAACGGAGGCTCAGAAAGGTTGCATAAATTGTCCAAGGGCACACAAGCTAGGAAGAATCCGGATTCATCTTCTAGAATCTGAGAATACAGATAAAACTTCGGCACTCCTTAATTCTAGGGCTACATGCTACACCACTAATCCAGGAGACACTAACCCTCTCTCACCTTGTTTCTCCAGGTGAAGTTCTACCTCAAGCCATTATAGTGGAAGGTCAGTTGGAAAAAAAATTTAATATTAAATCTGAGATGTATAGCAGAATTCAAATGCAATTTTAAGGTAAAAGTACATTTTTAAGGTCTCAGTCCCAACATGTTAAGTCTAAGCTATAGAAACCTAGGGACAGCAATATCACAAATTGTTGAGGGAGAATTTTACTAAAGGATGCAGAACAAAATTATTGGTTAGTGGGTGAGGCAGGGAGAGGGGACAAGTCAGACTCCCTGTTTACACCTTTCATCAAAATAAACTCCAGGTGTATTAAAGAGATTTAAAAGTTGGGGAAAAAAACACTCTAGGGACAGAAAACAATCCAAGTTAGGATGACTGATGCTTATGCAGTTACTGATGAACTTCTGCAACCACTACTGTCTGGGTCAGCTCAGCCTATGGTAACAAAATACTGTAGACTGAATAGCTTAAAAAAATTATTTTCTCACAGTTCTGGAGGTTAGAAGCATAAGATCAAGATGCCAGCATGGTCAGTTTTAGTTGAGAACTCTTTCCCTGTGGCTTGTAGAGGTCTGCCTTCTTACTGTGTCCTCCCATGGTAGAGAGAGAGCAAGCTCTTTTGTGTCCCTTACAAGGACACTAATACCGTCACGAAAGCCCCACCTTTATGACTTTATCTAAACCTGTATTATCTCTCAAAGGCCCCATCCAAATGCCATTACATTGAGGGTTAGAGCTTCATTACATGAATTTGGGGGTGGGGGGGGTCACAATTCAGTCCAGAGCAACTACCCACCAATATCTACTTCTGTTTTCTTCCATCCTAAGCTGAGACCTGGGACAGTAGAGAATGGCTAATTGTAAATCTAATTGTAAATCCAAAAGGTTTAATGGTCTTAGCACATTCCAATTCTAAAATTCTGTTGCCTTCTGCCTTTTTCTTTTTCTCTGTGCCACCACAAATTCTCAATATTACTCAGCGCTATATGCAGTACTAAAAAGTGGTGAATGGCTGCTCCCAGAACTACACTAGCCAAAGTGAAGTTGGAAGATATGAAGACATGCAGTACATTTGTAAGTTGGCACATCACCTTACAAGAAGTACTCAGTAGGGACTTCCCTGGTGGCACAGTGGTGAAGAATCCGCCTGCCAGTGCAGGGGACATGGGTTCGAGCCCTGGTCCGGGGACATCCCACATGCCGCAGAGCAGCTAAGCCCGTGCACCACAACTACTGAGCCTGCACTCTAAAGCCTGTGAGCCACAACTTCTGAGCTCGAGTGCCACAACTACTGAAGCTCACACGTCTAGAGCCCGTGCTCTACAACAAGCCACCACAATGAGAAGCCTGTGCAGTGCAACAAAGAGTAGCCCCCGCTCGCCGCAACTAGAGAAAGCCCGCACGGAGCAACGAAGACCCAACGCAGCCAAAATAAATTTTAAAGAAATTATTAAATTAAATAAAAAAGAAGTACTCGGTAAACTCTTCTCCCTCCCTCCTTACCCTTCAAGTTTCAGTTTTCTGGTTACAGGGTGAAGGTGGCAAGAAAAGGAAGACCTTGTCAAGGGATTATACCCAGGACTGTCACAAAATCCAGCTCCTACAGGCATTAAGCCTAGAGAGCCTGGATGTTTGCTGGTAGCCATTAGTGTTGATTCAAAAATTATTTTTGGTTTTCCTTCTGGCATATGGCAGGATTGCACTTCTCTGCCCCCTTAAAGCTAGGCATGGCCATGTGATGCTTTGGCCAAGAAAAATGTGAGACTTTTTTTTTTTTTTTTGCGGTACGCGGGCCTCTCCCGTTGCGGAGCACAGGCTCCGGACGCGCAGGCTCAGCGGCCATGGCTCATGGGCCCAGCCGCTCCGCGGGATGTGGGATCTTCCCGGACCGGGGCACGAACCTGCGTCCCCTGCATCGACAGGCGGACTCTCAACCACTGCGCCACCAGGGAAGCCCCTGTGAGACGTTTTTAAGAGCAGTTTTTCACATTCCTTTCCCCTTCCATAGACCGGCTACATTTCGGACATGGTGGAAGCTCCATCAACCTCTGCCAGATGACGTGGAGCAGAAATTTTTTGGCCCCAAGTTGGACACATGTATGAAATAAAAACTTCTGGGGTTTTAGGGCTGTTCATTACAGCAGCACAGCTAGCCTGTTCTGAGGTTCTGAGCCATAGGAAGACTAGGCAGGATGGTTCCATGCTTCGCCTCCTGATTGAACCTTCTTCCTTGTTCCCTGTGTATTGATCTCATCCATCAGAGAACTCCGTGAAGGCACATATCCATGCCACACCCAGCACTGTATTCTAGGAACTCAAATGTCTGTTGAGCGCATGAATAAAATACGCCAACAGGAAGGCCCCAACAAATTATGAATCTAGTTTCTCACAAGGTTTCAGGATATCCAGCACACAAAACCCCAATGCACACAAACTTCCCCCAAAGTTAGTGGTTTGAAACACTTTGTTTCTCCGAGTTGTGAATTCGGCCGGGTAGCTCTGCTCCGTGTGGTATCTGCTGAGGCTGGAATATCCAAGACGGCCTCTTCACTCCCTTACCTGGTGCCCAGGTGGCAGAGCCGGAATAGCTGAGGTTTGGTCAGGAGTCTTGTTCCACCTCATTTCTCCAAGAGTCACCAGACCTCTTTCCATCCTGGCTCAGGGTTCCAAGAGGACAAGCACAGATGCACAAGTGTCCCATGAAGCAGAGCGCACCGGCTGAGTCAGCGTGGGAGGGGGCTACACTGCGAGCGCAGATACCAGGTGTGGCTCCTTGGGGGCCACCAGTGTTAACAGTCTGCTCAATCTCGTGATCCTCAGGCAGGTAAGTGTAGCCAGGATGCCTCACCTTACAAATAAAGAATCAGACGCACGGGTTAAATCATTTGCCCAGGATTACATGTCTAAATGGTAAATGGAAAATACAAAAAAAGTATTCATGCTTCAAATCTTTACACACTGGCAAAAAGTCAAAGGTTTGTTATGGCCTTTTACTATGTCTCATTGCTCACCTTCAAACAACTTTCCTCCCTATCCCTTTTCCTTTCCTGATTCTCAGTAGCCAGCTGTGGGCAACTTTGACTATCTTTGCTCAGAAACATAACAGTGTAGATAATCCCAAATCGAATGTGTTCTGTAGCATAATCTAAGCGAGTAGTAGATATTAGATGGATAATATAGCCTGCCCCAGAAACTCCTAACACTTCAAAGAAAATAGAGCTGTCTTGTGATGAAACCACTATAAAAGACTTTGAAAATAAAAAGGAAAATCTTCTACTGTTCTCATCTTCACCAGAAGGACGACACACCAGCCTAGTAAACTGACTCTCTTTCTCTAAGCTTGCTATATTTTAATTCTCTCCTTCCCAAGAAGGAATTGATTGAGTCAAAGACGAATTAACTTACCAGGAACTTGTAAGAAACATCTACCAGAAGTGTTCCCAAATTTATAATATTAAGAAATTGTTTCCGATATCAATTGAGGTTTGAGGTATTTATTTTAAAATATATTTATTCATATGTACATTCACTTTACATTATTACATTTTAACATCTATCAAAAACTAAAGAGTTTTTAAGAATTTTTCAAAGTCCTGTACTGAGGCCTTGGCCATCTCTTCACAAAATATTTCATCAGGCACAGATACCAATTTGTCCAAAGAGATGTAGTTAGGTTTTCCTGGATCATACTGTGCTCTTCCTAAATAGGCAAGAAACAAATGTCTTTCTTTGACTTTAAACAACCTTGAATTAAATACCTAGAAAAGAAAAAAAAAGTTTTTAAAAAACACTGTGCACTGAAAGATGAACTATAAAAATGTTTATCTGACTAAGAATTTTAATAGGCTAACAAATATAAAGAATTGAGGGGGCGGAGTCAAGATGGCGCACTAGGAGGATGTGGAATTCGCATCTCCTCACAACGAGGTCACCTAGCAGGCACCGGTGGGGGACCACGGACACCTAAGGGGACGGGAGGAAAACCCAGCGACCAGGTAGGACGTGGGGCGTGTGAAGGGGGAGGAGAAGTGGAGGCAGGACGGGACTGGTGCCCCTGAGGGGCGGCTGGGGGAGGGGAAGGGATCCCACGACGGAAGGGGGAAATTGGGGAACCACTGGGAGGGTAGAGGATCAAAAGGGAGCGTGGCCAGGTTTCCCGCGCCCACTTGGGCCCCCAGGAACCTGCTGAGATCCCGGGCCCGATCCTCTGCCCACCAAGGAGGTCCAGCCGCGCGGGTCCTGAGGGAGTGGGAGGGAGGGAAGGGGGAGCAAAAGTAAAGGCTGGACCTCCGGGACCGGCACCCCTGAGGGGTGGCTGGGGGAGGGGAGGAGTTCCTATACCCAGCGGGACCCACCCACGGTTAGGGGTCCAGCGGCGACGGGGGAGACCCTGGGGTAGATGATGGGGGAGGGGCGTGAAGGAACGTAAGGGAAGAGGCCAGTGCCTTCCTTGTCCACTTAGGCACCGGGAAGCCTGTTGGGCTCCCAGGACTAATCCTCTGCCCTCAGAGCCTCCCTCTTAAAGCGCAGAGTCCAAGGCCCGCCCCTACACCCCACACAGGGCCCCACCTCTACACTGGGAGACCCCCTCCAATGACTTGGGCCTAAACCAAACCCACACACCCTCACCCAGGGCCCTTCCTCCTAACTCCAGAAGCCCACACTCCACAGCCCTCCTTCCCACGTGCTGCCTCCCCCTTCTGCGCAGGTCCTAAGCAGAGGCCCCGTCCCACACTCAAATGTCACACTCCCACGCGCCTGGGTCCTGCCCCCCAAACCCCACCCGTGCCTAAGTTCCACCCCCCACCTAAACTCCACCCCCATAACCAAGGTTTTCTTTTTTTTTTTTTTTTTTTCCTTTTTTCTTTTATTTTTTCCTCTTTTAGACTGGGGTTCTATTTTAACTTGTTGATTCATTGTTGTTGATTCTTTTATATTTTTATTTTCCTAATAAATCTTTTATTTTTCTAATTTCATTTTATTCTTTATGGTTTGTTAGTGATCTCTCCTTTTGGCTTGCTGCCCTCCCCCCCGCCTATTTTTCTTTTTCCTGCTGTGGTTTTATTTTACCTTGTTGCAGTAGTTTCAATTATAGTTTTATTTTTCCTAATATATTTTTTATCTTTCTAATTTTAGTTTGTTTTTTTGCGGTACGTGGGCCTCTCACTGCTGTGCCCTCTCCCGTTGCGGAGCACAGGCTCCGGACGCGCAGGCTCAGTGGCCATGGCTCATGGGCCCAGCCGCTCCACAGCATGTGGGATCTTCCCAGACCCGGGCACAAACCCGTGTCCCATGCATCGGCAGGTGGACTCTCAACCACTGAGCCACCAGGGAAGCCCTTTATTTTGTTTTTTATTCTTTGATATTGTACTGCTCCTTTTTTTCTTTTGTTCTTCCTTTTTTTTTCCTGCACCACGAAGCTTGCGGGATCTTGGTTTCCAGGCCAGAGGTAGGGCCGGAGCTCCTGTGGTGGGAGCTCCAAGTCCAAACTGCTGGACTACCAGAGAACCTCAGACCCCAGGGAATATCCATCGGAGTGAGGCGTCCCAGAGGTCCTCATCTCAGCACCAAGACCCAGCTCTATCCAACTGCCTGCAAACGACAGTGCTGGACATCTCAGGCCAAACAACCAGTAAGAAAGGAATACAGCACCACCCATCAAAAAAAATAAAAGAACAAAAAAAATATGTTACAGACGAAGGAGCAAGGTAAAAACCTACAAGACCAAATAGATGAAGAAGAAATAGGCAACCTACCTGAAAAAGAATTCAGAGTAATGATAGTAAAGATGATCCCAAACCTTGGAAACAGAAAGGAGAAAATACAAGAAACATTTAACAAGGATCTAGAAGAACTAAAGATCAAACAAAGGCAGAAGAACGGATAAATGAGCAGAAAGATAAAATGGTGGAAATAACTGCCAGGGAGCAGAATAAAGAAAAAAGAATGAAAAGAATTGAGGAAAGTGTCAGAGACTCTGGGACATCATTAAACGCACCAACATTGGAATTATAGGGGTCCCAGAAGAAGAAGAGAAAAAGAAACGGTCTGAGAAAATATTTGAACACATTATAGTCAAAAACTTCTCTAACGTGGGAAAGGAAATAGTCAGTCAAGTCCAGGAAGCCCAGAGAGTACCATACCAGATAAACCCAAAGAGAAACATGCTGAGACACATAATAATCAAACTATCAAAAATTAAATAAAAGAAAAAGTATTAAAAGCAGCAAGGGAAAAACAACAAATTTCATACAAGGGAATCACCATAAAGGTAACAGCTGATCTTTCAGCAGAAACTCTGCAGGCCAGAAGGGAGTGACAGGACATATTTAAAGTGATGAAAGGGAAAAACCTACAACCAAGATTACTCTAACCAACAAGGATCTCATGCATATTCGACAGAGAAATTAAAACCTTTACAGATAAGCAAAAGTTAAGAGAATTCAGCACCACCAAACCAATTTTACAACAAATGCTAAAGGAACTTCTCTAGGCAGGAAACACAAGAGAAGGAAAAGACCTACAAAAACAAACCCAAGACAATTAAGAAAATGGTAATAGGAACATACATACTGATAACTACCTTAAATGTAAATGGATTAAATGCTCCAACCAAAAGACACAGACTGGCTAAATGGATACAAAAACGAGACCCGTACATCTGCTGTCTAGAAGAGACCCACGTCAGACCTAGGGACACATACAGACTGAAAGTGGGGGGATGGAAAAAGATATTCCACGCAAATGGAAATCAAAAGAAAGCTGGAGGAGCAATTCTCATATCACACAAAATAGACTTTAAAATAAACACTATTACAAGAGACAAAGAAGGACACTACATAACGATCAAGGGATCAATCCAAGAAGAAGATATAACAATTGTAAATATTTATGCACCCAACACAGGAGCACCTCAATATATAAGGCAAATGCTAACAGCCATAAAAGGGGAAATCGACAGTAACACAAAAATAGTAGGGGACTTTTAACACGCCACTTTCACCAATGGACAGATCATCCAAAATGAAAATAAATAAGGAAACACAAGTTTTAATGACACATTAAACAAGATGGACTTAATTGATATTTATAGGACATTCCATCCAAAAATGACAGAATACACTTTCTTCTCAAGTGCTCATGAAACATTCTCCAGGATAGATCATATCTTGGGTCACAAATCAAGCCTTGGTAAATTTAAGAAAATTGAAATTGTATCAAGTATCTTTTCCTACCACAACGCTATGAGACTAGCTATCAATTACAGGATAAAAAAATCTGTAAAAAATACAAACACATGGAGGCTAAACAATACACTACTAAATAACCAAGAGATCACTGAAGAAATCAAAGAGGAAATCAAAAAATACCTAGAAACAAATGACAATGAAAACACGATGACCCAAAACCTATGGGATGCAGCAAAAGCAGTTCTAAGAGGGCAGTTTATAGCAATACAATCCTCCCTCAAGAAACAAGAAAAATCTCAAATAAACAACCTAACCTTACACCTAAAGCAAATAGAGAAAGAAGAGCAAAAAAAACCCCAAAGTTAGCAGAAGGAAAGAAATCATAAAGATCAGATCAGAAATAAATGCAAAAGAAATGAAGGAAACGATAGCAAAGATCAATAAAACTAAAAGCTGGTTCTTTGAGAAGATAAATGAAATTGATAAACCCTTAGCCAGACTCAACCATAAAAAACGGGAGAAGACTAAAGTCAATAGAATTAGAAATGAAAAAGGAGAAGTAACAACTGACACTGCAGAAATACAAAAGATCATGAGGGATTACTACAAACAACAATATGCCAATAACATGGACAACCTGGAAGAAATGGACAAATTCTTAGAAAACCACAACCTTCCAAGACTGAACCAGGAAGAAATAGAAAATATATACAGACCAATCACAAGCACTGAAATTAAGACTGTGATTAAGAATCTTCCAAAAAACAAAAGGCCAGGACCAGATGGCTTCACAGGTGAATTCAATCAAACATTTAGAGAAGAGCTAACACCTAGCCTTCTCAAACTCTTCCAAAATACAGCAGAGGGAGGAACACTCCCAAACTCATTCTACGAGGCCACCATCACCCTGATACCAAAACCAGACAAAGATGTCACAAAAAAAGAAAACTATAGGCCAATATCTCTGATGAATATAGATGCAAAAATCCTCAACAAAATACTAGCAAACAGAATCCAACAGCACATTAAAAGGATCATACACCATGATCAAGTGGGGTTTATCCCAGGAATGCAAGGATTCTTCAGTATACGCAAATCAATCAATGTGATACACCATATTAACAAATTAAAGGAGAAAAACCATATGACCATCTCAATAGATGCAGCGAAAGCTTTTGACAAAATTCAACACCCATTTAGGATAAAAACCCTCCAGAAAGTAGGCATAGAGGGAACTTACCTCAATATAATAAAGGCCATATATGAGAAACCCACAGCCAACATCATTCTCAATGGTGAAAACTGAAACCATTTCCTCTAAGATCAGGAAGAAGACAAGGTTGTCCACTCTCATCACTGTTATTCAATATAGTTTTGGAAGTTTTAGCCACAGCAATCAGAGAAGAAAAAGAAATAAAAGTAATCCAAATTGGAAAAGAAGAAGTAAAGCTGTCACTGTTTGCAGATGATGTGACACTATACATAGAGAATCCTAAAGATGCTATGAGAAAACTGTTAGAGCTAATCAATGAATTTGGTAGAGCAGCAGTATACAAAATTAATGCACAGAAATCTCTGGCATTCCTATACACTAATGATGAAAAATCTGAAAGAGAAATTAAGGAAACACTCCCATTTACCATTGCAAGAAAAAGAATAAAATACCTAGGAAGAAACCTACCTAAGGAGACAAAAGACCTGTATGCAGAAAACTATAAGACACTGATGAAAGAAATTAAAAATGATACAAACGGATGGAAAGAATCAACATCTTGTTCTTGGACTGGAAGAATCAACATTGTGAAGATGACTCTACTACCCAAAGCAATCTACAGATTCAATGCAATCCCTATCAAACTACCAATGGCATTTTTCACAGAACTGGAACAAAAAATTGCACAATTTGTATGGAAACAGAAAAGACCCCAAATAGCCAAAACAATCTTGACAAAGATAAACGGAGCTGGAGGAATCAGCCTCCCTGACTTCAGACTATACTACAAAGCTACAGCAATCAAGACAGTATGGTACTGGCACAAAAAAACAGAAATATAGATCAACAGAAAACAGGATAGAAAGCTCAGAGATAAACCCACACACATATGGTCATTTTATCTTTAATAAAGGCGGCAAGACTATACAGTGGAGAAAAGACAGCCTCTTCAATAAGTGGTGCTGGGAAAACTGGACAGCTACATGTAAAAGAATGAAATTAGAACACTCCCTAAAAGTATATACAAAAATAAACTCAAAATGGATTAAAGACCTAAATGTAAGGCCGGACACTATCAAACTCTTAGAGGAAAACATAGGCAGAACACTCTATGACATAAATGACAGCAAGATCCGTTTTGATCCACCTCCTAGAGAAATGGAAATAAAAACAAAAATAAACAAATGGGACCTAATGAAACTTAAAAGCTTTTACACAGCAAAGGAAACCATAAACAAGATGAAAAGACAACACTCAGAATGGGAGAAAATATTTGCAAATGAAGCAACTGACAAAGCATTAATCTCTAAAGTATACAAGCAGATCATGCAGCTGAGTATCAAAAAACAAACAACCAAATCCACACATGGGCAGAAGACCTAAATAGACATTTCTCCAAAGAAGACATACAGATTGCCAACAAACACATGAAGAGATACTCAACATCACTAATCATTAGAGAAATGCAAATCAAAACTACAATGAGGTATCACCTCACACCGTTCAGAATGGCCATCATCAAAAAATCCACAAACAATAAATGCTGGAGGGTGTGGAGAAAAGGGAACCCTCTTGCACTATTGGTGGGAATGTAAACTGATAGAGCCACTATGGAGAACAGTATGGAGGTTCCTTAAAAAACTAAAAATAAAACTACCATATGACCCAGCAATCCACTACTGGGCATATACCCTGAGAAAACCGTAATTCAAAAAGAGTCATGTACCACAACGTTCACTGCAGCACTATTTACAATAGCCAGGACATGGAAGCAACCTAAGTGTCCATCGACAGATGAATGGATAAAGAGGATGTGGCACATATATACAATGGAATATTACTGAGCCATAAAAAGAAATGAAACTGAGTTATTTGTAGTGAGGTGGATGGACCTAGAATCTGTCCTACAGAGTGAAGTAAGTCAGAAAGAGAAAAGCAAATACCATATGCTAACACATATATATGGAATCAAAGAAAAAAAAATGTCATGAAGAACCTAGGGGCAAGACGGGAATAAAGACACAGACCTACTAGAGAATGGACTTGAGGATATGGGGAGGGGGAAGGGTCAGCTGTGACAAAGTGACAGAGTGGCATGGACATATATACACTATGAAATGTAAAATAGATAGCTAGTGGGAAGCAGCCGCATAGCACAGGGAGATCAGCTTGGTGCTTTGTGACTACCTAGAGGGGTGGGATAGGGAGGGTGGGAGGGAGGGAGACACGAGAGGGAAGAGATATGGGGACATATGTATATGTATAACTGATTCACTTTGTTATAAAGCAGAAACTAACACACCATTGTAAAGCAATTATACCCCAATACAGATGTTAAAAAGAAAAAACTAAAGCAAAAATTATTATAAATGCTAGAGAGTTTAAATCCTTTGCCTTCTGCTAAGAAATTATGATTTAAAAGGGACTCAAAACTGACAAGCAGAACAATTGTAAAATAATAAAGGGCTACCTTGTAGGCAAAGACCAGACTAATCCAGGGAGACGAGAGGAGCTGTTAAAAAAGCAAATCCTCAGGCTCCAGCCCAAAGCCACCAAATCAGACACTTTGAGAGTGGGACCCACAAGTCCTCCAAGGGATTCTGATGCCTGCCAGTTGGAGAACCAAAGTCAGAGATCAAAGTTTATGGCATCAAAAACTGTGTAAGATTTCATAATCTGTGAAGCATCCCTATTTTCCTTTCTTTCTTTCTTCCTTTCTTTCTTTCTTAATTCCCGTTGCTCCCTCTGACTAGTATCAAAATGAAATGAAGCTGGACTTCATGGGTTCAAAGGAACCTGCCTTGGGATTAAACTCTTGAGGAATAGAGTGAATACAGTAACTTTAAAAGGGAGTCAGAAGCAGGCTAAGTCCCTAAAGCCAGCTGCAAGGAGGAAGGGAGAATTGCGAGATCTGGCCAGACTTGAAATAGAGCCCTAAGCTGAAGAGACATCTGTGAGGCTCCCTGGCAAGGCCCAATGAACCCACATTCAGTATTAGGTCTCAGGTCCCTCTCTTCACTGTATATCAAGATACACTGGGGACACTCCACATGGCACATAACCTCCAGGAGTCTTTCTTTATATTCGAGTGGAGACAAAATAAATAACAGATCACTTGGAAAGGACAGTATGAAAAACAACTGATGAAAACTAAAGTAATTTGAGAACAGTGACCAAAAAAATACAGTGTGCTAACTCAACGTGGGATTGGCTTGCTTTTGGAACAAAACATCTTTTACTCCCTCTGCAGAAACAAATTATGTGCTGCTCTGCCTTCATTTTGGTAACTAAATTCCCATTACCGCATTATTACTGGTCAAAAGATGTAAGAAGCTTTTAGATGTATTTCTTTAGAAGTATGACGCTTCCAGTGACTCTCGGCTTACAAAATTATCATACAACATACGGACAAGGCCACAAATGATTCTGAAGCTCCCAAACTATATTTCCTAAATATAGTAACACGTTGAAGCACCAGATAGTTCTTTCCCAGTGGTTCAAAGTGACTTTAGTATCACAGATTTTATGTGATCTTTCAAGTCCAAAAGTCATGGCTCAGACTGAGTTTCTCTCTCTTTTTTTGTTGTTGTTGACCACCAGGGGCCACTTTGCAATGTCAGAAAAGTTTCATCCTATCAATGATCCGTTAAGTTCTCAAGGATTAAAACAAACGAAAACCACCAAAAAACCCCTAACTTAAGAATTACTGATCGCCTCCTGTCCTAACACAGACTCCAGCTCTGCCTTCACAGAAACCCACAGGGAAAGAGGAGAAACAAGGTTTCAGGGGATCCTGAATATAACCTCTTTCCTGAACTAGTGGTTTCCTCATGTTCATTACCCTCACTGCTTTTGTTATCCTTTGCCTACCATGGTCACTGCTTTGAAACGACTAACCATAGTTTTAAAGTTATAATTGTTTCCCAATTTTTAATTAATCATAAAATTATGTACCAACCAGAACTGTTATCTGCATGAGAAAACTGTTTCACAGCACTAAGTTTTTAAAGCTCCAGCCAAAAACTTTAAGTCTACATCCATTCCCTCACTGTCAGTTAATGTATTTTTCCATTAATGAGGTTTTTTGTTGCTGTTTTCGTTCTTTTCTTTTTGGCTGTGCCACACAGCTGGTGGGATCTTAGTTCCCGGACCAGGGATCGAACCCAGGCCCCCAGCAGTGAAAGCACTGAGTCCTAACCACTGGATTGCCAGGGAATTCCCAATGAGGTTTTTTTTTTTTGTTTTTTTTTTAAAGCAATCCTACCCAGACCCCTAAGAATCTGAGAATCCTCCCAATATGGAAGCCACAGGTCTATAACCAGGCTTCCCAGAAGCTAGGATTTGGGGAGCCTAAAATCTGTGTTTTTAAACAACTGATTTTGATGCATCTAGTCAAGTTTATAGTTTTCTCTACTTGGAAAGTTTCTGTCCACTGTTAAACCCAGTTCATTCAACTGACAACTCAAATGTCACTTCTTAGAGTGGCAGTATATCTTTGGTAAGAGCATGGGTTTTCAAACTGACTGCCACAGTTCTAATCCTGGCTCTGGCCCCTGGACAAGTTACTGAATCTTTTTATGCTTAATTTCTTCATTTGGAAAATAGGGACAATAACATTACCTACCTCATATGGTTGTTGTGAAGATTAAATGAATTAATCTAAGTAAAGCAGTAAAGACAGAGCTGGCACACAGTAAATGAACAATCAATAACTTATTATTTCTATGATTTTCCTACCTCTCCTAAATTAAATCAATAGCTGTATACAATATCTGTTAAGACTCTAACATTATGTAAAGCAATTACATTTTAAAAACTTGTCTTCCACACTAGATTATGAGTTCCACAAGAATACAGACCATGACTCATTGATTTTTCTATCCTCAAATCATATTCTCTTATCATGCTCTACTGTCACTGAATTATTTATCAACCCAGTGGAAAACTAATTGTCGTTGCTTTTTAGTTGAAGATTACTTACTTTACAATGTTTCTATAAGCCAAATTTTCACCACTGCAGGCTTCTAACACTTTTTATAATGAATACACATGCATTTGATGAACTAGAAAAATGCTCTATTAAGGGCCCATTCAGAGTGAAGTATGATAGGTAAATAAACACTACTATTTGTGAGGGAACTGCACCAAATGCAGTCTAGTTCTGACAGTTATATTAAAGTCATAGTTCTTTGCCCACCTTTACATCAAGAACACATTTGGCAAGTGGAGTAGAGGAATCACTTTAATGAAATTCAATCTTTCATTTATCCAATGAATACTCACTGAGTATCTATTCACATGCCAAATAGGAAAGAAGGATGACTTTTATGAGATTCAATCAATCATGTGTTCAACAAATATCTATCCAGTGCCTACTAATTGGCCCATTATAGTTCCAGGCTCTGGGAATTCAGCAGTGTATAAATCAGACAAGATCTGCTTTCAAAAAGTTAACATTCTTGTGAACAAGCAGATAATGTCATTCACCAAGTAAAGAACAGGAAAAAGTCTAATTAGCTTAGAAAATATAATTATGGCTTTGGCATGATAGCTAACTGGAAGTGTTTTATGCTTTGGTAGGAGATCATTATAACATGGCTTGTTAACTAATGGATTTAGATAGACTAAATGGAAAAGTACATTTAGAATTGAAAGGACCTTTAAGGGAAGTGATCTATTTCAAATTTAAAGGGAGAAAAGCACAAGAGAGTACGTTAGATTCCAAAGGCAGAACGAGGACTAGGTTACAAACTACAGGGAAATAGATTCATCACTCATTTCTCCTCTGGAGATGTACATGAATGCCCTAGAAGATGTAAACTTTTCACAAGTGATCCATCTACTGCATTTGCTAGATGTGGTCTTGCTAAAAAGATGCGCAAAAAGAAATGTGACCTTAATACCACTCTCAGAACTCTACTGCATTTGGTCTGATTCCTTCACAAACAGCAAGGGGTTTTCACAAGCGGACTGTGCACATGGAGAGCAGCTCCGGATGAAGGGCGATGACAGCTCTTACAGAACAGCGAGCTATGCGCTCCTCACCTGCGGGAACTTGACAATGATGTGGTGCGGAATGCGCATCACATTGTGCACGTAGTCGAAAGTCTCGGTAACTTTCCTTTTACTTGCAGTTAACATCTTTGGGATTTTGGTGATCATATGTTGAATTTCATTATGTTTAAAACCTAGTTCAAGCCGGTAAACCTAAGAGAAAGATAGAAATAGTTATTTTGGTAATATGCCAGGGGACACATTGATTCTTTCAAAATTTAAAATAAGGACATTAAAATCTGGAGATGGGGCTTCCCTGGTGGCGCAGTGGTTGAGAGTCCACCTGCCGATGCAGGGGACACGGGTTCGTGCCCCGGTCCAGGAAGATCCCACATGCCGCAGAGCAGCTGGGCCCGTGAGCCATGGCCGCTGAGCCTGCGCGTCCTGAGCCTGTGCGTCCGGAGCCTGTGCTCCGCAGCGGGAGAGGCCGCAACAGTGAGAGGCCCGCGTACCGCAAAAAAAAAAAATCTGGAGATGGCTATTCCAATGACCTTACGGGTTCATAGTTTCCTTCTTCTGGGGTAACCTGAATTTTAAACCCCTCTCCTGAGGATGAGCTAATCACAGCCTGATGACCACAATGAAGATCACCAAAAGGAGCTAGCATAATTACGAAATAAGAGTATCGGTGCTCACAGGAGGCCTGCGCAGGTTATCTGTACAGGCCCCACACCACACAGACCAACAGTAAGATTCTCAAAGTGCTTTCTGAGCCTCTGCTCCCAAGCACACTCCTATGCATGTCATCTGGAAAAACTACATGTCAAAACTCTAAACAGAGATCATTAAAAAAAACCAAAACACTCCAATGTAGGTTAGGTCCTCTGTGTGCATTCATGGTATCCCATGCTCCCTGACCAATCCGTTGCTCTCATCGCTCTGCGGGAGATTCCCCCCACTGGACTGTAAGCTCCACAACAGCAGGGACTATCTCCCCAGCACAGCGCATGGGCAGGCGCTCAATAAAAATTTCTTCAACGGCCGAGTATGAAACACTTTAGGCACCTCAGAAAATAGGCTTAATATAATAATTTCAAATACTCCGACAGCTTTGTATACTAACAAGTCAGCTGCCCCTGGTTCTATCCTATTCCCTTGGAGGGAGGACAGTAAGGAGTGTGTGGTATGTTCTCTGATAGATCTAGAGCTGGCAGTTGGCACAGGTTCTAGGAGAGCAATATGCTGGCTACTGCTCTCTTCAAAGAAGCCTTCTGGCTCCAGCCTCCACAGCTCGTCTCCCGCCTAGGTGACGAAGACACAGACCCTCACCCTGGGCAAAGGAAGCAGCTTCCAGGTCCCATCCAGATACCTAACCTGCTCCGCTAGGATTACGGGTATCAATGTCTGCAAGGAGACTAACTCATGTAACACCTGGTTGACATGTGAAAAAATTATAAACTAAGATAAACTGCTTGCTAGATATTTATTATACCATTTCCTCTGTCTATCTTTTTAGAAATAACTTCTTTTACAATCTAGTTTTCTTTAAGATGATGGGAGCAAATCTATCCTCTTCAGAGGACTTAACCACTTAAAGAAGCTGATTTCTCAAAAACTAACAGTCATCCTACCTTCATGTTTTCCTTCACAGGCTCCAGACTTCCAGTTAGTAGCCTTGGGAGACGAATTATCAGATCTCTAGTCTATAGTTATAAAACAATCTATTATTAATATGTATGCATATTCAACTAGGTTGGAAAAAACAAGGCATTACTAGGAATACAAAACTAAAATTTAAAATATGACCCAGTAGAAAAATGCTAAGGAACCCAAAAATACATAAACTTAATATTGTTTGAGGGAAAAAAACAGTGCTCAGAATAAAACTTGAGAAACCAACTTGATGGAATTATTACAAAATGGTATAGCTATATGATTAACCTAGCAAGGTAATTCATTCTTGTACAGAAAATATCAGGCATTTATAGAATTCATACAGGCCAAGTATCTGTTAGAAACATGAGACTTAACAGTTACTAAATGTAGCTGACATGGAAACATACAAATTCTCTCCTTCTCTTTACCTTCTTCACACTAAGTTCAAGTTCTTTCTGAAAAAATCCCAATCTGTTATCCAGTCTTTCCACTGAAAAACTCAGCAAAAATGGTGCATTTCTGACCATCTGTGCAATATCCACTTTACTGAAATTTTTTGACAGTAGATAAGCCACCCTAGAGAAACAAACAAAATACATGCACATATGATATTTACTAGTGTCATATTCCCACACCAAAAAAAAGTTTAAGTAAAAACATTCTATAATAATGGCCCCAAATATGGTTAAAACGAGCAGCCATCCAACTCTAGAATGGTTTCCATTTATAACTGGAAACAGAAAATATTTCTGAAATCCGCTAACAGACACATTCCCTTTTCAGTTAATCTGACTTATTAGTTGGTAGAAAAAAATGAAATAGCTTCTATTTAAGTTTTTTGTTTTTTTTTGTTTTTTTGGGTTTTTTTGCTAAGAATAGAAAACACACAAATTAAGAAAAGATGGGATTCAGAACTCTTTTTACAAAGAAAGACCATCAAGCACGGCTAAGACTGAAAAGAGGAAATTTTTTTTTTGGCTGCGCTGTGCGGCTTGCATGATCTTAGTTCCCCGAGCAGGGATCAAACCCAGGCCCCCAGCAGTGGAAGTGTGGAGTCCTAACCACTGGACTGCCAGGGAATTCCTGGAATTTTTAATTTTAGTACATTTACTGAGAATGTATTTTCTTCCCCCCCCCCTTTTTTTTTTTTTTTTGCGGTACGCAGGCCCCTCACTGTTGTGGCTTCTCCCGTTGCGGAGCACAGGCTCCGGATGCGCAGGCTCAGCGGCCATGGCTCACGGGCCCAGCCGCTCCGCGGCATGTGGGATCTTCCCGGACCAGGGCACGAACCCGCGTCCCCTGCATCGGCAGGCGGACTCTCAAACACTACGCCACCAGGAAAGCCCCGAGAATGTATTTTCATAAATAACTTTTGCTGCGGTCCTTCAATATGTATTTTGTTAACAACTGAGAAGTTGACTGCTAAATTTCTGGGAAACAAAGTAAGGTAGCAAAATACAGGAAGTTTGACTATAAAATAACATTATTGATTTTTTTAAATCTATAAACATAGTAAAAGGCAGTTTAATTAAATGCCTGAAATATCCCTGGACATTATCTTGTTTAATTCTCATCAGAAAAACAAAAACAAAAAAACAAAACAACCCCCTGTGGGCCAGGTAAATTTCCCACATTGCATTTGAAAAAACACACTCAGAGGAGTTAAATAACTTGTCCTAGACTACCAGCTAATTAATAACAGAGTTGAAACTTGAACTCAGGTATGCCTACCTCTAATGACTACGATACTTTTATACCATATATTGGAACTTATTATATTTTATACTCAGTGACTATTACCCCTTTAAACCAGTCCCTTAGAGGCAATGAGAGAAAAAAACTGATAAATTTAACTACATACAAAATTTAAATGCAAAGCAAAAAAGAAATCATCAACCAAGTCAGACAAGTGACAGTCTGGGAAAATATTTACAACATGCACAGAGAAGGAACTAATTTTGTTAATATATAAAAAAACACTTACCAAAAAAAGAAAAAGTCCCAATTAAGAATAGCAAAGGACACTTCTAATTTATAGAAAAGGAAATGTAAACAGAAGTTCAACATAGGAAAAGATCCTCAAAAAAAAGAAAAGATCCTCCAAACATCTGATGCTCCAAATGTCATTTCCAAAACAATGAGGCAATGTTTTCATCTATGAAATGAACTGAAATCCTAAAGTTTGATGACACTGTATTAGTGTGGAGAACAGGGAAACTGGCACTTCTGTACACTGTTGGTGGGAGTGTAAGCTGGAAAACCTGTATGAAGGACAATTTGTCAATATCTATTAAAATTATAAATGCATATATCCTTTGACCTAGAACTTCTACGTCTAGAAATGTATCCTACAGATATACACCAATATGTGACATGATGTATATATAAGAGGAGTCACTGCAACTTCTTTGTGATAGTAAAGCCAGAAACCACCACCATGTTTACCAAAAGGGGACTAGACACATCCACAGTATAAACTATAAAAGGGTTAAAATAGGCAGAGCCAATAAAAACTATCCCCAACATAGAGTTAAGGTAAGAATGTGAGGTGCAGAATGGTATGCATAAATGCTACATACTGTATGTACATGTGTTCTTGTGTATGTGTATACATAGATACACATGCATGCTTGTACATGATAGAACATTCTTAGCTAGTTGAACAAAAAACTTGATAATAGTAGCTGCCACCACAGATGGGTCTTGCAAGGCTGATGAGGGACAGGAATATGTAGGTTGGGAAGGAGAATTACCATTTTTTTCCTTTGTTTTGGACACAGGAAAGATCAATATCTGATAAAAATATTATTGAAACTGTTATCTACTGTGATAATTTTCCAATAAAAAATTAAGATATAAGGCCCAGCTGAAAGAAAATTTCTAATAACTTAAATGCAGATTATTCATTTGAAAATTCTTAAAAAGAATCAACCAACTTTTTAATACATTTCAAATTCTCTTCATTGAAAAGAAAACAAGTATATGCGATCAGTGCTATTATAGAAATTCTAGAAAATAAGACTGCTGTACATACCAGAGCCAGAAGGTAAGTTCAAAAAAGATTATCATACCTTTGCCTCTTCCAGGAGAAGCTTACTTTTCACTGTATACCCTTTTGAGTACATGTGGTAAATTACCTATTAAAAACTTCCAAGTAACTTTTTAAAATGCTCCAGTTTACTTTGGCAGTCAGCCAGGTTTCGGAAACATTAGACTATACTATTACATGAGAGTATTCTTTAATTGTTAGGAGCATGTGTGATCTTGAGCAAATTAACTTAAGCTGCTTTTAAGCTTATGTTTCCTTCATAGATTTAAAAGTAGGGAGACAGTACAGTGTAGTAGCCAGGACTCTGGAGTTAGACTAAGTGGATTTGAATCCCACTGCCACTTACACTAGCTCGGTAATCTTGGGCAAATTATTTAACCTCTCTGTGCCTCTCCTGTAAAATGGGATATTAATAATAATGGTGCAGTAGGCAGCCTCTGAAACAGTTCCCAATGATCTCCACCTCCTGGTATGTACTCTTTCTTGAACTAAATCTTGAGCAAAAGGGCAAGTTGGTTTTTAAATGGGGAGAGAATGAGCGTTCCAGACAGTCAGGAGGAGCAGAGCTAGACATGTCAGACTGAGTCTCCTAGAATCATTCTTTCCCTCCCCTGTATTGTAATAGCCTGTCTATATTACACCAGACTGTAAGTCACATGAAGGGAGAGAGTGTGTCTATCTAAGTGCCTTGCATATATAATAAGGGTTCAAACTATTCAATATAAGAAATGTAGTTTTTTTTGTTCTGTTTTTTCCTAGTTCAGAGACTAGACTCTGATAGTTCAAGGAACTGCAAAGCTCTCTGAAACCGGTGTGAGAATAGTCTAGGGGGAGAAGATTAGAGGCAGATTAGTTAGGAGACAGTTGCGGTATTCTTCACGTGAAATGATGGGGACCTGAGGTAAAGTATTCAAAGTGAAGATTAAGAGAAATGCATTGACTGATTTGAGAGCAATAAAAATAGAACCAACAGGCCTTGGTAGTTTATTAGATGTGGATGATAAAAGAAGAGAAGCCAAAGTTAACACCAGTATTTCTGATCTGGGCAGCGGGGTGAACAGTGTTCTCATTCAGGCAATCTCGGAAGACCTAATTTATGTGAGAGGTGGGGGTGATGATAAATCCAAGATGTGAACTTATGAGACACAGACTCTGTCTCACTCTCTGGTGTGCCCAATGCCCAGCAGGATTCTTACCTCACAGATCAATACTATCTCACTGTATCAATTCTCACAGATGCAATAAATTCTTTGAAGGTTGAATGAAGTACAAAGATGTTTATAAAAGTGCTATTTAAAGAAGAAAAAAAGGAAAAACCAAAATAGACAGAAATGATTAAGCAAATTATACAATATTTGCCAAAACAAGGTCAAATGTCTACCATCAAAAATTGTCCAGAAAGAACAACAGAAAAGATCAGGCTTTCATAATTTTAAGTGTACTATCAGATAATTTAGCCATTGTTAATGGATTTTTAAAAAAACTTATCCCGGTTTCCAAAGGATTGACTTAGCAATAAGTTGAAATCATAAAAATAATGATGGGTAGTTGAACAAAAGAAATGATTTAGATACTTAATTTTGATCAAAGATGGTCCATAACAAAAAAATAACATTCACATTCATTAATTACCTCAGTAGATCCTTGTGCTGCTGAGACTTAAAAAAATAACTTACACATATATTTCTTCATAGCCACTTCTAGGATTATGTGAAAATCATTCTAAAAGCCCTACCTGGTCTTAAGATTTTCAAGGTCTTCAGAGAAAATAGCATAGTTTTTCGTCAGGAATGTTCCCAGTTGGTTATCCTCTATGCCCAAATCTTTAAGAAACAGGAGTATTTGCTTAATGTCTTTTTCAAAATCCAGTCGCAGAAGGAGGTTGGCTGCCTCTGGATGTTTTTCTATCTTGGATAAATCCACTCCTGTAATAAATTACGAACACCATTTGAAGAGAACTGCTTGGCTGAGCCATTAAACTTTATGTACAGAAACACAAGAAATTCCTGATGGAGATCAACAACCCATCCCAAGGAGACCTGAGACAGGCCAATAGAAATTTCTAAATAGTTTTAAACTAATTTGGTTGCAGAAATAAAAATAAATTTTTTAAAAATGTAGTACTTATTTCAAAGCCATGTATAAGGGAAAACAGTGCATTTGGGGCTAAATTTCCACCCAAAACAAATTCACTACGTCATATTGACCTAGGATCATCATTTTTACCAATGGTTTCTTGAATATTGTTTGCAGGATGCTTATGTGCCCCTAATGATCTCCACAGTAACTGCTTAACTGGTAATTTCTGCAGGGTAACAAACCCTATGAATTGTTACTTTCTTTGAAGTTTATCATTTCTTTAATTATAAGCATTATTTTAAAAATTTGTTTCTGATCCCCTCTACAGAAGGAATAAAAGTTACCCTGTGTCTTACTCATTGTATTTTCTTTATGCTTTATTAGCATAAAGACAAGTACCTTGAAGGAGCTCAAGAAATGTCTGCATGAAGCAGGTGAACATATACAGCCCTCAAGCACAAAACGAAGCAGAAAGTATACCACCTTCAACCTTCACATATCCTTAGATTCTTAGGTAATCTAAGTAAATGAGACAAGGGACAGGAGAGATTAAGAAGGGGGAGAAAGCAAGTTGTTATTTTACTTTGGTTATGGATATAATTCGATGTTGACGTTAATTAGGCAGGGAATCAAAGTAACCCTTGATTCAAAATTCTCATTAAAACTAAGCATTTTATTCTCTCACTTTTTCCCTTTTACCTGATTTTTAAAAATTAAACATGAATAGGAAAGGCCTATTCCTTATCTTTAAAATAAACATTTGAAAATAATGTAAAACTTTAGTTTAGACTTAAATTTTATATTGCTAAAAATATTTCTTCAGGTTAAAATGTAACTCTCAAACCGATTTCTAGATGCAACTTTACAGTCTTAAATATAAAAACAATGAAATAAAAGCACTGTTTTTTAATGGTGTCTACAACCAGAAAAATAAATTATAATTCCATGTATTATTAGATCCAAATATAATTCCAAACCCAAATTTCTTGATATTAAAACAGGTATTGATATAAGATGATCATGAATAGAAAAACAGATTACACACACACACATACACACAGAATGAAGACACAGAACGAAGACCAAAAACAGACCCAGGATGAACTACAAATCTAGTATACAATAAGGACATTTCAAATCAATGAGGGAAAAGATGGACTATTCATTAAAATATAATGGGATCTCTAGCTATATATTTGAAAAATAATAATTCCTTCTATGTCTGATACAAAAATTAATTTCAGATAGAAATTACTACCACTCTAAAGCTACTAGAAGAAAACACAGAATTTTAAAAATAATATTAAGTATGACTACACAAGCCATTGTATGGCTTTCTGTAATACATGTATTTGCATAGAAAAAGGTGGGGTAATGTATGTATTTGGGTAGAAAATTTGTACTCAACAAATTGGTGACAGTGGTTACCTTTGGAAAGTGGAACTAGAAATGTAGAGATGGTAAGAGTTCTTTCTCCTGTAACAGTCTGCACTTTTAACAACTAGATGTAATTATTTTATAATTTAAAAATAATACTAATAGAAAAATAAATTAAATTATTCGATGGATGGATAAATAAGATAGAAACTAGTTCCAAAAATCTGTGATAAATGTGGGAAGGGATGCTTTGAAAATAACATAAAGGGTTCGGACTCCAAACTTAACTCAATATTACAGATGACATGTGCTGAAGTGCCTCACTCAGCATGAGCCGTCACACCCTGACTGTGCTGAAATCGAATTCCTGAAAAGCTGCTTCTTAACAGCAACAGGAGAGCAGAATCTCACCAGGAGAGCACACTGCTGTCAGCACAAATACTTGGGCTTACTCACGATTTCATTAACTTGAAAAAATAGTCACTGAATGCCTCTCATGGGACCAGGCACTTATGCGGATATAAAAAATGAATAATACATGATTCTAACTTCTAGGTGACCACAGCCTAAATTGGCTTTACCCCATCAGTTCAGTAACTATAATTACCACTGTATTCAGTTATGGTTACACATACTTAGTGCATCAATCAGGGTCTGGCAGGCAACAGTAGTTGTCCTAGAAAGTTCAAATGAAAAACACTTTAATGAAGGGACTCTGTACAGTGGTGTGAGCAGAGTCAAGGGAACAAACAAGGGCATCCCTAGCGCTAAAGGGACAGGGAGGAAAGAGTGTTATGAGAACCCAGAGGGAGCCGGAAGCTATAAAGAAAGGGCTGCTCAGTAGGAGCTGTTGCCATGGAACAAGGCAGTTCCATGACCCAAGGCTGGGAGGGAAAAGGGAAAACAACTCCCACCTGCCCTCCCTCTTCTCCTACAAGTGCCCCCCACTGCTGAAGCTGCCCAGAAGCCAGCTGGCAAAGGAGGCCGAGTGCAGAGGTTAGCCTCCTGGGATAAAGAACAAGCAGAGAAAGGGAGAAAACAGATCTGAGAAGCAGAGAAGAACCAGGACACTTGAGTCCTCAAAAATACTGCTTAACAATGCAATCATGGTTCCTCTAGGGTACTGTTATTTAAGTTACTGCCAAGACGTGCTGTTGAAGTATCAGCATACAGATGAAGGAGTGGCTGAAACATATTTCAAAGCTCTAGGTATACTGTGACTTATTTAAATGTAGGGACCACATGGGTCTCACGTTTATCTGGCATTACCCGTGGCACCTCTCACAGGGCTGGGAAAGCCCTGAGCTTTCATGCCTGCAGCAGATGTCATCTTTCTCTCTCCTTTGAACCCACAGAACACTTTATGTGTATCTCTGTGTGGAATTTATCACTTCACCTTGCATTTTTGGATTTGTTATTCTTTTTTTTTTTTGTGGTACGCGGGCCTCTCACTGCCATGGCCTCTCCCGTTGCGGAGCACAGGCTCCGGACGCGCAGGCTCAGAGGCCATGGCTCACGGGCCCAGAGGCTCCGCGGCATGTGGGATCTTCCCGGACCAGGGCACGAACCCGTGTCCCCTGCATCGGCAGGTGGACTCTCAACCACTGCACCACCAGGGAAGCCCCTGTTATTCTTATGTATGTGTATTTAGATGCTCCTGAAGACCTGAAGCTTCTTGAGAACAAAGGCCATTCCCTATACATTTGAGTAACTTGCACAGGGACAGATGAGTAAACAATTATAATAGTGTTATTATTGCCAGGACTGAGGTAAGCAGGGGGTGATGCAAAGAGCCCAGAGGAGGGTCACTCTATCTGGAGGGTCAGAGAAGACATTTGGGAAGTTACTTGAACCTGAGTTAAGTTCTCCAGTTGTCAGACCTGGCCAACAAAAAGGAGGGAAGTGGCAAGCAAGTGAAGCTGAAAGGCTAAGCAAGGGCCAGACCAGGAAGAGCTTAGAAGGATTTCACGGAGGTCACTGACATAGGCAGATTCGCATTTTAGAAAGAGCACTAATGTTAGAGAGATTACCAGGGCAGCACTGCTGAAAGGAAGACTATCAAGCCAGGAAGCTCCTAACTTTTCACTGAAAACTAAGTCAGTGACTAAGCAATGAGAGAAGCAGTGGATCTGAGATAATCCCTTGCCCATCCTGTTCCTCTCAATCCCCCAAAGGAGGTTTCTTATCTGGCAAAATCAAATAAGAGAAGTTCCAGGTCCAGAGATAATGGGAAAAGCAGAAAGTAGCAATAAGGTGCTAGACTGAAAATATTGATAAGAGGACGAACCTAAGTTTGCAGGCAGATCTCTTGGCTGCCTTCAACCATCCAGATCTAGGAGCATCCTCCCAGTCAACAAGCTAAGATAGTTATGGAGCAGGCCTAGAGAGAAACCATCCACATCAGGAGGATAGCGGGCTCCAGAAGGAAGGTCAGGGTAGTAGGGAAATGGAAGTAATATATCATCTGATAGGGTTGACTGTAGGAAAAACTGTCCTGAGAGGCCATTGGAAGTTGTAGGAAAATTGAAAGAAAACGAATCAAATGAAAAACAAAGCAACTGTTAACTCCAAGAAAATGAAAGGTTGAAAAGGAAGGAAAACAATCATAGGACACTTCCTAGACAGCAGTCGAGCAATATTTAGAATTATAATGAAATCAGTGACTAATGATTAACCTCAACATTGTTAATATAGCCTATTGGGAGAATTGAAGAGAATGAAAGGGACTAAAACTGATGAACCAAGCAACAGCACCATAAGCAATGACATGCACATTTAGAGGTTAAATACAAACAGAAAGAGCTAGGAAAGCAGATACTCTAGGGAACGGGGTGCGAGGTCAGGAAGGATGAAGCTGGGAGTGCGGTTGATCACCAGAAGCCTTTTCACACTATTTGACTTCTATGCATGTGTATGTACTTTGATAAAGATTAAAAATGCTAATTTTAAAAGTAAGGCAATAGGGCTTCCCTGGTAGCACAGTGGTTGAGAGTCTGCCTGCCGATGCAGGGGACACAGGTTCGTGCCCCGGTCCGGGAAGATCCCACATGCCGCGGAGCAGCTGGGCCCGTGAGCCATGGCCGCTGAGCCTGCACGTCCGGAGCCTGTGCTCCGCAACGGGAGAGGCCACAACAGTGAGAAGCCCGCGTACCGCAAAAAAAAAAAAAAAAAGTAAGGCAATAAAATAAGTGTAGGTTACTCAGACTTACCTAGAAGCACTAACTTCTTCAGCGTCTCAGAATGATCCACATAGTCTCGAAGTGTGAATGAAGATGGGGGCAGTGTAGGGTCCGCAATAATCTGAGCGGCCTCCTCCTCGGAAATTGGCTGCAATGGAGACAATGGAGGCAAATCGTCCAGTCCTTTGCAGCCAGGATATGGAAAAGGAGAAGTGAGTTAGCTCTCCAATCTGTACACTTGAAGCTCTTTCTATAAAGACAGCCTCTTGCCTAGTTTTCTTCTTTTTGAATCTTGGCATCATTTCTGAATTAAACATCTCAAAATTCCATATATTTTCTACCTTCTAAGAGGTAAGGTTAAGACTCTTTAGAGATATCAACTACTATTCCTCCAAGATAAGAAATCTGTTGGTGAAATCCTGTACAAAATTCCTTTCCTTCACTTGTAATCAACAGGTATGAATGCTAAAGATCAACTGAACTTCAAGTACATTTTGAGAAAGAGATCGAATTTACCACAGCTTGTTAAGTTGGCCAAAAGTACAACATACCAGCCTGAATTGTATGGGTTCAAGTCATCACATCCTGAAGTGTCTTCACTTTGATCCAACCTCTTCTCCTCCAAGTTATTCTCAAATATGTCTATAAGAGGACTTCTGTGATTCTGTTCCTATCACCTACAATCCTTTGCCAAGGACATGACCTCTCTAGTATAGCCTTGAGTCTGAGGTTTGGTTTGTCTTAAGTCAAACCCTTAAGTATAGAAGATGCTGGTAACTGTAACCTACTTTAGGCTAAGGAATCAGGGTCGTGACTTTTTATTCTATTTTTGGTCTCTAATCACTACCTTTTCTCATTTCTCATAGCCAGCCACCCCTCCCTGCCCTTACCCCCCAGCTTGCTTGCTGTCGTCTTCTACTTAACCTAATATTATCTCATTTATGGTGAAATATTCCTTGCATAGGAATGTGCCTAGAATGAGAAGCACAGGAGGGAGAAGACTGACTAAAAAAAACTACATGAGGGCGCTTTTTGGGATGTGCTATTTGTTGTTCTTTTTGTTCTATATGTTGTTTGTGGTGGCTGTTACACAACTAAAAGCATTATGTCAAAATTCATAAGACCGTATACCCAAAAAGAGGACTGTTACTTGGGTAAAATTATACCCTAACTAGGTATATAGAATAGGGTAAATTAAATCCTAATAAACCTAATTACCACCAGAAAAAATTTTTTTTAAAGAATCTAAATAACGAACTTAGAAAGTGTTATTCGTATAGCTATAAAACATTCTTATACATATTAATCTCTAAACTTTTTCTTAGTTAGTAAAATAGAGGCATAATAGAAGCAAATGAATAGAAGCGGCATTGTTCTTTTTCTCTCCTGGCACAAAGTATGACTTGAAACGGGCAAACAAAATGTAAACAGGTAGTCGTTCAATCTACCGAAGTGGGGCAAAGGGGAATTTTCTGAAACTTGAAAATTACCTTCTAGAGACAGTTCAGAATCAAAGCTGGGTATCTTTTGTGACGGCTCATTCACAGAAGGAAGCAGAGTGTTTTGGGCGCACTTAATCTCTTGACTACTTGAGTTGGTAGACTGGGAACTATTCCACACAGAGGAAGTCCGATAAGTCTTAAACCCCGACCGGAGAAAGCAATCGTCAGAGGACAGCTGAGGCTGAGCAAAAAAGCCAGGCAACAATGTTTTTCCTGCTCTGGGAAAACATTTTCTGAGTTGCATAGCAGTAAGGAAGCTACTCAACTTAATTGAGTTGAGCCATCTGGGTATCTGTTGGGCTAGCAGGGCCATTTTTCTTAAAGTAGCCTACAAAAGAAATATATAACTATCAAAAAAGAGAAACGTATTTTACTTAAATGTTTAAAACAGTATTCAAACAACAAAAAGATAAACTGCAAATTATTTTTTTCTAATTAAAAGGAGTTTAATAAATTTAGATCCCTAAAGCAGTCAGATGTTTTTAAGCTCAGGAAAAGCCCAAAACAAGGCAGTTTCAGTTACAAACCAAAAGACAGGAACTTCTGAACTGGAAAAATAAAGATATACTTTGCAATTTAAAAACAAAAAGCAAAATCAGTGGCGTAAGAAAAACAATTAAAACAAAAATCTGTAAATGTTCAAATTACAGCTGAACCTGTTAATATTTAAAGAAAACAGGTGATGCAATTAAGTGCTCTTGAAATTTGGTTTGAAGGACATTTAAGAAGATTGCTGATCAAAATAACACTGAGGGCTTCCCTGGTGGCGCAGTGGTTGAGAGTCCGCCTGCTGATGCAGGGGACACGGGTTCTTGTACCGGTCTGGGAAGATCCCACGTGCCGCGGAGTGGCTGGCCCCGTGAGCCATGGCCGCTGAGCCTGCGCGTCCGGAGCCTGTGCTCCGCAACGGGAGAGGCCCCAACAGTGAGAGGCCCAAGTACCGCAAAAAAATAAAAATAACACTGAATTATTCAGATGCATTTTATGTATGTACCTTAATCACAAAATAAAAACAGGAAGAATTCTACTTAGTCTTAAATGAATCATAAAATATTATCATTGCTATCTAGAAGGTTGTTTCTTGCTTCATTCTCAGGGTTGAGCCCTATTATTACACAAATAAAGCTGTTCCTCAAAAGACAATTGAACAAAACCAGTTTTGCCAAATTCTGTTTGTAGGAAAAAAGAAAAAGCCTTTTAAAAAAAGGGGTCAAAACTAATAAGCAAAATGAACAGACAGAAATAATAAGCAACCAGCAGTGAATATACGTATATTTTGACCGAAAAAGCAGTTGTTTTTAAAAGAGACTTTTATCAGGAAAGGACTTTTATATTTAGCCAGCTTAATTAAAGGGTAAATTTTGTGCATATTATTTTATATTAAGACAATCCATATAAAATACAGCATAGAGTCCAGCATATGCAAAATGCCCAACAAATGTTAGCCATCATCAATATTATTATTGATTACACAACCAAACATAAATGAATTCTGAATTAACTGTTGCATACAACTTTTTGATTTCTCTCTATACTGAAATTCAGCTTGTTTTATGCTCTGAATTAGACCAGATAAATGCTTGAGGGTCTAACCTCCTCTTAGAGATTTGTGGTTTAGGGAAGTCTCCTGAAAGGAATTTATAAAAGTGAAATGTCTCACTGTCATTCTGAAATGATCTTAGAAAGGAAAAAAGTATTTACAATAAATAGCCTTGTGGGATAGGTGACTTTTGTTAAACTTTGGTGGGAAATGAGTCTCCAAATCTGCCGTGTTTCCCTTCAATCCTACAATATTCATTCTCTGCACAGCGATGTCATAAGGGCATTGAGCTGGAAGCCAGAAGACCTGTTATGCTGCATTAAGACTAAGTTTCTCACCGTGATCCAGCACAATGACTGGCCCATGATGGGAGGTTCAATAACCATTCTTTAAATGACAACTTTTAAAAAGGTTACGGGTACAATAAGGTGATTCTTAAGCTCCAAAGTGTTCTGACTTCTCAGTTTGTCTAAGCAATGTCCTACTTTAAAGCAAACTCCTGAAATCCCAAACCCACTCTGAAGCCTCAAATTAAAACTCCTCTCACATTAGAACGATTTGCTTTTGAATTCTATCCATATTCATTAAAAGTTCTTTATGCAAACAACTAATGTTTATCCTTCTGTTTTTATTTACAAGCGCACTATCTTCACTAAATCATCATTTCATTGTTGTGTATACCTCTTAACAGTTGATTAATTGTTCGTTCACGAGAGCAGGGCTGGGTCTCATCTCTGGATCCACCCTCCCAGTGACTATTCCCTCTAGCCCAGAGCCTTGCACTGCTCCAATGTTTTATGGATGGAAATGAATCAGTTGCAACTACGGTTAGCTCATCTGCTTACACAGTATTTAAACCCGGTAAAGCATCTGCGCATGTGTATAAAAGCCCTACCCCGTGATCAGCTCTCTAACACAACCCTTTTCATCAGGAAGGTTAAAGTTAAAGAAAAAAACCTGTAATAATTCTGAAGTCCATTAAAATATGTCATATACTAGTTCTCAACTGCGTGCCTTAGTATTTCGTTAGGAATAGGAATTGGCACTTAAATATTCTTTGGCGAGGGTTCAAGATTTCGACCTGTGTAAGGCTAATAAATGAAATCAGGAGATGAAAGGTGGGTGGGAGGATGCTGCGTAATAAGGGGCCTCTCATCTACTGATTGACGCCCTCCCTAGGCCATTTTAGTTCCCCAACCGAACTTCCGGAGGAAGGCCGTTGACATGTTGGCCCTCCTTCCGCGTCCTCCGCAAAGCGCGCGAATAAACAACATGATTGCGTTTTCGTTTCATCTGCCAAGAAAACAAAACGAAACTATTCACCCTTAATTGAAGACCTAAAGGCCAAGAGGTCCCCGGGCGCGGCCTACAGCAGGATAGGGCCGGACCCGAACCCCAGCAGGGCGCACGCCCCTCGCGCTCCGGCGGTTTCCGCTTTACCTGTGGCGAGGCCTATGCCTCGTGGTCTTTCTCGCAGGGACCACCAGACTGGCCGGGCCGCGCGAACTGCCCCGCAGCACAGATACCCCACTTGTCTGCCCGCCCGCCGGTTGCTCCTAGCTCCCTAGCCCACGTGGGCTGAGGCCGGAGTGGGCCAGACCATCCGCGAGGCTGCGCGGGGGAAGAGCGGGCGGCGTGCAGGGGACAGAGCCGGCCAAGGGCCACAGTTTCCCTTCTCCTGCGCGTTGCCTCCCTCCAGACTCTTCCACTTAGAATCTAAAGCCACCGCGAGTCCCTAGACATGCCCGTCCCCCAAAGCCAGCCGGGGCCGGGCGAGCGGCGTCCCCCGCCCGAGGCTGCGTTGGCGGCGCCGCGACCCCGCCCTCCCGCGCCTGTCCTTCCCTCTGCTCAGTTCCTTTGCTTCTCGCCAGACCCGGCCCCGGCGTCCAGCAACCTTCTCGCTGCGGCTCGTCACCTCCGGGGTCCCAGCCTCCACGGGCCGGGGCCGCCGCCGCCGCCGCCGCAGGACGGGGAGGCGGGCCATGGCGTCCTGCGTGGGGAGCCGGACCCTGAGCAAAGATGATGTGAACTACAAGATGCATTTCCGGATGATCAACGAGCAGCAAGTGGAGGACATCACCATCGACTTCTTCTACCGGCCGCACACCATCACTCTGCTCAGCTTCACCATCGTCAGCCTCATGTACTTTGCCTTCACCAGGTGAGGCGGGCCGGGCTGCGCTGGGGGCGCGCCTTTGGGCGAAGGGAAGGGGCGGATGGAGGCCGTGGCGTGGAGCATGGCCGGGTGAGGAAGTGGGCTGATTGCTCCACGCACACGCTTTTCCACCGGCGGGTATGTCACCTAGCGCACCCAGCTTCCTTCCCGACAGCTCCTCTGGACCGGCGTTCGTCCCTACCCTCCAACCCAGCCCCATCCCCACTCCCATCGCCACCGCCACCCCTCTCCATGCCACCTTTCCCCATACAGCGCCTCGGGCCACATCAGGAACACTCGTGGGTCACCTAGCACGATCTCCTCCCCCGCCCTTCTCCCGCGGCTCTCAGCGTCGCTCCCCACACACATCACGACACGGGCCCCCTCCTCTCCGGCCTCCGTCCCTGCCTAGCACACCGCATGAATCATCTGGTATGCACCACTTTCAGCACATACCTCTTCACACTGAAAACACCCCTGCCTTCCACGCACCATACACAGGCCCAGGACACAACTCAGACCCCTTCCCGCGGAACTCCTCCAGTGTTCGGCACTACCCGCGTGCACAAAATGCACACGTGCGGTGCACTCCAGTCTGTATGCATGGCACGCAAATCATCTCGCGTAACCCTTCCCCCAGCCTCAAACACCACTGTCTATACCACAACAGAAACTGCGGCGTGGACACACACATCACAGCGGACATTCCAGCACTGCCACACAGACACGAACCCACCACACATCACACAGCGCACGCTCTGTTCTGTTCATCATCTAACATACATGCTGAAATGAGACATTGTCAGGCCATTGTAGCAGTGCCTGGTGCATCATAAATGCTATGGAAAGTATTAAATAAAACGCACAAGCCTCACACACTGTAGCAGAACTCTCATATCCCCCTGAAAACACACACACACACACACTCAAAGCACTTCTAATATATACCTGTGCATAGGAGTTAACCCTGCCCAACTTTTGTCAGCCCAGAGCTTATAACTCTACCTCACTGAACATGTGGCCCTTCAACCCCAAGCCAGGGAACTGATTCATGCCTAAATGACAGGCACACCTTGGGTCCTACTTATCAGGATTTATGTTTTCTGAATGAACCTCTTCAAAGAAAGAAAAGGTGTGCCTCTACCATGCTTAAAAGACCAGCCCAGAGAACTGGAGTTTGGGAACCACACTGTTGGTCTCAAGACTGTTCGCGTGACCTTGGTTAAGTTATTTAACCTTTCTCTGAGACTCAGGATCCACTTCTAAAATGGGGATAAAATATGTACTTACCTCCTATGGAGTTATAAGGATTAAATGAATATGTGTGAATGCACTTAGCAGAGTACTTGGCACATGATGAATAATTAATGTCAGTTACTTCTCTCCTAGTATATTTACCCAACAATCAATGGTTCTCAGCCCAGATCCGCAGAAACTGCTCAGGGTTATATTCGGTGGCCACAAGCATTGAGGGAACTTCTGGTATTTAGTGGGTGGGGGTTATAAATGTTTATAACGCAAGGGACAGCATTGTACGACAAAGAGTTGTCCCTTACCGGCACACATAGGCACATACACACAAGTGCCAATGGTGTCTCCCTTGAGAATCAATGCACTTTTTCAGATTTTCATAAAACTAATAATGTCCTCCTACATCACACTTGTTCCTTATCTCCACAACGCATTTGACTCTTAATTCTTATTTTGTCAGTGTTTATCTATTTGCATGACTCTATCTAAAGCCATAAAGCATATAAACAATTACTCTTAATAATTGAGGGAAACAGCTACTATTATTGTAAAATATTCTGCCAACGCTCTGCAGTGGGGTAAGACCAGATCTTTCCACAGTATCCAACCAAGAACATATTTCTAGCTTTGGAGAGAAATCAGTCTTGTCCCTATTTATGGTTGCCCTCAAATACTTATCATGTCATCTGATTTTACCAGCTAGTGGCTGTGAGGCCGCTTAGTTTTGCTAAGCCTCAGTTTCCTTATCTGTGTGTAAAGTGAAAATATCTAGTAATACCCGATAGGATTTTGTTATAAGGGCTCAATTCATTTTTTTAGATAATCTGTATTTAGCTCAATGCATGACAAATAGTAGGTGCTCAGTAAACCTTAGCTATTGTTATTATTACATCATTTCATTGTATGCTAATGCCTTCTAAATTATGTTTGTCATTGAGTGAGAGTGTGGTGTGCTCTATAATTAAGAAAAAGGATAAAGACTTTGGGAAAATGGACAGTGCTTTGCGTGGATAACATGCATCCCTGTTTCATATTAACTTCAGTTTCACTTCATCTCGTGTGGGTTGGCAAGAGATGGAATTAGTGCAGGAGTTTCTTTGGAACTTAGAAAAGTAACTATGGTATTTTATTTTAAATAACGAGAAGCAAGAATGAGCAGTTTGTTTCAAACTTTTATCTTTAATATTATTCTAGGCCCTTTCAGAACAGATCTCTCTTCCTCTTTTCTAATACAGAAAGTCACATTCTTCTGGAATTTCCCTTTTACAGCATATTCTGCCAAAGCATTCAATAAATTACAGCAGTGAAACTATAAGAAATGAATATGAATTTTAACAGCTTGTCAAACATAATAGAAAAGGCATAATCTGAACCTCAGGCTATGGCCTTTTCCAAAAATGATAATAATTTTACTTCTTCCACTAATTTCAAAGAGACAGAAGTCACATATTAAAGAACTACTTAATAACAAGTTTCATGTTATAGAAAATCATAAGCACCATTAGTACAATTAGTACTTACTGTGCCTTACTCATTTTTTGTAATGATTTGTGACCCTTTAAACTGAGACATTACAGTGATAGCTCTGTCTTCTTCCATAAAGACTGAAAGTAATTACTTCGTAAAGTTTGTTTTTCAAAGACTAGTAGTTGAAGAGAGTCAGCGATAGAGTACTTTTGGGGTGTCAGGTTACCCGTATGTGTGAAACAGTACCTGGGTCATGTCACATGCTGCAGAGACACAGCAAGCATTTAGGATTGGCAAGGATTAGATGCCTCTCACAGAAGTCTGAGACAAGTTTGGACTTATCAAGCAGTTCTTTTGTTAAATAACAACTAGGCCAACTCACTGTTAAATCATAGCGTTTAAACCTACAGTCCCCATCACTAACAATAAAGCCAGATGTTATTGAACCATTCCCCCTAAGATTGGAAAAGCTCGCTTTGCCACATTTTCAGGTAAGTATTTTTAGAAATTAAACGCTTTGGCCTATGCCTTATAAGTTTGTTCAGCCGAAGTAGGGCAAGGAGAGCCTTTCTCTTACGCTCAGAGTGCCTCCTATTTACGCTGCTTTCGTAGGTTGGTAAGCTTGGAAATGTTGAATGGCCTTACTTTCAAACACTCAGGCTTTAGATTTGAAAACACCAAAATTTACGAGAGCACATTCGTTGCAGCTCACTGTCTCCTTCAGAGGCACCTGGCAGTAAAACAGTGGCGTCAGTCTCTCCAGTGACACTTGTCCAGCAAAAGTCATCACCTGCCCAGAAGAGATTGCCTTCCTGCAGCTTCCTGCACCTAAGGGATCATCTGCTTACCTATGGTTTCTCCTTAATATGGGACTGAGGAAGCGGATGAGGTCAGGGAAATGGACAGACTTTGGATTGATTGATTTTTATTTGTTTGTGATACTGCTTTTTTACTTCATTTCCTTTAGTGGCTTTGGAGCTCCAGCTCTTCATCTTATCACGGAGCCATAGTTCCACCTTCTGTGTGTCTTCCCTCCTGGATGGCTGCCAGCCTTCCTGTTCTTTCCCTCTAGACCATATCAATTCCCATTAGAAAGTAACTCCTGACCCTGCTGATTCAGTTGTCTTGAGCCTGTTTCCTTTATGTACATCATGTTCTTTCTCTCCCAATAACAGAAGGCCTGGCTGTCCTTGTTCCAGGACACCAGCAATGTTAAGTGATCCTCCATTTCGGCTGTGTACTGGGGCTACACCAGCCCTGGAGGTGAAGCAGCGCTCTGTGTTAGGTGTTGCCATCTAAAGAGGTTCCAGTTAGCAGCCATCATAACATTTGTCCTCCTCACTTCCTATTTGAATCATATTTTTTATTGGATTTAAATAAGCACCTTTTAGGGACTTCCCAGGCAGTCCAGTGGTTAAGACTCCGCGCTTCCACCGCAGGGGGCGCGGGTTCGATCCCTGGCCGGAGAATTAAGATCCCGCATGCCCCGTGGTGCGGCCATAAATAAATAAGCCCCTTTTAATTATCCTCTCTTATCCTTATTTCTGGTGTTTTATGTCCTTAATAAGATTATACGTTTATTGAAGGAGAAAATGTGTCATATTTCTTTGGGGTCTTCTGTAGTAAATAAGCATCTGAGTGACTCAAACATTTATTTGGTCTAGATGATGCTTACCTCAGAGAATTTACATGCCTAGTATTGCTGCCCAGTGTTTAGCATTTTAGGTATAATTCTATTACCAAGTGTAATATAGTTTATCTTGTGATATAATCCCTCTAGCCCCAGATTTCTATAGGGGAGTTATCAGCGTTTTAGTCTCAACAAATCTGGAAACCAGGGACTCGTCCAGGCAGCTAGGACTGCTTTCCTGAGCCCTAGGTCCTGGCATCACATTTAATTTAGTTCAACAGTCCGCGCTCCGCCCAGCCCAGGTCTCCGCCATCCTGGAGTTCATCTAGTTTATCTTCACCAGGTCCAGTTGGGCCTTAGTAGCTTTCAGAGCTGTCCTCCTCTGCCCATGCCCAGGCTTTGGCTCAGCAAACCCTCTGCTCTCTGGGATGGACACTCCCAGGCCTTGACTCCATTTGCCTCCAGTCCATCCTCCACACCGCTTTCCTCATGACCTTCTGAAATCGAGATTGTGATCTCATCCGTCCCTTGCTTACACTCTTTCCCTGGATCCCCATCACCTATAGCACGTTGCTGGACCCTAATGCCAGGATGGTACCTCTCTCTGACTGGAGAGCACCTCCTGCCTACCCGTGAGCCCATGGCATTCCTGGCAACGCACCTGGATGGTCCCCCTCCAGACACCTTTCTTGATTGTTCCAGGAAGCTCAGAGGCAGAAACGTTTATATACTTCTAAACATTTTTTTTATTATTGTATCTCTCCTGTTTTAGTATTTGTTTCTGTATCAATTTCTTGAGGCCAGATATCTCAATCATCACAGAATACACACCCAGTAAATGCTAAATGAATCAAATATAAAAAAATCATTTATACAATATGAACTTTCAAAAACTGTCACTCTTCTCTTTTAGTTGATATGTCAGCTACAATTCTTAAAAAGAATCCTAACTTTTTATAAAATGAAACGAATGTAGTCTTCAAAGATAATACCAAAGCTAGTTAACATCCGTCCGCCTTGTAACCCGGGACTGAGTTTTCCATTGGGAGAGAGGATCCTTCACAGTGACTAGCCTCATAAACACGAGCCTATCGGTTGTGTCTCAGTTTCAAGGATTGCTATTAAAGAGATGGAAAGGAGAAGATAGGAAGGGGAGAGGGGACAGTCAACTTTGCAGCCTTAGGAGTCAGGATAGCGTTCTTACCTTCCTGGCCCCAGGGAGACAGCCTTGTCTAAAAATTGTCTGTGAGTGAATGGAGTTTGTTTTCCCGGTCTCCTTGCCCACTGCCTGTAGCCTGTTGTCCAAGTTTAAGAATCTGAGTCCCAAACTCTTTGAGTTCAAACCTTGGTTAAAAAAACTCAGGGCTTTCCTTATATTTGTCCTGCTTTTAGGATTCTCTCCTGGGTAGTTACCTGTACTCAAACAGGGGTGACAGAAGGAGTTGAGATGTTTGAGTACCTGATTGGTCAGCACTGGGGCAGGAAGGTGCAGTGGAGCCTGTGGACCCAGGCCGTGACTCCCCCTCACGTTACCTGGGTCTCGGGCCCGCTCAGCCCCGGCCTTTTGCTCTTTCTGGCACCCACCACATTGAGAAGGCCTGCTCCGTGCCAAGCGTTGTGCTGGGCGCTGGAGATACAGTGGGTGAATGAGATGGGGCCTGAAATTACAATTTTATTCTAATCCATTCAGTATTTTCACTGGGTATGGTCAGGGCTACCCCAGCGTGCTTCTGGAGCTCCTCGTAAATTTAGCAGAACTTCGGGGAGAAGGACTCTGCCTCCCTAAGCTTGTCGGTATCATACTGGTAAGGGTAGCAGTCTTGACCTAGAGCCAGCATTCCAGAAGCCCTGGCACCTGCTTCACTCTGCCTCTATTTGTTGTAACTGTGGGCAAGACAAAGCAAGAGCTTTATTTTCTTCATCCTTCAAGTGGAGATAATACTCCCCCACAGAACTGTGGAGCAGTTCAATCAAATACCAGCTGGGAAAGGCCTTTGGAAAGTTCAGAGCCCCAGAGACCGAGGCGCGTGTTATTAGAGCCTCAGAGGACCTAGGAAAGAGGTCAGGGCACTGCCACGGCATCACAGTTGAAAGCTCGAAGTCCTTTTCTTTTTTGTTGCTGTAAAGTAAAATGTCTTATTTGAGCAAGAATCCTGAGGCCAGGAAAAGTCAAGATGGGCGTCTGGCAGCCCTGACTGCAGGTTCTGAGCTCCCCTGGGAAGTGAGAACTACATTGTCCCCTCAGAGCCTGAGGAGATGGTAACAACCCCACGAACAGGGGCCAGTCTTGTGTGAACGATCGAGGTGGTTTTCTGGGTTTGGGGGTGTCTTATCAGGTTGATCAGAGACAGTGCCAGCGAACTGAAAACTTTTCTCTCAGGCCAAAGCTATACTAAGATAATAATTTGATTTTTATGTCTTATTGTGCTTTTCATCATGATTCTCTCAAGAATCAGGACCAAGTTTGTTCATCTTTGTCCCCAACGATAGGTGTCAGCTAGCTGAGGGAATGGGTGGACAGACATTGTAAACTAATAACTGACAGGCCCTCTGTGCCAGGCACTGTTCTAAGTCCATCGCACGTGTTGAATTATTTTATCCTCACAACAACCCTGTGAGGTAGAACTGTTATTACCCTTTGATATACTGAGGAGGAAACCAAGGCACAGAGAGGTTGAGTAATCTGCCCAAGGTCACACAGGCTGATAAGTGTGAAGTCAGAATTCTGGTCCACGCCGTCTGGCCACAAGCCTGTCTTCCTTGTCACTGCACCAAACAGCCTCCTAAAGGGGGAAAAACTTAGACTTTGGAGTCAGTAAAATGCAGATTATGATCATTTCCCCCCTTTGAGGATGTTAGGAAGATTAAGAGAGCTAACATGCAAAGCAGCTAGCTAGCTTTCTGAGTGCGGCACAGATCTAGTGGATGTCCAGAGATAAACCCTTCTTGTCCTCTAATTGAGGGTCTCTGGAGTCAGTAGTGTGGTCTTTGGGGCCTTTGCAGCCAAGTTGCTTTTCATGGTTAACTATGGAAAATGTCTGTGTCCCTCGGCATATGGTTAAGTCTCTGGATTACTGGGAGCTGAGAGAGAAGAGGCCACACCAGAGCTTACGGAACGGCCCTGTGTGGTCAGCTTGTCAGGAGGCCGGTGGCGTGGGCAGCCTCCTCAGTCATGCATTCCGTTCTTTCTGCGCGCCCACCTCTTGCAGGGACTGTGCTGGATGCCGAGGGTACACCCTCTCTACTCTCAGGAAAGCCAGAGGGTGTATGTGGGGCTGCTAGTCTGATAGGACTCAAGATTTCTTCTTTAGCTCACCTGCCTAGCCTTCAATCTTTGATCACAGGAGTTTGATCTTCCTGTACTGTATATTTTCAGTTTTGCCAAAGATCTTGCCGTCCATCTTTGATACTTTTTGTTTTTCTAATTAGGCAAATATAAAACGGCCAACTTTTCAGACTCGCTGCTGTTTTATTCAGGTTTAATTGGCCTTTTTTTTTACTTCTGAAACTAGGCCATTCTTTTGATCCTATCTTTCTAATAAAATGGCTCAAAATTTACAAAATTGCAGTTTCATTGTTTTATCACTGATCTCAAGTTCTTACAAATTTAATGTTGATGTATAATTGACTTATTTGAAACGTAACATACCTACATTGCTTAAAATCCAAGGTACCCCAAAGGGTATGTAGTGAAAAGTCTCGCCCCACTCTTCTTTTATCCTCTTTGGAGAAAACCAGTGTCACCATACCTTGGATGGATTTCCAGAGACATGCTATGCAGCCATGAGCAGAAGTTACAAGTTATATATACATATACACGCTCTCTTTTTTGCATAGAAAGTTGCTTACTATACTCACTGTTCTGCAAATTGCTTTGTTTACTTCATGATCTCTTAATTTATTCTGTATCAGTTAATTAATTAAAAGCTTCATTCTTTTTACAGCTGCCTAGTACTCCATTTTGAGACGGAACCATAATTTACTTAATCAGTCCCTTTTCGGTAGACATTTAGTTGTTTCCAAGTTTTGCTAATACATATAATGCCACAGTGAACAACCTTGTACATATGTCGTTTTTGCATAAATGAAGGTGTATCTGTGAGATACATTGTCATACAGGGAATTGCTGGGTCACAGGGTGTATGCATTTGTAAATTAATAATGTTGCCAAATGGCGCTCCATAAAGGTGGTATGTGAGAATGCCTGTTTATCTATTTCTGCATAGCCTCACCGGCTCAGTCATTAATTTTTTACCTTTGTCCATAAGGTAGATAAAAATGGTCTCTTTGTGTTGTTTCCATTTCCCCATCTCTTACCATGAACAAGGTTGAGCATCTTTTTTTTTTTCACTTGACTGAGAGCCAATGGATTTTTCTGCTCTGTGAACTGTCCCTTCATATCTTTTGTCCATTTTTCTATTTGCTTTTCTTTGTCCATGTGTTCTTTCTGTTAATTGATTTGGGGGGAGAGCTTTGTAATTGGGGGAATTAACCCTTTGCCTTCATATGAGTTGCAGGTATTTTTTCCAAGTTTATGATTTTGTTACTGATTTCTTTGCCGTGCCGATTTGTCAGTCTTCTCCTTTATGACTTCGGAGGTTTGTATCGTACTTTCGAAAGGCCTTCCCCACTCTGAGATTGTTGTGTTTTGTTTGGGGGTTTTGGGTTTTTTTCTTTAATTCTCCTATCATTTCTTCCAGAATTTTGTTTTGGTTTTACTTTTAGTTTCTTGAATCATCCAGAATATATTTTGGTATAAGTTGTGAGTTATGGGATTCCATCTTCTTTTCCTAGGCCACGTTTATTCATTTTAGCCTTGCTTTTATTTTGTAACTTACAAATTGCACGCCCTGTGAAACTCTCTTACGCCATCCCTGGGCATCTACCATGAGTCAGGTTGATTTAGGATGACAGATAAGTTTTCATGAGGCAGTTTGGCAAAGAGGAAAGATCATCATCTTCAGAGTCTAGCAGGCCTGGTTTTGAATGCTGGCTCTGTAACTTCTTATCTCCACAATCTTGGGCAAGTGACTAAACCTATCTGAGCCTTTGTTACCTCAGATGGTTGATAATAGCCCAGTGGGTTGTGACAATTAGAGATAATGTCTAGAAACTGCCTGTTCAGTGCCTGGCACACAGTAGACACTTGATAAACAGGAGCTATTATCATTGCTGTCATTATTTGCAATATCAGTAGTGTGATTTGGTCTGAATGAGGACATTGGGTTCCTACCCTCACTGTGTGCAGCCATCCTTCCGTAAAAGTTGGTGTTCTTGGAAGTTGGATATGGGGCTTCTCTGCATAAGCCAGAGAGCATGGAAAGTGCCCTGGTAATGGTCGGGCTGGCATTTTTAGGTTGTGTTCATGACCTCTGGGCAGGTGTTTAATTATTAGTATGTCCATTAAAATAAGATTGTACTTTTTTTTTTTTTTTTTTTTTTTTTGTGGTACACGGGCCTCTCACTGTTGTGGCCTCTCCCGTTGCGGAGCACAGGCTCCGGACGCGTAGGCTCAGCGGACATGGTTCACGGGCTCAGCCGCTCCGCGGCATGGGGGATCTTCCCAGACCGGGGCACGAACCCGTGTCCCCTGCATTGGCAGGCGGACTCTCAACCACTGCGCCACCAGGGAAGCCCAAGATTGTACTTTTTAAGGCACTTCCTCCCTGCAGAAGGAAGTCTGTCTGATTCTGTAGTTTGGTTTTGTAATCAGATCTCTGAAGTTAACAGCCAAGCATTCTTTGTCCAGCATTGTCCAGTTTAGGGTTACTTGGCCATAGGATGATCTAGGAAACGTTTAAGATCTGTATGATCTCTTATTTCAGAACCTTACGTTTAATCCTGTCATAAGTCTGGAAATCATTTCATTGGGTGCAGAAACTGAGCAGCCTAAACAGAAGTTGGCATCTAAGTTAACTTCTGCTTTTAAACCAACACCCCAGGACCCAGTCCTTAACTAGGTAATTCATTATTGTTTCATTCCATACCTTTTCATGTATGTATTCTGACGCTCTAGAACTTCTTTCTACGTGAAATAGGTTTTCTTCTAAGATTTTTTTTTGACCTGTCTCTTTTCCTTTAGTAATATTTAATCTTAATTTAATATTTGTCTTTTGAAAACTCTTTCACTACAGTCCTTCTCTAGATAAACCCAGCTTCTTTTATAATTTTAAGATTTATTGCTACCAGTCTCATCATCTCTAAACTATCTCCTTCCATTCTGTTTCATCTCATATCTTCTGTCTACTCATCCTGCGTCTTTCGAAACTGAAACACTGAACTTCCCTCTCCCAAGCTTCTCAATAGTTATCAGTACTTCAGAAAATTTTACTGTCATGTATTTCTGTTTTCCCACTTTTGTTTGCTTCTCTGAGCCCCAGATATGTTACTAGAATCTTCTTTTTTGTTGCAAACTGTCAAAACCTAAATTCTTCACCATCAATGTTAAGAAAATTTCCATTTGGGAAATTTTACCTCATTTTAAAACAGTAAATTTTCTTCCATAATCAATAATCAGTCCAGAAATATATTGAGGGCCTATTAATGAATAATTCCCTGCCATTAGGAGTTTACTTTCTACAGAGGAGATAGACAACATATAAACCAACAAATGTAATCATTTCAGTTACTGGGGTTATAGAGGAGTTAAACACAGTAATACATTAGAAATGACCAGGCAGGAGAGCGGGGAAGCTTATCTCCTATTTACAGTTCTTTGGCTTCTGCTCTGAGTTTAAATCTTGTATTTTGTTTTCTCTTAATTTTTCTTTCTTTTTTTAATTAATTTTTATTGGAGTATAGTTGCTTTACAATGTTGTGTTAGTTTCTTGCCATACAGCAAAGTGAACCAGTCATATTCATACTCTCTTAATTTTTCTTTTAGCACTTTTTACTGGTGCTTTCTGATTATGTTACGCTGCCCCATTTTTATTCATCCCTTAGATAGCCAACTGCCCATATTTGACAAGTGACTGCATAATCTCATTGCATTATACCCTTATTCCTTATAATCTTATGCTTCCTTTCTGATTCCCGAACAATTTTTCTGCCACAGTCTCTGTAGTAAAGGTCATCTTTAGTTAGTCTTAAAACCAAAAGGTATTTCTCCAAAATAAACCTTACCTTTTGACATCCTGGGTATTTTTAATTTTTTTTTTAAAGAACTGTGATTCTCAAATGCTTGTCTGAGCAGAATGTGTGTTGGGGTGTGAGGTTGCCAATTGCCTTCCTCACCAGAACTGGACTTGACTATGACACTGTGTTATTTTAGGAAATGATAGTGAATAGTAGATAGTGTGTGTAATGACTTAGCTCAGCAAAATAAAGTTAGCAATCCCCCAGTTTTTAGAACGTGGAACTCTTACTCCTTCTAGGCTGACTATTTAGATCCAAAAATGAATACTCAATGTTCCTTTTCTATTTTCAGGGATGACTCTGTCCCAGAAGACAACATCTGGAGGGGTATCCTCTCCGTAATTTTCTTCTTTCTTATCATCAGTGTACTAGCTTTCCCCAATGGTAAGTGATGTAACGCTTTATCGCATTTCTCCTGTGCATTGTGCCCTTGTTGGTATTTTTGAGATGCATGTCATCTGGAAGATGAAACTGGAGGGTGGAATAAAAAAAGACTCTTGAGTGTTGTATGGTGGTTAAGGGCACAGGCTCTGGAGACAGACTGCCCTTTCTGCCACTTCCTAGCTCTGTCCCTCTTTAAGCCATTTCTCTCTGAAATGGAGAGAAGTACAGTTGTAAGGGTTAACTGAATTAAAACAAGTAAAATACTCTGAACAGTGACTGACAAATTGTAAGCTCTCAATGAATGTCAACTATTGTTCTTGTTGCTGTGTTTGTTATTATCAGCTGAGTCATAAAATACTTAATTACTGTTCAGTTACTCCTTTTTTGCTAAGGACAGAGTCAGTGCTCTAAAGAGTATTACTTAAATAATTGTCGTCTTAACTGTAAACTTTGTTGGGATAAGAATTTTCATTATCAGGTTAAAAAAAATTATTACCGTGAAATTTTCCCCCATCATGATTATAGAGTGAGGCAAAAGCCTTGGTTTAAAAACTAATTTGGTATCTTGCCATACTTAAGATTCGTACCTTTCCTCTGAATTGTCCCTTACGAGTTGCTTTATTTTTTCTTATTCCCCTTTAGTACTTTCTCCCTGGAATATTCTCTATTTATTCTCTGTGAGTGATTTCTAAACGCTCACTTTTTGTATCCTGTTTCTTTTATTTTTTTTAAGTTTTTTTGTTGTTGTTGTTTGTTTTTTTGATGTAGACCATTTTATAAAGTCTTTATTGAATTTTTTACAATATCGCTTCTTTCTGTCTTATGTTTTGGTTTTTTGGCTGTGAGGCATGCTCCCCAACCAGGGATCGAACCCACACTCCCTGCATTGGAAGGCGAAGTCTTAACCACTGGACCACCAGGGAAGTCCCTCCTGTTTCTTTTACACTTAGGATATTTTGTAACTGTTTCAGTCTTTTTTTATGAGTTATGCTCCATGGGCCCTGCTCAGGTTTTAAGTATGATGATTTAAGATGTGCTTCTTCTCCATCCTCCCATCATAGAATATAATGTGTAATATTAGGAGCTCATTATGAACGTTACTGATTGTTGTCTGAAGCTGTACTGTGGTGATAGGATTCTAATACCAATTCCAGTGTGTGTGGCGGTGGGTTGGTGTCCCTGCACCAACAAGCAAGTTGAACGCCAATTAGGTGTCCTACAGTGCTACTCTATTCTGACACTGTCTACCTGGAGATAGCATCAGATTCCACAGGCTAAGTCCCACAAGGCTGCTGCTGCCCCCGCTGCGGATGCCAATCACAAGTCCAGGGTGTCACCTGTGCTTCCGACCGACCGGCTATAAATCCTCCTTGGGTTTGATTAATTTGTTAGAACAGCTCACAGGACTCAGGAAACCAGTTTGCTCACTAGATGACTGAGAATAGTAATCAAAAGCCAGATGAAGAGATGCGTAGGGTAAAGTCTGTGGGAAGGGGCGAGCGGCGTCCATGCCCTCTCCAGGCACGTCACTCTCCCCAAATCTCCACGTCCTCACCAACCCAGAAGCTTTCTAAACCCTATCCTTTTAGTTTCCTATGGAAGTTTCATTACGTTGGTATGATTGATTAAATCTTTGGCCATTGTTTCAGCCGCCAGCCCCCGCTGCTCCCCAGAGCTCAGGGGGTGTGGGACTGAGGCTTCCTACCCTCTAATCCCATTGTTGGCTTCACTGACCCCCATCCTGAGCGGCTTCCCAAAAGTCACCTCATTAACATAACAAAAGACGCTTCTCACTGTCATCCCTTAGGAACTTCCAAGGAGTTTAGGATTCTGTTCCAGAAAGGGAACAAAGACCAAATACTTACTTCTTATAAATCACAGTATCACACACGGCAAGTCCTTTAGGCCTTCCAAAATGTTGGCAGTGGAATTTCATTCTGTATTTTTGTGGGTTCTGCTGGTAGCATAATATTCCAACCAGTAAAACCATGATTCTGAATCGTTCAGGGAATGGACTGTTCTAGATAGCCAGGTTATTTGGCCGCTGAATTTAGCTCTCTAACCACTCAAGCTTTTAGATTAAATTTTACCTTTATTTTATTTTTGTTATTGTTATTTTTTTTTTTTTAGTGAAAACCTTTCAAGATATGAAAACCTCTGTCTTAGTATAGGCCTCTATGATAGGCTACCGTAGACTGAGCGGCTTAAAACAGCAGAAGATTCATCCTGTGGCAGAATTCTTCCCCAGCTGTGAACCTGTGAAATCAAGCAAGTTCTGTGCTTACAGAATACAGTAGTGGGCCAGGCACAGAGTAGTCATTCCCATTCCCAAAGGAAGAAACAGGAAAGGAGGAAGGGGTGACAAGCCCCAGGCAAGTCCAAAACGTAGGAAGGCAAACCCTAGGATATCTCTCAAGGCTGGAGAATAATCCTCTTCGGCTCGATGCTCTGCCTTCCAGACCCACTGGAGCAGTAGTCTGCCTCCACAGCCTTCCCAGTGGGGGTCGAATCCCCAGCGCTCCGGTCCCCTGGCCCAACAGAGCCGGGTGTCGGTCTTGCCCTTTGAAACCAAGGTGGAGGCAGTCCTCCTCCCCTCCCCCCATGTGGAATGACAGCTGTGGTGGAAATGACAGCCCAGATGACCTCGGAGCCACCTTGGAGTCCTTCTTCCTATGTCTTAAAGGATAGCAAATGTTCACAGGTAGCTCTATGGTTTGGCCCTGTAGGGTCCAGGAGGTCCAACAGTCTTCAGCTTCAGGGTTAGGATTTCAACATATGAATTTGGGGTGGGAATGCAGACCTTCAGTGCCCAGCACCTGCATACCTTATGCAGATATGACCAACATAGTTTGGCTTTTCCACAATGATGAAAGTTCTGATGATGCAGAGTGATTGGAGTATGAAGATAAAATATTCAAAATATAGACAGGTCATGGAATGAAGGGGGATTGGTCGCTGTGGCATTCTCTTTCTAGGAAAAGTCCCCAGTGTTGAAAAGCTTTTCTAGCTATTTGCCAACTTTCTTTTTCCTACCACTTCCTTCACATAAAATCTCAGGATTTTAGGTTTAGGGAGAGCTTAGACCTTATGGAGCCCATCCTTTCTTTCAAGGGTGCTGTGCTATAGTGCAACTGAAGTGGCCACTTGGGGCATCAAGCCTCTTACACACACTGAAAATACCAGAGGCTGTGGGTGGTCCCCCTGAGCTCTAGAACCTGGCCTTACAAAGATGGAGTAAGAATACAGCCCAGAAAAAGGAGACGGTGAGCTGCATCTCAGATTTGATACCGACACAAGGTCTATGGCCCCCAGAGTCCCCAGGGAAGGTGAGTAGGTGACAGTTCAGGTAGCGGTCACCGTCACCCCCCTCAGCCTTCTACCTTCCGTATCCTGTGAAGTTCTGCTGCTTACTTCCCGGCCATCCCTTGATGCCACGAACATTATTGTTCTGTGCCCTCTATTCCTACTTCTCATCTTGTCTGTGCCTTACCATCCTTTTTAAAATTTTTAGTTTTAAATCAGTCAATCACAACATAGTACGTGTGCAGGAAACTGATCAATCCAAAGGTATGTGTGTTCTTCAAGCCTCCAGCTCTCCTCGACTGTGTGTTAACTGTTTCCCAGTTCTTCACAGCTTCAGAGGTTTCTTTTCTGCTTTTTGAAAAATTTAAACTTGCTATTTCTGAGAGCCGTTTTGGAAGTTTGAGGATTCTCAGAGATCAGTGTCTCCATAGCCGTGATTTTTTACAGATAATCCCTTCTGTGGAGCTTGGCAGGAGCTGGGCTTTGGGGCTTCATTAGCAGCTGTTTTCCTTAAGGTTCCAAAAGCCCTGAAGGTTGGGGGATTAAATCTGTTGGACGTGGCATTTTGCGTGATTTCTGCTGATTTGTCTTCTTCTTCCTTCGTGAAGACATCTAATCTTCAATATCCACTTACCTGGCTGAGTCTCTCATGATGGGACTGGGCTTTTGTTTTCCTCGTGGAAAGATAAAAGTTGTTTGTTTTATGCTTCTCTTATCCTGGCTGCCCGGGACTTTGTGATACACACAAAGCGGGGAGGACCCACAGGGCTCATGTAGTTCAGTCTGCTCCGTTTACGGCTCGGGAAGCTGAACCCAAGGCCATCAGTCACCGCTGAGCTGCCAACCGGCCTCTGATGCCGGCCTGCTGTTACGGCTCCGGCTCCCACACATTCCTGTACTCAGCGGAGTCCTGGCCTTTTCTCATGTGAGGCCCATCGTGAGGTGTTTCGCCTCTGTCTTCTACATGTTTCTATCTCCCTGTGCTGCTTCTTCTCTCTGTCAGTCTCTGGCTTCTTTTTCCCAGGAGCGCAGTCTTAGGGCCTGAGTTGGCCCGTGCCTAGTGTGCTTCGGACCTCACGCCCAGCGGCGGTGGTTGTGCCTTTGCTCCTCTGGAGCCCAAATGTCAGCCCGCGGATTGAGCTGAACCTTCCGCCACCAAAACCAAGGGCTCAGATTTAGAAAAGGACAAAGTCCATTCAGCATTCTGTGCAGGAAGGATAAGGACGTTAGGGAAGCAGCGCTTGGAGGGACTGTCTTGCAGCCACGTGTACAAAGCAAACAGTGTCAGCCTTGTTCTCCAAAGAGCCATTTGCTCACACTTTACATCAGATTAGTAAAACTGTAAGTTTTCCACATTAAAGAATGCTGTTATTGAATATTTTTTAAATTAGGGGTGGCCTTGGAGGGCGCCATAGATTTGATGGGGGAGCTGGCAGGCACTGGGAAAGGGTACTCCTGGGCATGTGGCTGCCCCCCGCAACTGGCATTCAGACTACAGCCTTTTCAGGAGCCATGATGCTTCACCGAGTGGAACGGACACGACTCTTCTTGTTCCAGTCTCATCACCTTCTCTTCCTCTCTCCCCACCCTTGGCACAGATTCTCAAATTAAGCAATGGAATGAATGGGAGCAATGGAGCCCAGCATTTGTCTTGTCCTTGAAAGGCAGTTTTGGGGAAGTGCCCGCAGTGGATGGCATTCCCAGAATGGCTCTGTTTTGGCAACTTCAAACGCATTTATCCTTGACCTAGTAAAGGCTGCCCTGAATGTTTAAGTATAGGCCTAAGTTTGGTTGTGTCCATATGTCTCGTATGTCTGTGAGTTTACGTATGCTCTCTGTGTACTAGAATTGATCAATTCCTACAGGAGGGGCCCTCTGGTTCTTTTTGTACAGAGTCTAGATAGCAAAGAAGGCCCTTGACTTTCTCTATGAGGTTTATAACAGGATGCTTTTGGCCACAAGTAATAGGAAGCCCCTTTCAAAATGGCTTAAAGGATAAATAAAATGTTTGCTTTCTTACATTACAAGAAGTTCTGAGATAGAGTGGTTCAGGGTTGACTAATTCAGCAGCTCAGTGACACGTGAAGACCCAGGTTCTTTACCTGTTTCTGCTCCACCATCTTCAGCAAGATGCCTGTGCTTTGCTGCCCTCGTGGTCTTGGGACAGCTGCTGCACTGCTGAAATGTAGTCACAGACAGTGTCCAACAGAACAGGAGGTCACGTCTTCCCATGCATCTTTTTAAGAGTGAAGAGGCCTTTTCTAGAAACCCCCCAGCACACTTGCCCTCACTCCTCTTTGATTAGGCTTAGGCCACATGCCTCTGCTCCAAGCAGACCTGAGGACAGGCGTTTACGGTGGCTGGAGGACATCAGAGGCACATCATAGATCTCTAGTAGATCTTCACTGACTGAAAGAATGAAAGAGAAACAGGATAACCTCCATTGGCTTAGAATTTACCCCTGAGTTACATGGGGGAGGAGTGGAGACTCAGAATTTCATTTGACAGTCAACAGAGTGAGTGGCGGGGTGAGGTCTAGAGTTCCTTCCTTCAGTCCTACAAACAGACATGGAGAGGGACCCTGAGGGGAGACCTTGGAGGGAGAGGGTCAGTTACCTACGCCCACTTCTTTCCTGCTGTCTTCTCTCCCATTCTCTCTCTTTTGGTTCCCTTGAAAAAAATATTTTAAGTGCCACGTCCACCTCCTTATAGCAACTGACACTCAAGTGTAAGTGTAATTTTAACTATGCCACTGTGTCATTGGAGTGTAATTACAATTGCATCACTCTGTCACTGGAGTGAAATTTAGAAACCTGTTGCATCTCCAGCTGGCTGTGAGATTTCTTTCAACAGGTGACTTCTGTGTGCTTTTCCAGCTCCTGAGGGCCTCCATGGACTCTTCCTGCCCTTCCCCCCACACACACCCCGACCCACACCACCACAGCCTTACCCTGTACCCCCAGTGCCCGGCCCAGAGTGTCCTCTCAATCAATATATGTTGAATTAAGAATGAATCTGCCAGGAAGAAAGTTCACAGATTAGCCCTCTCTTTTCCTTTCCTCATCTGCAAGAGTAGCACGATTCAGCACTTCTTCAAGGTATTTTGAAGAGAGTGAGATAACTAATATTTCTTGATTTTCCTGCGTTTATCCTTCCCTTTCTCCTTCGGCCTCTTCTGATTTCTCTGAGCTGAGATAGAGCGAATCACATCTCCTTGAGGCATGAAGGTGATAAAAATGAGGGAAAAAAAGGTACTATGTCCCCCCATTCTCTGTCTCCCACTCCACTACTTTTTCTTGTAGAAAAATTCTTTCTTAGGTTTGAAATGTGCTTAGAGATAATTTTATTCACCTTTTCTAGGTTTTTCCTAGAGGAATTTAAACTTTCAAATCATACAAATCAAATATCTCCTGATTTTATTTGTCAATTATACCACATAAAGCTGAAAAAGAGATAATGAAGAGAAGAGGCAGACTGAGAGGACCCAAAGGCACAGACGTGCAGCTGCGAAGATGCAGCTTTTGACTTTGGTTAAAAGGATCCTGCCTCCCTAGGGTTGATCCCTGGAACTCCTTATTCGTGGATATGACAATAGGTTGCTGGCTAGTCAAGCTGTGATCTTATGTTTTGACTTCAGAGGAAGTGTTTTAAATGCTTGCTTTCTCAAGGCAAAGTCGTTTGGTTTCTATTTTCTTTTGAAATAAAACTTGCTCTTAATATCTGATTGAAAATGATGTATTCTAGACATAGGGACTGATGAGAAAGTAAAACGTGTAATTTTTCAATGTGCCTTGTAAGAAAACCACCTTTGTAAATAAAACCAGCACTTGTTTCTCCATCACCACCCTGAGACACCTTCCCCATCTCTCCTGCATAACTGAACTGAAGACCCAGACTCTTCCAGGCAGCTTTTACCAAATAAGAAATAAAGTATAGCCAAGAAGCCCACCGTCAGATGGGTCACTCCTACTGATGTCCTGGCCATAACACTGGCCAGAGGAAGACCACCGAGAAAATAGTTTGCTGGGGAATAAGACCTGTGGGAAGGTACTGGGATGAGGTAAATGTTCCGGGAAGGCTATACTCACCTGGGCAGGTGGTTGCTGTAGGAGGCTATCAGGGTGACTTGACCAGAGTAATCAAGTGTGGGCGACCTGGTGAGCATAAGTATCAAGGCTTCTCATACAGGAAAACGCCAGCCTCATCCTTGACATTTTAAAAAGCAAGATAGTATTTTCAGCAATATTATTGTCTTTGATGGTGAAGAGGCTACTCTTTGTGAGTAAAGCTACAGGCATGTACTTCTGGAAATACTACATGAAAGCATTCAGAATTTCTTCTCAGAAAGAAGAGGACAGATTGGATGACTGAAGTAAGGCCTGGATTGGGTTTTAAAGGTAGCAACTGAAAGGTCACCTAACATTCCAGGGCCTTATCTTGCCTTTTGTAGGCAAAAGGGCCCAGTGATCTGTTCTCAGTGATCTGTTCTCCCTGGTTCAGGACAGAGCTCCTTGGTGCTCTGCTGTCTGTCCTGAAACCCACCGCATCAGATTTCTGAAGCCTTCCTCAGATCAAATGCAAGGCAGAAAGGACTTTTTTTTAAATTGTATTTTATGCGAAACATTTATGAAGTAAACATTGATGATGTATAAATGGGATATTAGAGAAGAGAGGAAACAATTCAGTAGCAGCAAGTCAAGATGAGCCTTTAAAAAACCAACCTGCAGTGCAGTAAGATGAAAATGCTCTTTCCAGGCCCTGGAACGTGTGTCTGTCTCTGGAATCACAGCCGGACAGAGAGGAATACCTTGGGCTGAAGTAGTTACCCGTTAGGTTAAGGAGAGCTTAAGGCCCCATAAACCCCAAATTCCCGAACCACTCTATCCTCTTATTTACTCTGGAGCACACTGCTTAGGGTTAGATATAAGAAAGGGCCGAGGGCTTCCCTGGTGGCGCAGTGGTTGAGAGTCCACCTGCCGATGCAGGGGACACGGGTTCGTGCCCCGGTCCGGGAAGATCCCGCATGCCGCGGAGCGGCTGGGCCCGTGAGCCGTGGCCGCTGAGCCTGCGCGTCCACAACAGGAGAGGCCGCAGCAGTGAGAGGCCCGCGTACCGCAAAAAAAAAAAAAGAAAGGGCCAAGTTCTGTTTTCCAAAGGCTGCTCTTAAAGTAATCAAAGGCCGACGAAGACTTTGGAGGCCTTTCTACTGGTGGATTGTGATGCGCGGGAACGCGTATCAGTTCCCTGCCTTCTCCCTCACCTTGCTTATCAAGTCCACATCGGGGCAGCGCTAAACACCACTCACTAGCTTGCCTCTCTCTTGCCCCTCTCCTGGCCCAGAGACAGTCCTGGCTCAGCCCATCAACTCCTCCCCTCCCTCCTCCCCCTCCCAAGCTGGCCCCGTTCTGACAGTTGATGGGAAAGTGCACACGGGCTCTCAGACCTGGAGTCCTGTGAGCCGTGTGGCCCTGGGTGAGTTCCTTATGCCCCAGTGTCTTTATCTATAAAATGGGAATGATGGTGGTCCTCTCACCACCCCACTGCCAAGTACCGATTGGGCATGGAATTCTGTTGCAAGCCAAATAATCATAAAATTTCAGAGTTTCACCTTGTAAGAAGAAGTCATAGAGAAAGCCTATAGGGGTCCCATGTTATGTCTGAGGGGTTAATTCAATAGTTTGGATGGTCATACAGAGTGAAGTAAGTCAGAAAGAGAAAAACAAATACCGTATGCTAACACATATATATGGAATCTTAAAAAAAAAAAGGTTCTGAAGAACCTAGGGGCAGGACGGGAATAAAGACGCAGATGTAGAGAATGGACTTGAGGACACGGGGAGGGGGAAGGGTAAGCTGGGATGAAGAGAGAGTGGCATGGACACATATACGCTACCAAATGTAAAATAGATAGCTAGTGGGAAGCAGCCACATAGCACAGGGAGATCAGCTCAGTGCTTTGTGACCACCTAGAGGGGTGGGATAGGGAGAGTGGGAGGGAGGTGCAAGAGGGAGGAGATATGGGGATGTATGTATATGTATAGCTGATTCACTTTGTTATAAAGCAGAAACTAACACACCATTGTAAAGCAATTATACTCCAATAAAGATGTAAAAAAAAAATAGTTTGGATGAAATAATGCTTGCAAACCAAACTGCTACCATAAGACAAGTCATTCCTGGTGACAAGTCAAGCTATTAAAATTACTTAAAAGAAGACAAATATAGCCATCAGTTTTCCAATAACTTGTGAAGAAATTTAACCAGGTTATGTTACCTGGGAGGGGATTCTGGTTTCTATGCTTTGCTGTGCCTTTTTTGAGAAAACAGCTGATTAAAAAGAATACAGGTGTCCCGTGCTGTCTGAGCCTTTGCTGTCAGAACTCAGAAATCGAACAGACACAGATAAACTTTCAGACAAATCCCTCACTTATCTGAGCTCTCTCAACTTGTCATCCAAAACTCAGACACCATATTATTTTGGATAAAGTAGAGTCCCTCAAACTTAACTCATCTTCTGATCTCTCCTCATTTAAACTCAGAAACTGAATCGGTTTGGAGGGCGGAGGTACTTGTAACTGATATTACTAAAATGAACTTGACTCATCCAAAGATAGCAGTTAGAATGTTTCAGTGTGGTCTTTTTTTTTTTTTTTTTTTTTGTGGTACGCGGGCCTCTCACTGTTGTGGCCTCTCCCGTTGCGGAGCACAGGCTCCGGACGCGCAGGCTCAGCGGCCATGGCTCACAGGCCAAGCCGCTCCACGGCATGTGGGATCTTCCCGGACCAGGGCACGAACACGTGTCCCCTGCATCGGCAGGCGGACTGTCAACCACTGCGCCACCAGGGAAGCCCTCAGTGTGGTCTTTTTAAGAAGAGATGGGCCCTTTAGAATGAGTCCCAGAATAAAATTTACAATGTAACGTTTGCTGCAGAGAGGATTCCTGGTCATAAGCAACAGAAGCTGTGATGGACTGACTGGCTGGAGGAATCCTAGGAGGGCTAGGAAACCAGGCCCCAGGCTAAGCTTCTAGGAGCTGGCGGTACATCACCCAGGCCTGGTCTAATGAGTGAGCCTTGGCTACAGTCTGTCCCACCATCACGTGTACAGAGAACTCTAAATGGAACTGCCTGTGCCACAGTCGCCAGTGCCACCTTCATCAGTGTGAGGAGTGCCACCTCCCACTAGTGTCCCTGCTGGCCTGGGCCAAAGGGAGGGGAGAGCTCCGCACACTTACCTCCACTGTCACCCGCTCCTGATGCTGTCTGGCGTGGGTGCGGCGAAAGGACCAGGACCCGCTTATAAGGAAGCTGGGCAGCCAGCTCTGACATCTCTTCTGGAGATATGGGATCACAATGCTAGAAATCCTCCAAGTGCAGGAAGGCGCGGGCAGCCCCAAATAGGTCAGGTGCCCTCCAGGACAATGGTCAATATTTGCGAGCTGTAACCCTTCAGTTGGTGGTAAATCAGTTTAACAGATCAAGGCCCAGCTTACTTGCGTTCGTCTTCTATTATCTTTTTTTAACGAAATAAAATAGAAGACAGAGTATTGTTGTATCACTTGTAGTAAGAGTAAATTTCACCCCGTGAAACTTTGGTTTCCCTCCCGTGGAATCTGCATCTGTGTATCTGGGCTAGTCAAAGGTATTTTGTTACCACAGGACATGATCAAAAGCTCCTGCATCAGCGTGTTCCACTGCTCCAAGAGTTTGCTTTCAGTGTCACTCCCCATTGCACTTGTTTTCCAGGCACGGTATTTCTCTTTTACTGTCAGAGCCCCTCAGTGTCCGCTCTCTTTCTCTCTCTCTCTCTCTCTCTCTCTCTCTCTCTCTCTCTCTCTCTCTCACACACACACACACACACACACACACACACACACACACACACACACACACACACGATGTCCAGTAGCTCCTGGGGGACTGTGAGGTTTCTTGTTAATGTCCAGTAAGTATTACATACAGTTAAAGGCTGGCCTGGTGACCTACTCGCTGTTATAACATTGTGTCCACGGGAAATTATGATCTGAGTTAAGCTTAAAAAAAAAAAAAAAAGCCTCTGTTGAGATTGATGCTTGTTACAATTGTGGGGAATGGTTGTTACAATGTGGATAAAACATTTCAACTTAGACTTTGACCTCAGAGTATTTATGTAGAAAAAAAAATTTAACAGTGGAGAGCTTTTTTTAACCCTTTATCTCTGTGGAGATCAGCATCACTGTCTTTGTTTTAGTCTTGGTTTGAAAGCAGTCTGTCTGACCTTGTAATGTTATCTCTGCAGGTCCGTTTACTCGACCTCATCCGGCCTTGTGGCGAATGGTTTTCGGTGAGTTACCCATTAGTTGGTTTAAAAATCCATTCTACTTGAAGCAAATCTTTTTCTGTATATTATAGCAGTTTTCCTTACCACTCTACTGTAAAACTTAATAACTTTTTACTTTTTGGTGTTCCTGATATCAATTTTTTATTAAAATGCTCTGCCACAAAGAAGTGCTGGTGACAGCTGAAATTCTCATACACGTGAACTGTTTCAAGCCCCCACCCCTGCCCCTGTCACCACCCCGCCCCCATGCTGTTGTCTGTTAATGCACAGGATTTGACACGAGGGAATGTGGCTTGTTCTTCCTGACGTTGCTATTCGCTGGTGCAAGCTCACGTGCATCGTATGAGCACGTTTGTCTCATCAGCATCCAGGAGGGACTGAAACCCCAGCAAACTCCCCAGTGTTGTGAATGGGAAAGAGCTTAGAAAAAGAGAAGTCTTAGCAAAGAGCCCTGATTTGAACTAAGGTTTAGTGATAAGCATCTCATATAAATGTTGGATCTCTTATGGTTACTTGATTTCTAGTCCAAAAAGTAAAACCACCTGAGTGGATTTAAAGCATATCTTCAGAACTTCAGATATTGGCTTCATCTTACCTAAATAATCGTCAAATAAGTTATACAAGGTTCAGAAAATTTAATCTTATGCAAAAGGACCGAAAAATGGACATTTGGCTCAAGTTTGTTTATTTTTCACCCTTCAGAGATTATAGGCAAATCTCTTTGAATTTAGTAATGAATCTTGGTCGTTCGCTCAGCAGGTGTTCACCAAGTCCTTCTGCGTGGGCGGCTGCTCTGGCCCGGAGGCTGCAGGTGGAGGGGCCCCCGGCAGGGAGGGCAGCTATAGCAAACACACTGTGAAACAAATCAATAATCAGAAAATAGCTGATGTCACGGAGCGCTAGGAAGTTTATTAAAACCACAAGAGGCAATAGTGACTAAGTAGCCGCTTTCACTTTCAGGTGAGGGGTGGCTTGAAGGAAGTGTGCTTAAGCAGAAACCCGCCTGTAAAGAAGGATCCAGGCAAAGATGAGGGGAGGAAGGCCAGGCTAAGGCAAGACTGTCACAGTGGTCCCCAGCTAGAAGTGTGTGTCCCCAGTCAGTGTGGCCGGAGGGTAGCAGGCCTGGGAGTAGTGAGAGAGGCAGAGTTGGGCACAGATGGGACCCCACACAGCTTGGGAAGGGCAGGAGGAAGTCATGGGAGGATTTCTTTCTTTTTTTTTTTTTGCAGAGAAGTGCATGATTCATTTACATTTCTTAAAAGATAGTCCTGGGTGCGTTATACTTATAGCTCATGAACTTAATATTGCTGCTTGAAGTTATGTCCTTTTTAGCTAGTTGGCTACACCTGAGTTTTTCAGATTTCAAATGGTCCATCATGAGTAATGAGCAGTTTTATTTCTTCCCTGGGATCATGGAACACTTGGATAACCTGATGAGAACTATAGACCCTTTCGCAGTACACACATGCTCTCTCTCACACACACACACACACACACACACACACACACACAGAGTTCTGTGTATTATATCCGGGGCTTCAGCGATGTTGAAGACCAACTGTGAACTCTAGGTTAAGAGCCTTCTGCTCCACAAACACCTTCTTTCTGTCTTAAAATAATTATTTCAAAAGGGTGTAGTGGGGGGTGTTTGAAGTGAAAATCTGTAAAAGTAGCTGGTACCTAATATATAAGAAGGTAATCATATAAGCTTGCCTAAAAACAAGTGACCCCTGGGCCCCGGGATGCATGACCGAGTCAGCCGTGCTACTCTCAGGCCCCCCGAGCTCCCCGAGGACCGGGCGAGGCCCGTTCTGAAGGCCTGTGCTATAGCCGCTATGGAGAATTTCAGCCACGGACATTCTCTCCTCTGGAGCAGCTCCCTGGGAATGGTGCCAGCCCACTTTGGATGGGGTACTGTGGTCCAAGGTCATTTGTATCACAGCGTCTAGATGTCCTACATACGCATTTTCATTCTAGCAGGAAAAGAAGTGACAAAACCACTGGTGGCTGGTTCTCAAGTCTTTCTAAAATGTCTTTACAGGCTTTTGCCTTCTTTTTTTTTTTTTTTTTGGCTTTTGCCTTCTTAAAGTAGATTATTAACTGTCTTTTCTAAATGATATGGGGTGATTATTAGGATACCAATTACGACATGATGTGACAGTGATGTGATGCCCCCAGGGACTGAGCTGGGGTGTAAGATGGGGATGAGTGACCCTGGGCCACCTCTTGCCTCCACACCTGTCTGTCCCTACCCCAAACTGGCCTGTCTGCCTGGCTTCGCCCATCTCCGGTCTACTCGCCACCCAGTGACCAGAGTCCACTTCCTGAAATGTTAC